>NW_022900925.1:24607014-24612851 GCF_012274545.1 Fukomys damarensis
TTTTTTTTTTGGTACGGGGGATCAAACTCAGGTCCCTGAGCTTCCAAGGCAGGCAGCAGAACCACTCAGCTAAATCCCTGGCCGGTGCATTTTTTTAATGGACTCACTGTCCCGGTCCTTGCTCAGGCAGGTGTCATTTCAACCAGTTGGTTCTTATTTGCACAAGACACACTCATATGTGTTTATTTGATTTATATTAACTATTTTTTGCATATTTTTAGATTTAGAATGTTGTATTCACCTTTGATGTTTGTTTCTGGTGAGGAGGATTGCCATGAGTTTGAGGCCAAGCCAGCTTAAACTACACAGGGAGACCTTGTCTCAGAAAACAAAAAAGTTAAGATATCTCTACCCAAAGTATAACTCTGTAAGGATGGACTTGGGGATACCAGAAACAGGTGGTTAGGGGAGGCTATCTGGAAATGCGGAGCCTTGGCTTGCCTGTGCTGCCTTAGGGTAAGACTTACCCTAGAGGACATGCCACACTTGTGACCAAGTCAGTTGGCCTTCGAGGAAGGTCTCTCTCCTAGAGTAGAAGGAGTCCTGCACCTAATGAGTTGTTTGTCTTTTGAGACAGGGTCTCCACCTTGTCCTGGCTGGCCTCAAACTCCTGGGCTCAGCCACATCCTCCTTCCTCAGCCTCCCGAGTAGCTGGGACTAGTACAGGTAGCACAGTTGAGGCTGGGGGCCCTTCCCCTCCGTTCACCTGAATCTGGGCAGCACTCCAGGGCCGCCACTCCTTCCATTGTACTAAGAGAAGCAGAAACGGAGACCCCGGAAATTGAACTTCACTAAAAGTTCAGGGACCACGTTGTCTTGTATATAAGGGAAAACAGTGGATTCTGGGAGAGTCATGCCTACTAAGGCGCCCCTGGGATGACCCACATCCTGTCAGTCATTTCTGTCTCTCCTATCTAGAAAGCAAGCCAATGAGAGGCACCCGGAGCAGAGTGAAAATCTTTTAAAATTCAAAAGCCTAATTTGTCTTCATTCTTCATATTCCCTTGCAGTCCCAGCACCACTTTTTCCATTCGTAGCACCTTTTCGTTGGCACGTCTTCCCTGTTAACCAATAAATGCAGCTGCTTTTTTTTTTTTAACCACAGGGTGTACACTTGCAGTTCTTGGCCACCCGCTGTACACAAGGCCCTGGACTTTATCTCCTGGATGCATTGCACATGGTACAGAGACGACAGGTGCCACCATGCCTGGCTTCCTAACATTTTAAAGCGAAGCTCTGGGCCACGAGCATGACTGAACACTGCCTGTGCCACTCCCACCCTGTCCCCCGGGAGCCACACACACACAGTCTCCATGGCAACATTCAGAGAGAGAGGGCTGATTGCTTTGCATTCATTCTCATTAGATTTTCCATCAGGCCTGAGGAAACTCCTCATCACAGAGAAGAGAGGAGGCTTAGAGGCAGGCACGGCAGTTATTATGCTGAGCACCCGGGCCTCTGGACTCCACAGTGTCTGTCTCTCTGTCTGCCTGTTGGCCTGCTTCTCTCTCTTATTTTGGTACTGTGGATGGAACCTAGAACTTTTGCAATAGGCTACATCTCTAGGCCCCTTCTTTTTTACTTTTTATTTTGAGAAAGGGTCTTCCTAAACTGCCTAGGCCGGCAATTTGCAATTCTCCTGTCTCAGTCTCCCAGACGTCTGGTTTCAAGGCCGGGGATGTGCACTGCTGCTCTCCCCATCTGAGCTGTTGACTGAGATTGTAAAGTCCGTACCCGCTAAAGGGCTAAAGATACAAAGTTAAAGGAAAGGAAGATATTGTATTGGGTACTTTACTGGAAAGGGGAAAAAAGGAAGAGATAGCTACCCAAATCAGGGCAGGGGGCTGTGGAAAGATGCAGGACCTGGGCCCCTTGCTCCCAGTTGCCTTTATTGGGTGCCAGGGCCCTTCCTCCTACCTGGAATTTCTTGTAATCTGATTGGTTCCCTGGGCTGCCATAGGTGGATCACAAGGCCCAAGACCCTTAACTCAGGCACTGTTTCCTACTCCTTACTTATAAACTCCAAAGCTAGCTTCATTTGGTTCTCTTTGCCCTGTCTGAGCCTTATCTTTAGAATTTATGGATTTGTACAAAAAGGCGAATTAGCGATTAAGCACTAGTGTGCTAATATAGTGGGAATACGTGTGTGTGTTTAGCGGTGAGTATAAATCTTACAGACTTGAGAGATTTTTGTTATGTAGCTCCATCCCCATTTTGTCTCCTTTGTACTTTACTAGACATGAGGAGGGGCAACTAACTCTTTAGCTGGGGCACCTGGCAGAGCTGTGCTGTTTGTCAGCTCTCTCCTAATTGCTCCTCTCAGCAAAGGTTTAACGTGTCCTAGTCAGGCTTTGCCAGAAAGTTTCCTGAGGCCTTTGTCTCATTTTTTGCCTGTCTGTCTCCCCTCTTTCTCTACACTGGGATTATAAAAAGGTACCGCCATGCCTGTATTTTTATTTTATAATTTCTTTTCTTCCTCTTCCTCCTCCATTATTTTTTTGTATGCATTTTCTATTTTTGTACAGTTACATCATCATGCACACACACACACACACACACACACCCCAATACTGGGAATTAAACCCAGAGCATTTTTACTGAACTACATCTCTAGCCCTTTTTCTTGGTACTGGGGATCGAACTCAGGACATTGCGCCTGTGAGGCAGGTGGTGGCACCACTGAGCTAAATCCCCGGCCCTTGTCCTTTTTGAGATGGGAGTATCAGTAGGGCCTAAATTGCCCGAGTGGGGTTCAAACTTGCAGTGTTTCTGCCCCTGCCTGCCAGAATGCTGGGATTACAGGGATGCTCCACCATACCTGGCTTCAGTCTCCTTTTATGGCTTTGAAAAGCCTTTTTCATTCAGAGACTATTTAAAATTCTCCTGTTTCCTGCTAGCACTTCTCAGGTTTCAGGACTTATGTTTGAATGATTATCTGAAATTTGTGTTGTTATGTATTAGCAATACTATATAATACATTAATACATGTGTGTGCAGATGACATGACCCTCTACATAGATGATCCAAAAAATTCTACCTAAAGACTCAGAATTAATAACCAAATTGGTATGTAGCGTGATACAAAATCAATACACAAAAATCAATAGCATTCCTTTACAAAAATAACAAACCCAGGCCGGGCATTCTGGCGCACACCTGTAATCCCAGCACTTGGGAGGATGAGGCAGGAGGATAACTGGAAGTTTGAGACCAGCCTGGGCTACATAGTGAGTTCCAGGTCAGTCTCACCATAGTGAGACCCTGTCTCAAAAAATAAAAAAAAAAACAAAAACAAAAACAAAAATAACAAACTCACTGAGAAAGAAACTGAGAAAAAATATTATTCACAGTAGCACCAAAAAGATTAAATACAGTGGTACCTCAGTCCACAAACTTAATAATTTCCACAATTCTAGTCCAAACCGAGTTGGAGATGAACTGAATCAAATTTCCTGTTAAGGTCAATATTGAACCTGACCATTGAATTTATTCCTGTCTAATTCAGTTCACAACCAGAAGCAGTTAAGTTCTGAACCTATGTACCACTGTACTTGGGAATTAACCTAATTAAGGAGGCAAAAGACCTCTACAATTAAAACGATAGCACTCTGAAAAAGGAAATCAAACAGGACATCAGAAATGAAAGCTATCCTCCATTCCTAGACATGTAGAACCAGTATAATCAAAATAGCCATACTCCCAAAATTGATATCAACATCACTCTTCACAGAACTGGAGAAAACAACCCTAAAATTCATATGGAACCAGAAGAGACCCAGAATAGCAAAAGCAATCCTGGGTAACAAGAACAAAGTGGGAGGCATCACAGTCTCAAACTTGAAGTAGTATCACAAAGCTACTGTGATAAAAACAGCATGGTACTGGTACAAAAACAGACATGTGGATCAATGGAACAGAATAAAGGATACAGAAATAACCCCAAGCATATTCAACTATTTGATTTTTTTACATATGGGCTAAAAACATAAACAGGAGGAAAGATGGCTTCTTCAATAAATGGTGTTGGGAAAACTATCCACACGCAGAAGATTGAATCCAAGATGCATATCTCTCACTGTGTACCAAACTAAAACCAGAATGGATCAAAGAACTAAATGTTGCGGGGCATGGTGGCACACACCTGTAATCCCAGCACTCGGGAGGCTGAAGCAGGAGGATGGCTGTGAGTTCAAGACCAGCCTGGGGTACACAGTGAGTTCCAGGTCAGTCTCAACTACATAGACTCCAGAGAGAGTGTCTACCATCAACTAATCAACTAATAACAAATGCTGGTGAGGTTAGGGCGTGGTGAGGAACCCTTTTCCATTGTTGGTGGGGATGTAAACTAGTGCAAGCACTATGAAAATCAGCATAGATATTCCTCAAAAAACTAAATCTAGAGGGCCAGGGATGTAGTTCAAGTGGCATAGCGCCTGCCTGACTAGCATGAGGGCCTTAAGTTAGATTCCCAGTACAAGAAAAAAACAAAAACAAAAACTAAATCTAGAAACTCCATTTGATCCAGCTATTCCCCTTCTTTCTGAAAAAGTTAAAGACATCATATTACAATGATATAGGCATAGCCATTTTTATAGCAGTACAATTCATAATAGCTAAATCTCAGAAGCAGCCTATATGTCTATCAATAGATAAATGGATAAAGTGGTATCTACACACAATTGAGTACTACTGTGCCATAAAGAAGGAATCTTGAGTCAATTGTAGAAAAATGGATGGACCTTGAGACCATAATGCTAAGTGAAATAAATGACACCCGAGCTTAAATACTGTATGATCTCTTTCTCTCTCTCTGGTACTGGGATAGAATTCGGATCCTTGTGCTTGTGAGGCAGGTGGTGGCACCACTGAGCTAAATCCCTGGCTCTGGATTCTCTTATATGAGAGATCTAGAGTATAAATAAAGAGCAAAATAAAAGATAGAAAACAAGAAGTAGAGAGAGAGATCTTTCTCAAATGGGAAGGTGATCAAGAGATGGAAGGAGAAGGAAAAAGGGAAGGGATGAAAAGGAATGAAGATGTATTCTACACAGGCACCAGCTCCACACAAGGCATATAAGTATGTACTATAAACATGCACTAATAATAAAATACAAAAAATAAAGAGAAAATAGAAAAGCGAATCTAGAGATCAGAAGAGACTGAAGAGATAGTATCAAATAAGTAACATATTTGCATCCTGATGAGGCCATTTATACAAAAACATTTATGAAACAATTATGAAAAATTGAACACAGCTGGGGATGTAGCTCAGCAGCACAGTGCCTGTCTGGCAAGTGCAAGGCCCTGAGTTTGATCCCAGGAACTGGAAAAAAAGAAAAAAATTTTTTGACCACAGATTAAGTAGTTGATGTCTGCTGTTTCAGACATTGAGTTCTGCAGAAATTTGTTACGCCAGCAAGAGAGTATTTATTAGATTATTAGCCCATCCACACAGGGGCTATGTAGCCATTAAAATATTACTTGTCATATATGTATTTAATAGTGTGGAAAGAAGGGAAGGTGATAGGAAGAAAGCTAGATATAAAACTATATGGAACATGAATAAAATGTGAAAAGATACACATTCACAAAAAAAGACAGAAAATGGGGAAACTATTATAGTTATCTATTGGTTACAAGGTTACAATTTTTATTTTTTGGTACTGGGAGTTGAAACTGGTGGGTGCTCTCTCACTAAGCTATATCCCCAGTCTTTTTTAGTTTTGAGACAAGGTCTATTTTGCTCAAATTTGAGATTCTCCTGCTTCAGCCTCCTGAGTGCTGTGATTACAGGCAAGTGACACCATTCCTAGCTGGTTTGTATCTTTTTTTTTTTT
>NW_022900925.1:24612919-24657931 GCF_012274545.1 Fukomys damarensis
CTGGGAATTGAACCCCAAGCCATTGCACTAAGCTACATCCCAGCTCTTCAAAAATTTATTTTTAGGCATTATCTTGCTGAATCACTAAGTTGCCAAACCCCTTCTAAGAGCATAAAGGAGTCAGAGGCCCATGAAATATCAAACTGGTGGAAGGAGACTTTTTCCCCTTCTCTTTTAACCCATTTTGGTAGCATCCAACTTGATTCTTCAGGCTCTTAACTCAGAAGTCTGGGCCTGCTGCCTTTGGTGGTCCACGCTCCAGATTCTCTGCAGTTGATTTGCACCTTTGCCTCCCTGGGATTTAAGACAAGTCACTTAACAGTGCTGTGTCTCAGTTTCCCTATCAGATGGGGACAACGCCTGCCTCCCGAATTACTGTGAGGATGAGGACTATGACCACAGGCATCCTGCCAAACACAATGCTAGACCGACTGCTCCCCCTGCCTCACTGAACGCATCACCTGTTCCATGCATAAAGATCACCTCGCCAGCAAACTGAGACACGCACTCAGAATAAGCTTTCTGTTCAGGTTAAATCTCCACCTTTTCACATTTATTTATCTGGGCCTTTGTTTAGTTGTGGTTTTTGTTTGTTTTTGCACCTTGGGACCTTGTGCTTACCAGAACTAAATCCCCGGCCCCTGGGTTTTTTGTTTTGACACAGGGTCTTGCTATACAGTTCAGGTTGGCTTTGAACTTGCAGTGATCCTCCTGCCTCAGCCTCCAGATTGCGGAGATGACAGATGTGCGCCACCACCTGTCAATTGAGAAGCTTCCCAGAAATGTTTAGTTGGCTTTGTTAGGCCATCTCTACCAACTTATTGAGATACCCCTCCCTTTCTTAGTAGCATCTGTCACGGAGTACTAACTTGGGTGAAGTGACTTCTCTGTCCTGAGGGCCAAGCTTCCAAGAAGGTGATTTAACCCGACTTAACTCTCCACAGACTCGACCTAAAACTGAAGAGCAAGCGAAGCCCTCTTCTTACCCAACTCTGAGTTATGCAGCAGTCTTTGGGGGGATCTTGACTGGTGGGCTCATTTATCAACACATGCACAGCGTCCTGTGTCTGCTAAAACTTGAGTTTTGAGCATCCCTTCCCTTGTGCAGGAAAGGATCTAGCACAGGTAACCAGCATCTAGGCACTGCCTTATTTTTTTTCCCTTTTGCAGGGCTGGGATGGAACCTAGGGCCATGCACATCACATACTACTGAGCTACATCACCAGGCTTAATTCATCTTCGTAACCCAGGAGAGAGATTGACAAGGATGAGCCAGACTCAGAAAAGGTCCCAACCTAGTAAGTCACTTCCTCTGGACTTGAACTCCACCCTCTGGTATAATCCTCTCACCACCTTCGTTTTTTTCTTGCTCTTTAATTCAGGATGGCTTTGAACTAACTAGCCAAGGCTGGCCTTGAACTCAAGGCAATCCTCCTGCCTCAGGGCTGGGATTACAGATGTACACCACCACACCCAGCTTAATTATTTTTTCAGGGTGTTAAATCCAGTGCTTTCACACTGTTGTGCATACTTTTTCATCATGCAAAACAGAGTAACTATTAAGCAACCATTGCTTTTTTCCTGCTCCCCAGATGCTACCCACCACTTTCTGCTCTGTAATTTCGACTACTCTCGATACTTCACGTAAGTGGAGTCACATGGTAACCGTCTGGCTGATTTTGCTGAGTGTAACATCCTCAAGGGTTGCCATGCTGTAGCACGTGTCAGAATCTTTCCTTGAAGCAGGGTATCTCAGTCTCACTATATGCCACATTTCATCTGTTCATTCACCAATGAATGAATGAGTTGTTTCCGCCTTCAGCTATGGGGAAGTGTTATAAACATGGGTATATAAGTATCAGTTTGAATCCTTTTAATTTTTTGGCTGTGGTACTGGGGATTGAACCCAGGGGCTTCTGAACTGAGCTACAACCCCAGCCCTTTTTTATTTTTAGACGGGGTCTTGCTAAATTGCTGTCAGTTGCCCAGGCTGGACTCAAATTTGTGATTCTCCTACCTCTCTCTCCCAGAGTGTTGGGATTACATAAAACCCTTTGACTTCTTTTGGATATATCCAGACTTGCTCCATCGTACGATAATTTTTTAAAGATCCTCCGTACTGTTTTCCATAGCAGGTACAGAATTCCACATTCCTGCCAATAGTGGAAAAGCGTTACAATTTCTCTACTCCCTTGCCAATGGTTGTTTTAAGATAGCCATTCTTTTTTGGGGCAGTTGCTCTGCTGCATATTGATATACTCCCAGGCTTAGAGCAGCCATTCTAATAGATGGTTTTTGTTGTTTTTGCTGCGGATTGAACAATGCCCATGTGCTTTGTTACTGAGCTATATACACTCAACTCCATCTTGAATTTTCTAACTATACGAACAAATGGGTTCCCTTCACTATCCAGCAGAACTTCACAGGCCTCTCACCACCTTCAGCCTGCAGAGCTGAAGACCTGGGGAAACGGCAGGACTCCTGCTTTCTTGAGGACGGAGAACTCTTGTGCTGCCTGCATGTGTGGTTGTTCCTAATGTGCTCTCCCCAGCACCCGCGCCTCTGCCACACCTTCTCCTGAACAAGAGCACTTCTGATCTAGTTCCAACCATTCTTGCGCTGGTCGCCAATAAAAGTCTGTAAAGCTTATCCCGAGTCCCGACCCAAAGCAATTACAACTAAATTGGAAACAGATAACACTATGAATGCAGGAACACTATTTATTAGATCAGTGATTCATTTTTAGCAATACAAGTACAGAATATATCACAATGCTGGTTACAAACATACTTAGTATGGTTTAATAGTTACAAATAATGGTGGCCACTACAAGTTGGTGAGAATGGTATGAAAGGTCATTTGACACAATGAGCCGTCTTCAAAAATCTACAATGACCTTAGATATTTCTATAGAAATTACTGTGGCACTAGTCGTGGGGATTTTCATGTAAAGGTTTTAGTAATTTATTTTTAATTATTCCATTTTATTTGGAGCCTATTAAACTAAAATCCCCTGTTGCTTAATAAAGTAGAAAAATAGTACTGACTTGGTAATATTTAATAAAATGTAGCATTCACTCACATCATAAAAGTAGAACTAAACTGAAAGTTTTTAGTTACCATGGCAACATATCTTCCCATAAAAGGAATATACAGAAATGAGTAATGTCACACAAATGGTACCTGCAATGGTTATTTTAGTGATCCAACACTTAAATGTGCACCATAAACCAAGATTTTCTAGATACCTATATATAGTATATATATTTAATCTTAAATTTTATTTTTGAAAAACATGTGCACTTCAACAAACTCACTAAGGCCACTCATGCTAGACACCTAGGATTGCAAGTAAGAATAGTATTAGTTAATAAACCCTAAAGCACACTCCTTCAGATCATCAGGGTAAAACCAGTTTTCTGCCTAAAACATTCCTGAGATTTGTAGACTACTAGTGTTCAAGCTGGAGATTAATCTGAATATCATATTTTAAAAAAATCCTGGTAACTTGAGGTGGAATATGCACTCAACTTTTCAAAGAAAAAATAGAACTCTTCAAAAGATTAGTACTTTTAAGTATTTTTCCAGTGGTAACTTTGCCATACAAAAAAAGAAGTTTGGAAGCAACAAGGCTAGGAATACTGGAGAAAAAAAAAAAGTGGCAGTTAACAATTCCTATTACTTAGTAAATCATCCTATAAATTTGTAGTTTTGGCCAAAAGCTTCAATCATATTTTAGGCATGTGTTTACTGGTCAGCCTTCTGTTTGTATTATAAAGAGCAGCAAAATGGCTGGCACTCTCCTTATTTTAAAATTGTATCTGCTAGACTTAATTTTTTTCTTTTTTTTGAGATGAGGGTCTCACTATATTGCCCAGGTTGGTCTTGAACTTGTGGGCTCCAGTGATCCTCCTGCCTCAGCCTCCTGAGTGGCTGGGCCTACAGATGTGTGCCACTGTGCTCAGTTTTCTGTACTTAATTTTCACAAGATTATGAACTCTTCCTAAAAGGCTAGGAACAAAGGTCTTCATCAAAATGCAAGAATACCTACACAGGGGTTACTACAAAGCAGCAGTGAGATCATTTTTAACCAAAGAACATAGAGTTGACAGTTAAGAAGGGCTCTAATCCTCTGGACAAAGTCAGATTTGGGGGCCCATAAAGATTATGCTATGAAAAACTCAGCTGGCTCCACTACACAGAGTGCAAGAGTGACTGACCACCCACTGTGGCACAAGCGAGAGCTCCTCGATGCCCCCAACGTGAGTAGCACCAAAATTTAGGAAAAAGACTTGGTAGAAGAGAAGTCAGGGAAGGATGAGACAGACCAAAGGCCCGCATCTGACACTACTTCATTAAATCTCCAGAAAAATCTTTTTAAATTGGCCAGGACTTCCTAACACACAACCCATTCACATATGTTTAGAGGAAAAAAAATCTGTATAAGCTACTGGTTATTGTGCGGTAAATTATATCCTTTTTTTAAAAAGTCACAAATCAGGTGGCATTCATCTAACTTTCTCCAAACATCCTTACTAAAGGAGTAAATCCTGCACTTAAATTAGGGCATTATTCTTCATTAGATTCAGAAATAATAATGCTATGAGTCAGAGTCTAACATAAGACAATAGTGTTGATTTTTTTTTTTTTTAAGACAGAAATGTTTTAAGCAAGAGTGTAGGCATTACACCAACATTTATGGATATACAGGAACTACATTAAAGCAGTGGTGAAAGAAGTGTCACTAATGACATCTGAAAACAGAACAAAAGAAACATCGGCTGCCACTCAACATCACCCCGTGATCCTAGGTGTCTCAATATCGTGTTACTGTATCAGAGTGTGAGCTCAGCTGGGTTCAAACCGAGTTAGGGAGAATGAGGCCTTAAGTCATTTGCTTGATTTTATCCTAGGAAATGCTGTATGTGCACAAAACCAAAAAATAATAAAAAACTTCATGTGAAAACATAAATTTCAAAATATTTATTAAAAACAATTTACCATGACATTCCTATACCACAAACATACCACAGGACTCTAAATACCAATAGAGCATACAAAGCCTACCCTGAAATTATCTTTGGAGGTATTAAATATATAGGCTCATGAGGATAGAGCTGAGTAACTTAAAAATGTTAGTCCCTGGTCACACAGATTACTACTTGGTAATTAATAAAGGGTGGCTCTTGGCATTAACTAACTGGGAGGGGAACAAGCTTCATAAACTGCAGGGGTGCCAATTTATTCTTTCCTGAATTTAAAAAGAAAATATTTCAATCTGAAGAATAAACTCAGGTTTCAAAGTCACACAAAGTTACCATCCTAGGGTGTGGACTAGCTTCATTTCTTTAGGCATAGCCCCCAAGAAAACACCTCCTGGGGACCTAAAAGCACAAATTCACAAGACTGCAAACAGCAGTTCCAAATAGCACTAAGGTTGGGAAGTCCATAAAGTGTTTAAAATTTGACATCTCCCATAATTCTTCTGTACTCCATATGACAGACAGGTTAGATTTCTTTACACTTTTCACCCAATGTTCATGTTAAAATAAAACCAAAATTCAACACACATCCACTCACCCACAGACTCCTCCAAGCATGAGCCAGGAGCAGTATCTAACAGCCAAGTCACAAGCCCCTGAAAATAGGGGAGAAACTCAGATTCTTAACTCTAGAGGCACAAGACAGGCCACTGTTGTAAGAATTGAGGTAACAGCAAAATACCTTTTTGATTCTTGGTTTGCTACATGTCACAACTTATCCAATTTGAACATTACCTCAACATTAAATAACCCACTGGCTTAAAAAGAGAATATCAAAACCAAATAAACAAATTAGTGAAACAGACATATTATTACAGGATCCTACCATTTGATTCCTGAACTTCAAATACTCAATGTTACTGTATTTATCATTAAAATGAAGGATTTTCTAACTTATTTTTGGGCATTTATTTTCCATAATCCCCCAAAACCATACACTGATCTACAATTCCCATCCAGACATGAGCTATTTTTCCACTCTAGCCAATACACCTATTAATGGCATTTATGATTAGGGTAACATTGAAAACGAGGATGGTGGTTGCAGCAGATTATTTACACACTGGCTTATGGCATTGCCATCTGTGTACCGTGCCTAAAGATATGCCACTGAGACTGCCAAATTCCCCTACTTGGTAGCTATTATATGAATATAATTTCTTGCATTATCACTTTTCATTATACATCTAAGTGAAATCATTCTATTGATAAAGATATATGCAAGGGCTGAAATAATAATCTAAAGCCTCTCTGGTCCAAATAACCACCTTCTACAATAGGCTGGTCCTCTTTAAGTTCTTCCTGGTCCTGTTGGTGAATGCTACTAGAGCATCTTGCATTGTTGTACCAAAAGCAAACAGATATTCTCTCACTCACAGATCACACTGGTCCAGCTCAGATGACCCCAACAGTCCTCCCTGTAATACAGCTCCTCAGTGGTCAGACCCACTTCTCCGGGTGGTGGGGCGAAATGTTAAGTTAGGAGGTCACCTTTTATTAGTACTTGTGTTAACTTTTCTGTACTGCATATAAAGATTTTCCCCATAAAATTTCTTTACGATACAGTATTGAATACCTCCACATGGAAGAATTACATGTTAAAAAGTTGTTAAACTCATCCTTACATAATAAGAATGCAACTCTTTTAAACTCTTAAATAGTTTTATTTAGGGGTTCTTTTTTTTTTCTTTCAGACTTACTGCAAAATGAATTATTTTTTTAAAAAGAAAAACAAAAAGAAAAAAAGATTCTCCTGTTGTTTGTTCTACTAGACTGAAAATGTGGGCCAGACTACTTATACATGCGGTACATGCTGAATATAACTGAATATATGCTTATTCTACGGACACTCTGCAAGATAGGCATTACCCCAAATTGGGTCTTCAATGGACTGGACCAGTGTTTCAATGCAAATTCCAGCCCTCAAAAACAACATGGTTTTGATTTCACAGTATGAATTCCCTGGAATCTGGGAAAAGGTAATTGGTTAACTGAGGTCATCCCTCAGCAGCTTGGTCCCTCGACATTCTGAGATATTAGGAAGGACTGCACCACTTCTTCAGTGGACTGGGGGCTGGTGTTGACGTCCTCCAGAGCATCGGTCACTGAATACTGCCGATCTCGCAACCGGTTCCAGTTAGACAGAACATTGTGATATTCAAACACTTTCTCATAATTTCCAACAGAGTTGTAAAGTTTAATGAGACCTCGGTAATCATACTCTAGTCCACTGTAGCCTTCACCAAAAAGTTTCTTCCCTGAAAGTAACCAAAGGAGAAATGAAAGTTCAAATAATGAAGCAACAAGCAGCATTTCTGGTTAGTTTTTATTTTGTGATTTTGGAGACAGTCTTGGTATGTGGTTCAGGCTGGCTTCAAACTCAGTGATCCTCCTGCCTCAGCCTCTCAAGTGCTGGGATTACAGTTGTGCACCACCATGCCTGGCTACAAGCAGCATTTTTTAAAAAACACAAACAAGTTTAATTTTTTAAATAGGCTGGCTTGGTTTTATTCTCGATAAGAGAACAGATTCTTGCATCAGCACCTCTCAACCCACTCAAACCCAGGAGCAATCCCTAAGACTTGAAATTTGGGCTTCACTAAAAGAGAACTATAAAATTTTATGATTTTAAGGGAACCTATGACTTTTGTTTTTGAGATTCAGGCTGGCCTAGAAGTAACTATGTAGCCCAGGGTAGTCCTGACCTCATGCCAATACTCCTGTATCAGTCTCAACAAGTGCCGGGATTAGAGTGTGTGCCACCACCTCCAGCCCGTTGTGAATTGGGGGGGGGATAGTTTTTGAGACAGAATCTTGCTATCTTGCTATTAGTTCAGGCTGCCTTAAACTCACTATATAGCTGACGCTAGCCTCAAACTCATTGCAATCCTCCTGCCTCAGCCTCCTGAGTGCTTGGATTTGCTCCAGTTATGGATTTGAAAATATTATTATTTCACATACTCAAAAAATGATAAAGATGGAGGAGGCAAAATATAATATACACATAAACAAATGGATCTAATTATTTCTCCAATGAATAACATAACCACATTGAAGGGGGAGGAGGCAGGGAGATAATTTTAACCATGGTACTTTTTTTGTTTTTGTTTTTGTTTTGGTATTGGGGATCGAACTCAGGACCTTGTACTTGTGAAGCAGGCAGTGGAAACACTGAGCCAAATCCCCGGCCCAACCACGGTACTTTAGAACAACATGTTCCAGATATATAAAACTTTCAGGCTAAAGACAAAGGTTATTGTAAACAATATGGGACACTCTTAAGTAGTAGGTTTTTCACAGACAAATGGGTTAGCAATTTTGACATATGTGCATTTAGGACTAAGTGAGTCAGCATGTTATGGCTAATGCAAAACACCCACATACACACAGAAACATGATTTATGACAAGTACAACAAAGAAAAAATAGTCTTCTGAAAAATGGTCCTTGGTCAACTGTATGTTCATACAGGAAAAAATGAAACATGATTCTTACCTTACACCATAAATAAAAATCAATTTTAGGATTGTAGATCTAAGTGTGAATGGTTAAAGTTTTCAAAAGATAAACTCCTAGAGGAGTATCTTCATGACTTTGGGGTAGAAAAAGATTTCTTAAAATGAATACAAAGTGCTAAACCACTGTTTGTGCTGGGGGATTTAGCTCAGTGGTTTTGGCACCTGCCCGGGCAAGGACCTGAGTTCAATCCCTGGCACCAAAAAAAAAAAAGGCACTGTTTGATGCACAACATACTGGCATTATTGGGGTGTGTGTGTGTGTGTGTATAATTTGAATTTTTGGAGACTTTAACTATGCTGTCTGCTTTGGAAAAGTCACTCCAGTTTACTATGTTGGCACTACAGAAATTAACAGCCATATTAGTCTAGAAACATTAAACTTAATTTTTTTCCATGTGTATAGGGGTAATGCACTGTATTTAAATAGGTAAGGTCTTATCTATGTGGGTTTGAGTACAGAAACTAATAAAGTATTCTCTAAATTTAAAAAAAGGAACTATCAGGAAATAAGTAGCAGAATGAAAGAAGATATCTGCAACACATGTAACCAACAAAGGGCTTATTATATCTATAATATATAAAGAATTTCCAAAATCAGTAAGCAAATGATCAAACCATTCACTATAAAAACAGGCAAAAGGCTTAACAGACACTCTAAGATGATGGCCATGGTATCTTACTAATCCAATAAAATACTATAGAGCACTGAAAATTAACAAGTGGCAGTGATATGTAATACCACAAAGGTATTTTACAATAAACATTCACTGGGCTGGGGATTTAGCTCAATGGTTCTGCTGCCTGTCTCGAAAGCACAAAGACCTGAGTTGGATCCCCAGTGCCAAAAACAAACAAACAAACAAACAAACAAACATTCATTCACTGAAAAAAGTCAGACACAGGCCAGGTGTAATGGTGTACACCTGTAATCTCAGCACCCTGGGAGGCTGAGGTAGGAGGATGGCAAGTTCAAGTCCAGCCTGGGCAACTTACTGAGATCCTGCCAAAAATTTAAGGGGGGAGGGTGTCTGGGAATGTAATATTAGGTTCAATCCGCAGTCTTGTGCAAAAAATAAAATAAATAAATAAATAAAGTAAACCTAATTTGTTAAAGTCAGGAGAAAGGAGGGGGAAGGTAAGAATAGTAATTGTACAAATAGTTGAAAATTACTACTTTTACCTACACTTGACACCTAGTGCCATAGCTTTTACTAACTATTGATGTCAACATCAAAAAGCTTTAGCAAAACTGCTCCTGATGATTTTTTTAATCGTTTCTGGATATCCTTTGCAAATCTAAACTCATTTATGTCTCATTAGAACATTTCCCTTTTACAACATATAAGACATACTGATTTCTATAATCAACTAAGAAAAATGTAAAGAAAACATACCAATTGCTATAGATCGCAAATAAAGTTTCTCAGCATTTTCATACTGATTCATGTCATAATTATATAAAGAAGCCAGATGTCCCACTGAAAGGGCTACTTCATAATCTTCTTGACCAAGAAGTTGCTCTTTAATTTGAATTGCTTTGATATGCATTTCTTCAGCTTCCTGAAAAATAATTACACCAAAACAATCAGTAGATTATACTTTTTCCTCTGTCAACAATTTTTACCCAATGAGCAAGAGTCTTCTAAATGTCAAAGAGAGCTTATGAATGCCATAAGGTTACAGGTAAAGAACATGCTATTGTAAGGTTGATGACAGTTACAGTGTCCTAACCAAAAGCATGTGAAAACTTATTTGAGTAATAAAAGACTGTTAGACGAAATTGACAACAAAAATTAACATTGTTAGAAGAAATTAAGAAAAATTATTTGTTTTCATACACATATTCCAAAACTAACTGGACCTTGTTAAGGTATTAATTTCTATAGAAATACACTTTATGTTCTGTAGATTTAGTAACTTTTACCCTAACAAAATAAATTCAGGCTGAGGGACAAAATTGAGTATTTTTGGCATTTTCATTCTTCTCTTATTAGGGCCCCAAACTGGACAATAGTAAGGATTTATAACCCATAATTCTTCTTCTTTTTTTTTTTTTGGTACTGGGGATCGAAATCAGGCCCTTATGCTTGTGAGGAAGGCAGCAGCTCCACTGAGCTAAATCCCTAGCCCTATAACCTGTAATTCTAAGAGATTTAATGTAAATAATTTTATCGCTACACTAATACTTTATTAACAATGAAGTTAATTCTTACTAATGTCTGATGTTTCTTCCATACCTACCATGCACTAAGCATTCTGCCAAGAGCTAGCGCTCCAAACTTAGCTAAGAACTATGCCTGCAATCCAAACGTAACAATCAGATTAGCCTTACTGGTTTTGTATGTTTTTATCTTTTCATGGTCTTGATTCTCTAATTTTATGTATACTTTGAGTATGTTGCTTTACAGTAGCTGTTTTCTCATTTCCTTTGTGGAATAAGGTAGGAGTATAATGAATGCACACTATATTATTACGATTACTAAAAATTTATGATTTACTTGGCAAGAGAAATTAAACATGTTTCTACCTTGAATTTTCTCATTGACTGATAAAGTCTTCCAAGGTTACCATAGTGTTTTGCAGTCTGTACATTAAATTCCCCAAAAGCCTTTTTAGCTAGTTGGAGTGAAGACAGGTGCAAATCATGAGCTTCTTGAAGCAGCCTCTGTTCGGTTTCCTTATTGTGACAGTCAATTGCAATCTCCTCTAAAATAAGAGCTGAATAAAGAAAGCAATGAATTAATATACTTTTAAGCCATTTATCAAGCATATCAGAACAGAATATATGTGATTATGATTTAGAAATGGGCTAGATCAAAATATTCTATTTATTTTTCTTTTTTTTTTGAGACAGGGTCTTGCTATATAGTTGAGACTGGCCTTGAACTCACTATGTAGCCCAAGCTGGTCTCAAACTCACAGCAATCCTCCTGCCTTAGCCTCCCAAGTGCTGGGATGACAGGCCTGTACAACCAGGCCTGGCAAAATATTCTACTTTAATAAACAGTATACTTTTGGTAGAGTCATTCTATTTTGTACACTATAATGAATTTAAGAAAAACAGTGGCATATATCAAATTCCTTTGCAGAACATTAGTTCCTATTTTAATAGACTGCTATACTTTGCTAAGGAGAATGTTTTTTACAGCGAATGTCAGGAAGAAGCAAAATTTTTAAAGTTATGAAACTGTCAAGGAGTACACCTAAGCACTTCTGAAAATTTTGAAACCACCCTTTATAAAACAACCTTTAACCAAACACAACTAAAAGAACTGATTTCTTCCTACTCACTTCATCCACAAAATCAGGTTATAAGACATTTTAATTTCTAAGATTTTCACATTTTGGCCAGGGATTTAGGCTCAGTGGTTCTGTCGCCTGCCTAGCAAACAAAAGGTCCTGAGTTTGATCCCCATACCAAAAAAAGTATTTTCAATTCAAATTTCATCTCAATTCTTCAAGAATATACATATTCTTGAGCTGGGGATTTGGTTCAGTGGTTCTGCCACCTGCCTAGCAAGGTCCTGAGTTCCATCCCCAGTTCCCCCCACAAAAGAATATACATATTCTTTTACCAGGCAATTTTATTTGCTGGAAAATTGTCAATGTGCACAAAGGCAGATAAAAAGATATTTACATCATTGCAGCAGTTTTAAAGAATTAAAAAGCATGAAGTATTTTTAAAGGTTAGAAAACAAAACAAAGGCCCAATGATAGAAGTTAGGTTAAATACATGAGGAAAAAGGGTACTTACCTATATGTATTGAAATGGAAAAATGTTCATATTAGTTAAAAAACAAAAATTTACTCAGTTTTCTTATTTTTAAAAAATCTAAAATATTATTCAACAAAATGTTGATTTAAGACTGATGTAAGTTCAGGTAACATAACTTTATTTTTTCTCTTTCTATATAACTTTTTTTGGAAATGTATTATTTGTGTAACTTGTCAACATAGAGGAAGAAAACACCTCATCCAGAATTAAAGTAAAATTTATCCAACATGCACAGTACTACAAGGAAGGAACAACCAATCATGTGAGTGAAACACATCAAATCAAGCAGTGGGGGTGATTATAAGAAAAGTTAACGAAAATATCTGACAAGAAACTTGAAACACACAGGGTAACCTGATCTGAAGCTCAATTTAAGAATCTTTGCCATAAACCTAAAACTAGAAGCGCATCTTTAGTTTCCTACCATGTTACTATGGAATAATTTGTGTTAATTCCTTCATGTCTCAAAAGAAATTAATGCATGCATGAAAGAATAAAAAAGAAAAAAGGCATATTAACAACATTATAGGAGAAAAGCAAGCAATCTTACATTAAGAACCACTGGAAACTTTTAAGTGGAGTTGAGAGAATTTGTTACTTTAGTAACAATGTATACAGTTTAGTCCCATCAAGTCTGAGAAAATAAATACTCCTATTTTCTGCCATGTATCATTAATTTCAAATAATCTGAGACTGGATTACAAAGGGTACCTTTCACCCTCTTTGAAGAAGCCAAAAGAAGATGATCTTCAGGTAGGATGTGGGTGATGATACCAATAGCTCTTTCAGCATGAAATCTGTAACACAGACAGATACAGTCTGGCATTTCTTTCTCATTACGTATCATTATACATTTAAAAAATTACTGTCTATCATATGATACTGATAGAAAAGACTTCTAAAACTATCTGTGGTAAAGAATTATTTTTTTGGTTTCAAATTTCCAATCTGTTGTGGACTAAACAACTGATGAATTATCATCTACTTTAGACCGAAACGAAAATCCCTATTATGGCTCACAAGGCCCAACATGCTCTCCATCTGACATACCTGACTTCGTCTCCTGCCATTTTCAGATCATCCCTCTCTTAGGTCTCCAGCCGTGAGGGCCTAGCTGTTTCAAGGCAAAGCTATGCTCTGAACCCTGCACTTGCTTTACCCTCACTCTGCAATATTCTTCCCCTAATTAGGTCTTTTTTTTTTTTTTTTTTTTTTTTTTTTTTTTTTTTTTTTTTTTTTTTTTTTTTTTTTTTTTTTTGGTACTGGGGATCGAACTCAGGACTTTGCACTTGCAATGGCAGGTGGTGGGACTACTGAGCTAAATCCCTGGCTCAATCCATTTTATATCTTTAATCAATAATATATTCTTTCTAGTACTCTGAGTAAATTGGATTAACTCAAGTTCTTAGGGCTCCAATCCTATTCACCAAATTTGTTTTCCCTCAGAGAAGAAATGCTTCCTTTTGTATTTTGTACTTTTGGACAGTAAATTCATTTTAGGTAGCACTACATGCCTGAGATGCCCCTATGGTTTGAGTTGATAGTTGCAATTAGTAAACTAATTAACTAGCAAATTAGTTCCACAGTGTTAAAAGATTTTTCGCAGTTTGTGGGCTCCTGTAGACATGAGCCCAGACTCCAGAGTGGTAGAGTACTATAGTTAAACATTCTTGAGGCACCACTTTTTGTGAACTGTGAGCTCAAGCTCAGATGAACAAGTTCCCTTGTCATCTCTGCTATCCCTCAACCTGTCTTCTTTCCTAAGGGCATTGCCTTGATCTTGGCTTTGTGTTAAGGTTCCAACTCATAGCCTTCTATAGGCTGAATGTCTTAATAAACACTGTATTATAACTGCCACAATCAAGGTTATAAATACCTCTTAAGCTTTTCCTACCATCCCAGACTACTGTATACTACAGTTCCTGCCTTTGGATTTCAATGTCTGTTATTTGTTGTCAGGGACTTCTCTTTACTCTCACAAGCTCACTTACACATGAAAGAGATAATGGTTTATCTGAACCATGTTTTGAGTATGAAATTTTTAGGTTCTTTTCATTTTTTATCAGTAGTGGGAATCAAACCCAGGAACTCCTTACTATGCTACACACCCAGCCTATTTTTTTTAATGTTTTAGGACAAGGTCTTGTGAAGTTGCCCAAGCTGGGCTAAAACTTGAGATCCTCCTACTTCAGCCTCCTCACAGTATTGGAGGTATAGGTATGCACCTCCATTCCTAGCTGTTTTAGAATTTTTTAGTCTTCCATTGAGCCAGAAGTTACTGTATTTACTCAAAAATTGTTGAATGAGTCATATTCTATACAGAAATACACAAGTCTCAATATTAAACTACAGAATGTCTAAGTGAATAACATAAATTAGTATGACTGTGTTTAGGCATCCTCCTAAAGCTCTACAAAGACAAATTTGATATATAAAGTACATCACATACTATTGTATGAGAGAAAAAGAACCAATCAAACAAACAAAAACTAGCATTTAATCCTATACTGAAAAAGAAGATGGGCTTACAGTGCATTGTCAAATTTCCCAGAACTGTACTGGTGAACATAAGAAGAGTAAGCCAAGTCTTCATGAGCTGTTGCTACGTGGATATTTTTGCCGCCAAACACTGACTGTCGAATGTCAAGGGCTGCCTGAAAGAATCATAAAAATATTTAATACTGTAAACCTTTAGAAAATATCAATTCATTTAAACTAAACATTCTAGTAATTCATATACCCAAACTCGTAAGTTTTCAAGCAAGAAAGTCCTGCTGTACTTAAGTCACAGAAGATGAAAGTCATCCACAAGACCAGATTTTGTGAAGACTGAGTAGGAATTAAAAAGACAATGGCTTAATAATAATCATACTATCACTTTCAAGTCACATCAGTGTTTTTCTCTCTGTCCTTCCCCAAAAGTGAACTGTAAAATCAAGAATACCTTGTCTACAGCCATGGTACAATCATCACTGATCTGAGAATGGCTATTATAGGACTTAAAATTATTGCTATCAGCCCTGGTTGATAAAAAGGCAGCTATAATGATATTGTTCAATCAACCACAAAAACAACCCATCACCTGGGCAAATGAAAGACAGAAAATTAGTCTTAAATATGGGCCCACAACCCAATAATTCCTATCTTAACTGATTCTCTTTAATTCCTAACACTTTACCTTTTAAGCCTTCTAAGTAAAATGATGGTGTGTCCCACAGGAGGAGAAAGGTTTCAGTTATTTTTAGAAAGTGGTTTATAAAAATCACAAACAAATACAGGTCAACAAATCAATTTAGGTTGAAAGGAAGAAAAGGGTAACTATTAACATACCTGATAAATTGCAACAGACTGACAGATATTATCTACATTGAGTAAGTAGAACCCATAATCTAGCAATGTATCAGAATATTTTGGGTGTTTGGATCCAAAATGATCCCTATAAAAAGATATAAAACTATTAGAATATAAAGTAGAACAACAATTTAAAATGGTATTTTTAGTAACAATCACCTACCGTGCCAAATACACTGCATGTTTAATTAACTGTTCTGCCTTCTTAAATTCACGTTTTACAACACAAGCCTACAGACAAAGTGGAAAATTGTCAAAAAGAAACCTCTCAAACAGTTCATCAGTGTGCCACAATAAGTAGTTTATACATCTGAATATAGTAGTTAATAAAAGAAATCTTCAAACATAAATAGAAAAATTCTAATTATAATTTCTTTCCTTCCAAGTACCTGAAAATTCTGTAAACACTTTTATACAACCTAGGAAAATAATGAAATTTAGTATTTTGACAGTCACTCTCAGTACAAACCTAATATAATAAACTTACTTCGCAAAGCTAGTATACCATCCTTGTTAGTAAAATAAAATGGCTGGGGAAGGGTGTCCCAAAGTTTTTCTTTTCTTTCTTCTCCCCCTCCATAGTATTTTCTAAGGTAGTTACCCTGGTTCTAGAGTGGCTTATAATAATTTTTTTCATTTTCTTCTTTAATAATTTTTTTTTCTAAGCCTATATTGCCTGATACTCCAGGTAGTTTCCCATCCAACTGATAACCAGGACCAACCCTGCTCAGTTCATGAGATCAGCCATGTTTAGAGTGGTTGTCCATATACTCAACTAGTAATTTTCTGAGTGCTGTGAATACAGGTGTGCACCATGTCACCACGCCTGACTCTTTTTGGTGTTTTGAAACAGGATCTTGCTATGTAGTTCGGGCTGGCCTCAAATTCTTGGCAATCCTCCTGCCTCAGCCTCTCAAGTGCTGGGATGACAGGCCTGCACCACCACATCTGGGTTCAACTACAAATGCCCAGATGCTGGGTATAGTGGGGGCATGCCTGTCATCTCAGCACTTGGGAAGCTGTGTCAGGAGGATCACTGGGAGTTCAGGCCAGTCTGTGCTACACTGCGAGACTCTGTCTCAATGCCACCAACAAAAGCCCAGAATTTCAAGATTTCCTATTTTTTTTATAATATTTTGAAACATGCAGATAGCCCGGTTTAAAAATTCTAAATATTGCTTGTACAGAAATGTAAATCTTGCATATTATACTGTCTTCATAATAAATGAATATTCAATGTTTTGAATTAATTAAAAACACAGCAATACCTTTTTTTTAACAATATCTCTTTTCCAGAGCTGATAACCTGAATATTTAAGCTTCTGTTTACATTCTCAAATGACAGACTTCATATTTTATATAAACACTGGAGTCTTAAAATGTACAATTTTATAATCTTTCTTCCTAAATGAATTTCCACTAGTAAAACCAACTAAAATGGAATACTTAAATTTGAGAAAATTGAGTATATGGAAAGAGAAAATGTGGAAAGTATGTTAATGCTTTTAAGCTTTAGTACACACACTTTATTTTGAGATAGGGTCTATGTTTCCTGGCCTTAAAACTAGTGATCTTCCTGCCTTAGCTTCCTAAGTATGCACCCAGGATTATGGATATGCACTACCATGTTCAGCCAAAGTAGTAATTTTTCAATGCTTTTAATGGCTTCAAAGACTTAATGTATTTATTTAAAGAATAAAATGAACTAGAGAAATATCAAAAAAGATTGTCCAGTAGGTCAGGTACAGCAAGCTGTCGTGCTGTGAGACTGCAATACTATTAACATCAGGCTAGTCTTTCAGAGAAGTGACCAGAGCCCACAGAGCTTTGGCCTAAGGAATTTAGGTTACTATACAAGTTTAAGGAAAAAACCTCAAGCCAGAATAGTACCAAAATACTACTTTGACCTGTATTTCAGTGACCTAAATCTATTCTACAAATGAAGTATTTTATAGGTTATGTTGGTAAAGGAAAATTAAAATTACATAGGTCAGACAATTTGGATTGGAAATAGTGTTTCTAAAACTGAATTCAACAGGAAGTAGTTTGTGTATATAGTATATATTAACTAGGTCACAACAAATTTAAAGCCCTAATTTGTTTAATAATTTTAACATTGTATTCACCTTAGAAGCTTGCCTTAGGACATCCACCACAACTTTTACTGGTAAGCCTGCTGTAATTTCTTTCATTGCCTCAATGCACCATTTGTACGCCTAAAAAAAAATTTAAGAAACAAAAATGTTATAAAATCAGTTTGACAGTATTAACACAATGAACAAGAATTTCTCATGAAGTTTTCAACTACTTAAATAAGAACACACAGAATATTTACACATAGAATTTTCTGAGCCTAAATGTTCTTGTTAAGTATGAATCTATTAAAATTACTTTTACTCTTAATATCTAAAATGTTTCAGTCAGCATTTGCAGGTGTATGACATGTCCAGGAAATGACAGGCTTGTTCTCCTTGTCCCAGAAGCCTTTGCACATGCCATTCCTCTGTCTTAGAATACATTCCCCTTTCCTCTAACCCCTTCACTCACCTAACTTGTCTTTCAGGTTTCAACCCTAGTCTAGGTTTCCTGTATTTTTCTCCCTTTACTGTATGTAACATTTGATAATATTTTTTAATTTAATAACTTAAAAAAAATTTAATCATCTTTTCATGCTTTCTTTGTGCTATTGTTCTAAGCACTTCGTACACATTAACACATTTAACTGAACGATAGTTCCGTGAAATATGTACCATTATTACAGAGAACTGTGGTGCAGAGAAGTTAAATGGCAGGCAATGAGGTAGCATCTAGGTATGCACTGGGAAACAAAAC
This sequence comes from Fukomys damarensis, assembly GCF_012274545.1. NCBI lineage: Eukaryota > Metazoa > Chordata > Mammalia > Rodentia > Bathyergidae > Fukomys > Fukomys damarensis. The sequence goes on from NW_022900925.1 coordinate 24,631,437, forward strand.
AAAACATAGTATGGGTGTGATGGCACATGTTTATAATCTCAGCAACCCAGTAGATTGAGGTAAGAAGAACGCAACTTTGCAACCAGCTTGGGAAATTAAGCAAGACCCTGTCTCAAAATAAAAATTAAAAAAAGAGAAATCCCATGGGCCGGGGATTTAGCTCAGTGGTTCGGTGGCCTGCCTTGCAAGCACAAGCACCCGAGTTCAATCCCTGGTACCAAAAAAAAAAAAAAAGAGAAATCCTGCTAGCAGGAGGATTAAAGGAAAAGATAAACAGAAGAAGTCACTGCTATAAAGAAACAATTTCATGAAGGGATTACAAGGGAGAAGGGGAAAACAATCATTTGAGGCCAGGGATGTAGCTCAATGGCCCCACACCTGCCTGGCAAGCCCAACATCTTGAATTTGATCCCCAGTACCAGGGTTAGCAAAACTATCTACCAACAGAACAAGTTCAACAGACACAGAAACTTAAAATAAAAAATAAGCAGAATATCAACTTCCTAAAAAAAAAGTGGGCAGGCTGATAAAGATTTTAGATTTTTTGGTATTTGATGCATTCTTATATAGATATTAAAAGCAGGATGATTCTAGTATCACAAACATAACTACTCTAGAATTTTCTAGTTTCACTCTAATTGTTAATTTTCCTTTAAATATGGAAATATATTAGGAATGGAATGGGAAAAAAATCAAGATAGGGATAATTTTCAAAAAACTAAACAAAAAACTAAATGACACCTAAGCTGATAGCATGAAATAATGATGATACTCTCCCATAAGTAAAGCAACCAAGCAAAGGAGTTAAGCACATACAAATAGATCACTTGTCAATTATGTATTTATCACTAATGCACCAATTTAACAGTAAAAAGCCAGGAACTGAGTTTCTTTTTCATATGGCAATGGAAGGAAGGCAATGAAGTAAAGTATAAATATCAGCCAGCTTCCCACTGCAGTGAATGCTTTTCAGGTCAAGAGAGTTTATCCAGAACTATAAAGCTAATCAGAAGCATCTATTAACAAGAGTATAACCATTAAAACAATTTAGGCACAGAAACAACTGGTCCAAGAGCTGAGTACAAAAGCATGGTGGCGCAAGCTTATTATCTCAGCACTCAGGAGGATCGCCGTGAGTCTGAGGCCAACCTGGGATACACAGTGGTGAGATCCTGTCTCAAAAAACAAAACCAACACAACTAAAAAACAGGTCCAGTTCAAAACGAAAAGGACCCTATAGTGTGTGTGTGTGTGTGTGTATATATATATAAAATCCATCTCACAAATACTTTTATCTGAATTTAAGTATTCCATTACAAATGTGTTGTGCACAACTTTTTAGTTTTGAAACAAGGTCTCACTTTGTAGTCCAGGCTGGCCGTGAACTCCTGGCAATCCTCCTGCCTCAGCCTCCTGAGGGCTGGGATCACACACATGTATCACTATGTCTGGCCACAAATGTGTACAACTTTAAGTAAACTGAGTATGTGAAAATGAAATTCATAAGACATATAATAGAAGACTATTTGATTTGGTTTCTGGGTTTTTTTTTCTTGCTTTCTTTTGTTTGTTTACTTGTTTCATACAAGATCTCTCTAATATAGTTCAGGGAGGCCTTGAATTCACTATTGTAGCCCCGGATAGATCAAACTCACAGTGATTCTCCTGCCTCTCCTTCTTGAGTGCTAGGATTACAGGTATGCAGCACTGCACCTGGCTTACCTGTTTTATAGGTACTTGGTGGATTTGAGGAAATGTACTTCAAACACACTTACCTCGTCATAGTGACTTTTTGCAAACAGGAGGGCACACAGTTCTCCATAGAGTGCAGCCTTGTTTGCTTGCTGGCCATGTTTTGACAGTTTATCCATGTAAGTCTGTGCTAATTTAAATGTTTCTTCACCCAAATGATATTTGCAGTTTCCATTTCTTACATGAAGCAACCTGCAAAACAACAAACAATCCTCTATTCCTGATAGTTCAAAAATGATGGAGTATATTACCTCTGAAAATCACTAGGTAGCACTTAAATGACAACATAAACTCAAGAAAGGAGGTAGCATCAGAAAAAACTGTGTAGCCCAAACAGGTTAGTGAATACCCATTACCCATAAGGAAGTATAGCATATATTCTTCCAGGAAACCATACCAAGATTAATCTCAGCCAGTTTTAAACCCATCTTCTGAAAATATTCTGTATCCTTTGTGTACTCAGTACGTGCTACATCTAAGAAAATACTCTTTTTCTGTCATTCCAAACCCCAAAACGAACATAGTTTTTAGTCTAAGAAACCAGGAAAATAAGGGGAAAAAAAATCAACCTGAAATACTTTTACCTTCTATTCTTATTTTTGTGTAAGATTTCCTTGGGTTTCTTGTTTCTGCTTTTTAGACAGGGTCTTACTATGACGCTCCTGCCTCCCTTCTTAAAGGATAGGGTTACAGACATGTGCCGCACCATGCTACCACTGCTTTTATGATGCTTCATAAATACTTCTCTGGCTGATTTTTCCAGTAAGGTAAGTTCACTGAAAATAGGAGCTATTTCTCTTATTTTTTATTTTCTGTGCAGAAAAAAAAACCCAGAGTTCTTTACAAAAAGTAATTGTACAACCATGCTAATAACTTAATGATACTCAAGAATAGTAAAATACTTTAGGTCAGAATAAAAGCTAGATAACAATAGATTGTATCGATATACACTATTCAAGAAAGAACAGGATAGGAATAAGGAGCAGGGGGGCGGGCCTGTAAGGTGGGTAATAGTTATGATGAAAATATATGTACTGCCAGACGTGGTGGTGCACATCTGTAATCCCAGCACTTGGGAGGCTGAGGCAGGAGGACTGCTGTGAGTTCGAGGCCAGCCTGGGCTACATAGTGAGTTCCAGGTCAGTCTCAACTACAAAGTGAGAATCCTGTCTCAAAAAAACCAAAACCAAAACCAAAAAAATATACATATATGTACTGAAAAAAAATACATGCACTGAATGCCCCTCAAAAATGTGAAAATAAGGGGAGAGCAGGGCAAGAAGAGCAATGAAAATGATCGATGTGTGGTATTGTATCTGTGTGAATCTGACAAATGAAACCCATTAATCTGTATGGCCAATATTTACTAACAAAAAATACGTTAAATACAGGAGAACAGCATTAGGACTGGACAAATAATTTTGACTTGAACATTACGTTTATATATCAGGTCAATACAATTTTCTGAAAATGCTTAGCTTGAGAAGGAGGTATAAAAGACATTTAAAAGAAAACTAAGTTGGCTTGTGGTGTAGGTCAGTGGTAGACTGCTTGCCTAGCATGCCGAAGGCCCTGGACTCAATTCCCAGAATCATACACATACAAACACATGTGCACAAAAAGTATGAAGAGGTTGGGAAGTATTCTTTAGGAGTATAAAGTCAAGAGAAACTTAAAAAAAGGTTTTTATAGCTACATCAAAAATATTAAGTTAATAATTGAAAATGAGAAAAAATTCAGTCACTATTATTCCTTTTATAGTTGGGGAAAACAGAATAACTTCAAAAGAAACTAAAGAGCATGGATGAGAAAGGAGCAATCAATAAGGTAGCAAATATTATACATTATCATTATATAACCTCCTCCTGATATCCATCAGTTATCTGCTTTCCAAAAAGAATAAAATCCTCAAACAAAATATACTAAGGTTAATCCAAAATTCTGGAAAATCACAACATAAAATCCAAATCAAAGCTAAAATGCATGTAATAATCAGGCTACGATAGGATGGTGGTGTGAAACTGGGTTCATATTTGTTTACTCATTCTGTGGTACTAGAGATTCAACCAAGAGCCTTTTTGCATTGTGCTACCATTTCAGCCCCTTTTATATTTTAGACAGGCTTTCACTATGGTGTCCAGGCTGACCTTGAATTTATAATCCCCCAGCCTCAGCCTACCAAATAGTTGGGATTACCAATGCACAACACTACTCCCAGTTTGGATTTTTATATTAAAATGGAAATGGAAAGACAAAAAATTATATTTTAGCATACAGATAACTTTTCATGCTAACAATGTACTGATAGAGAGTCAATGTCAATTCATTGTCAAATTGCTAATTCAATTAGATGAACAAGTAGTAGTGCACACTGATCTGCCAAAATGGAAATCCTCCAGAGGCGGTGGCACACACCTATAAGCCCACTTGGGAGGCTGAGGTGGGAGAATCACTGCCAAGTCAAGGCCACCCTAAATCCAGAGCTAGGCCAAAAACCCAACCATAGCAAAATAAAAACAAAATCTGGGGTGGGGGGGGGAAGGTAGTTCAAATGATTGGGGAGGGGGTAGCAGAGACTGAACTCGGGACCTTCCACTTGAGAGGAAGGCAGCGGCACCACTGAGCTAAATCCCCGGTACTCAAATGACTTTTTGAGGGACTATCAGAGTCAAGTATTAACTGGTTACCTATTATATTCTGGTCAGATTTCTAGATACAAGACTGAATGCTAAAAAAGGGAGATTCTATGACCGTATGAAACTGACATTCTAGTAGGGAGAAGGATGGCAGGGTAAGTAAACAAACACAAATAAGTAAGGCTTTCATTTAAGGATGTTATGAAGATGATAAAATTGGGCAGTGGTGACATTGCTCCAAATTGAAAGAACAGCAAGTGCAAAGAGTCTAAGCAGGGTAAAGTACAGCGTAGCCAAGAAATAGGTGGCCAATGCACGTGGTTAGATTTAATTTACTTATTTACTTATTGAGACAGAGTTTCACTATGTAGTTCAGGCTGGGCTTGAACTCGCAGCAATCCTCCTGCCTCAACCTCCCGGGTACTGGGATTCCAGGTGTGTACCACACCTGGGCTGCAGTGTATTCTCAATAAAGGATTATGAAAAGGAAAATGAGAAAGACAATAGAAAGACTTCCTTATAACAATAAATGCAGAGTTTTGATTGAGATCTAAAACGATACTAACAGAATCTTCTGAGATGTGAGAAATGTTTTATACTTATGCTGCTCCATTTGGTATCCATAAGTGGCGACTGAGCATTAGAAATATGCCTAGGGTAACTGAAGAATGATTTTTAAATTTTAATTAACTGAACTTTAATTAACTTAAAATTAAATAGTCACATGTGGTTAAAGGCTACCATATGTGAAAGTGCAACTCTAAGTAAAGACTGGTCTAACTGCAAAGTGAAGAACAGATCATAGCAAAGCCAAGAGTGGAAGCAAAACAACTAGGACAAAGGGCCAGGGATTTAGCTTGGTGGCATCTCACCTGCCTCACAAGTGTAAGGTCTTGAGTTCAGCCCCTGGTACCACAAAAAACAAAAACAAAACAACTAGGACAGAAGATAGGGAATCCAGGAAAAAAATAATCTTTGGGGGGGGGAAGGATTCATATTAGTAATAGAGATATGAATGAAAAAAGGAAAAACTAAGCCAAGGTTGTGAATTTAGAGAATGAAAGACTAGCGCTCACTTCTCATTTGCACACTGCTAAGAACTGTGTTCCCAATGACCTTCATCACAAGTACTCCCTAAAATATCAATTTCTGGAAAGTATTTAGTAATCGGCATATGATGAGGTAACCAAACATTTTATGCCAGAAAGGCACAGCTTGATATTTTTCAAGTCCCTGCTGGTTTCTACGGAAACAAAAGGGCAAATTAAACATATGGACACCCTTTAGGGTTTGTGTGTCCATCTGGGCTGACACTAAGCAGGATGCAAGAAATTTCTGGTCCAACTGGTAGTGTAATTTTGTCTCAATATTTAGCTTAAGAAAAAGGCATAACGTCAAGATTCTTCCACGGTGCTATCATGGAAGTGTAGTATTTTACCTGATCAACAGCTACTCTAAACAGCAAATACCACTTAACTAGTCAAACTCTTTATCACTTGAAATGGAAAATATACAAATTTAGAAATCATGAACATTATTGAATATATTTACTGTAAGATTAAGCAAGATGTCTAGTTAATCCACATCAGACAAGTGACAAGAACAAAGCTATACTGAAAACAAAGCTAGGAAAAAAAAAATCTCTTTCCTTTTTACAGGTGTCTTTTTCTAAGAACTAGTTAAAATTTTTGAAGAATTAGTGAAAATTGTTCAATATAAATGGCTGGGGATATACTCAATGGTACAAGTATTTAAAATGTGTGGAGGTCGTGGATTTAATCCCTAGCATAAAACAAAAGAAATTTTGGAAATAAAGGACAGAAAGGAGAATACTGAATAATGAAAAGAAACTGGTATGGGTTTAATGTTTTCAACTGTGTGGAAATATATGTAACATTTGCCATATGATCCTTTTATTTTGTTTTTTTTTTGAGACAGGGTCTTGCTATATAGTTTAAACTGGCCTTGAGGATGTATCCCTGGCTGGCTACACAGCCCTGCCCGCCCCCCCAAGTGCTGGGATTACAGGCATGAGTCACCATGCCAGGCTCATTTAAACCATTTTTAAGTGCAGAATTCAGGGACATTAATTAGACATATCATGTTATATAACCATCACCACCATCCGTTTCCAAAACATTTTCATCATCCCAAGAAACTCACCATTAAGCAAAACTTCTCATTCTCTTCTACTCCCTGGTAACCTTTAGTGTACTTTCTCTATGAATTTCCCTAGATACACCCTGAGTGGAATCATACCATATTTATCCTGTGTCTCTTTCAGTTCCGTTTGGGTAAGATTTTCAAGGATCATTCATTTTGCAGTGTATATTAGAACTGGCTGAATAATTTACACACACATACACACACGGACAAAATTTCTTAATGTATTCATATGCTGATAGGTACTTGTTTCTACCTTTTGGTTCATTTAAACACTGGCATATAAATCAAGTCTCTACTTTAAATTTTTCCAGGCCTGTACCTTGGAATGAAATTGTTGGGTCCTGTGTAATTCTGTGTTTAGCTTTTTGAATAACTGCTGAAGTATTTCTCAGCAGCCCCATCATGTATATTCACATCATCAACAGTGTACAAGATTTCCAACTTCTCCACATCTTTGTTAATACGTGTTTGCTGTTAATGCTGGGCATCAAACCCAGGGTACATCTTCAGCCCCAACATTTTATTGTAAGAATCCCAGTATGTGTGAAATGGCATCTCATTGTGTTTGACTTACATTTCCCATGAATGATATTGAGTTGTTTTTTTTTTTTTTTGGTACCGGAGATTGAACTCGGGTCCTTGCGCTTGCAAGGCAGGCCACCGAACCGCTGAGCTAAATCCCCGGCCCTGGAGTATTTTTTCATATATACTGGTCACAAATATTTTTAGAAAAAGTCTATTCAAGTTCTTCACTTGCTTCTGAAATTGGGTTGTCTACTGCATTGTTGAGTAGTAGTTCGTGATACATTCTACATTCCAGATTCTTATCCTTTTTTGCTTGTTTGATTTTTGGTACCAGGGATTGAACTCGGGTCTTTGTGGCACCACTGAGTTAAACCCCCAGCCCAACCAGATCCTTATCTAACCAATGATTTACTATTATTTTTTCCCATTCTATAGGCTGTGTGTGTTTCATTTTCTTGATAAGGTCTTTTGATATGAAAGTTTTAAATTTTGGTGAATACAGTTTTATTTTTTCTTTTCAATATGGATGCTTGTTACTTCTGTTTAATGACTTTGGCTAAAATTTCCAACATAATGTTGATTGTCACTAATGAGAATAATCATCTGTATCTTGTTCCTATTCTAAGAGAAAAATATCCCATCATCTATCACCACTGACTACATAGGTTTTTCATAAATGCTCTTTATCATATTGAGAAAGTTCCTTTGTATTCCTAGTTTCCTGAATGTTTTTTAATCACAAAAGGATATTTAATTTTGTCAAATGCCTTTTCTGTGGTAATGGAGATGACTGTGTTTTCTCTCCCTTCATTCCATTAAGGTGGTGTATTACATTGATTGATTTTCTTATGTTCAATTACCCTTGCATTCCTAGAGTAAATCTCACTTGGTTATGGTATAAATTCCTTTTAATATCCTATTGGATTTGCTTTGTTAGTATTTTACTCAGGACTTACTGGCCTATCATCTTGTGAGTCTTTTTGGGCCTTCATATCAGTATAATGCTGGCCTCCTAAAATGAGTTAAAATGTATTCTTCTTGCTGGGCGTGGTGGCGCATGCCTGTAATCCCAGCACTCGGGAGGCTGAGGCAGCAGGATCGCTGTGAGTTGGAGACCAGCCTGGGCTACGCAGTGAGTTCCAGGTCAGTCTCAACTACATAGTGAGACCCTTTCTCAAAAAAAAAAAAAAAAAGATGTATTCTTCAACTTCCTGGAAGAGTTTAAGAAAGACTGGTGCTAATTCTTTATATGTTTGGCAGTAAATTCTCCCAGTCTTTGACCGTTAGAAGATTTTTGATTATTCATTCTGTCTCTATTTGTTATAGGTCAGTTAACCTACTTCTTGGACCACTTTATTTTGTACATTTCTAGGAATTTATTACATCTACATTATATAATTTGTTGATGCACAACTGCTTATAGGATTTTTATTTCTGTAAGGTTGGTAGTAATGTTCTGAGTCATGTTTTGTGTCTTCTTTCTTTCTTTATCAGCTTGGCAATGGTTATAGGGTGGGGAGGAAATTGTGAAATGTAGCAGGCACTGCTGACTGTTCAAGCATTGAATTCTTTCTTATAGGTCTCAGAGATAAATTTAAACTTACTTCTGATCAGTTTAAACGCTCCTGGTGGATACCATTCCTCTTGCCCCTGACCGATTCAGAGATTACCCAATGATCTGGTTCTGGCTTTTACAACTCATGAGCAGATCTATGGGATGGTTTGCTTCCTGCTTTAAGGGATTTTAAAAAAATGTTGGGAAAGGAAGTTTTTCTTCTGCTGGACAATGTGGAATCTGTCTCTTATACCTCAAACCATGCTTCTAAGCAGTGGAGAACTAGTCCAAGACAAAACCAGCCGGGTGTGGTAGTGCATACTTGTAAACTAAGCACTAAGGAGTCTGAGACAGGAGGATCAATGTGAGTTAGAGGCCAGCCTGAGCTACATAGTGAGTTCAAGGTCAGCCTGAACTACATAGTGAGATCCTATCTCAAAAAAATCAAACCAGGGCTGGGGATTTAGCTCAGTGGTTCTGGTGCCTGGTTCACAAGCACAAGGACCCGATTTCGATCCCCAGTACCAAAAAAAAAAACAAAACAAAAAAACCAAACCAACCAAACAAAAATAAAAATAAACAAAATTGATGGATCAAAAAATAAAACCAGCACATAACGGATAGGTAGCAGACAGAAAAAACTTGATAATCTCTATGAATTCTGAATTAACCTACCTTGGCAGCACTGGACATCATATACTTTTTTTTTTTTTTAAATTTGGTATTGGGGATCAAACTCCTCCAGTCCTTGCGCTTGCAAGGCAGGCGGCGGATCCGCTGAGCTAAATCCCCGGCCCCATCACTTTTTATGAAATTCTCTGTACACTGCTTATCCTATTTTACTTGATAATAACGGTTATAACTTTTTTGTTAATTATACATTCTACTACCAATGTCCTTTTAAAATATCATGTAATGGTTTTTACCCTGAATTCTTTGTTTTATTTACTTATTTTGTGTGTGTGATGCTGGAGATAAAATCAAGAATATTCTACCACTGAGCTGTATCACTAGGGTTTTTTTTTTTTTTTTTAATTTTGAGACAGGGTCTCATTAAAGTGCTGAGGTGGGACTTGAACTTGTGATCCTTCTGTCTCAGCTTCCCTAAATGCTGGGATTATAGGCAGGCACCACCATGCCTGGCTTCTTTATTGTTAATATTATTCTAGGGTGTTTCTTAATACACGATTTCATTTCATTTTTCATATTTCATTTCTGCAGTACTGGGGAATCAAAGTCTCATGCTTTACTACTGAGACACACTCTGAGCACCAATGCACCAATTTTTTGAGACTATATCCAAACTTGCAATCCTCCTGTCTCCACCTCCCAAATAGCACATGCCATTCTACCCATGTTTTATTTTTCAGACCTCTTGGGAATTGCAATCTTTAGGTAGAGGAATTGAGACCTTTTAACATGTGTTACGGTGATAATCATATTTGGCTTTAATCTTTTGTTCTTATTTTTAATTTATCATACTTAGCTATTTACTATATTCTTTGTTTATATGTAAGATGGTTAGATTTCCCTAATCTTACCTATATTCCATTCAAATTTGGGAGTCTCACCACATTTTCCACTATATAAGTCATTACACATAGCCATCCACAGCACTGATAATATTTGATCATTAATGATCTCATTCCTACCCCACCCAATGAGACCTTTATAACACTGTTAATATTTTAAAAGTAGGCTCTCATATATGTCTACTACTAAGTGATCTGAATATAATAACATGAGCCTAAAATATTTTTGCTAACTGAATGAAAATGTATCAAATTGTAGGGATGTACATGGTAACACTTTAAAGCTTATAATAGAGTTAGGTCCATTAACATTTTTGGAAATTTGTCTTTCTTTTTACAATTTATACAAACAATTTCTTTAAACTACTGATATGTTTCTTAAATATACACGATCATTGTAACTACCACTGGAGTCATCTCAAGTTAGTCTCAGATAAAACTTTCAGAGTAAAACTTTAACTTTTCTAAAAATCAGTTACTTTGATCCTGTGGATGACATCATCAAAATTTTTTCTAGCTAAGGAAGAGGAAGACATTCCTGCAACCCCAGCTATTACAGAGATGAGGAGGACAGAAAGCTTGAGCCTATCTTGGACAACTTAGCAAACCTGTTGCAAACTAAAATAAAATTTTAACAGGGAAGGGTGAAAGGGGTGAAGGGAGGGTAGGGTATGTGGGAAAAAATAAACAAGACATATTAGGTAAAGGTACAAGATTCCAATGATAAATGTAACTGTATTGTTTGCTTTAATGTGCCAATAAACTTAATGGGAAAAAATAAAATAAAATTTTAAAGGGGCTGGGGATTTAGTGGTAAAACGCTTGCTTAACACACATTAAGCTCTGGATTTGATCCCCAGGACTGCAAAAACTAAAACTTCTCCAAAGCTTCCAGCAACTATTTGCAAAACATTAGTACTATTATACTTTTTCATTCCTCTATGGCAAGTGGAAATATCTGTACTCTCTACAAATGAACCACTGACTGGATAATTTTTCCTTTTGAACTTTGCGACAGGGTCTTACTAAGCTGCTAAATTACCCAGGAGAGGTTTGAACTTGCAATGCTCTACCTCAGTCTCAGAATGCTAGGATTGCACGTTTGAGTCAACAAGCCCAGCCCTTACGGATCACTTTGGGAAGTAATCTTTAAAAACTTGAGGAAAAAAAAGCTGGTGTGATAGTGCATGCCTGTAATCCCAGCACTCAGGAGGCAGAGGCAGGAGGATTACTGTGAGTTCAAGACCAGCCTGGGCTACATAATGAGTTCCAGGTCAGTCTCAACTACAGAGTGAGACCCTGTCTTAAAACAACAACAAAAAACAACAAACAAACAAACAAACAAATAAAATAATGAATTTGAATGAACATCACATAAAATGGGAGACTTTGCAGGGCAACACTCTTTAATTAAGCAACGGTTTTCAGTGCGAAAAAAAATTTTATCTTAATGTTTAAGAACATGTTCTGGAGAATTTCAGAGTTTTATGTTATTTGAAAATTTTTTCTTTTACCTTCAGTTTGAAAAACATTCATACTTAAAATTTATAAAAACTCCCAATTAGTTCTCTCTCTTCCTACTCCATTTACATGGAAGGCATATACTAAAATACTCACTAAATTTACCACTGTTTTTTCTATACCATTTTCCCCCTTCTTGAGAATTCTTATTATTTAACTTTTATTTGGTTACAGAGAAACTCCTTGAGTTTTCTCCTCAGATAAGATACACGCAAGGAGGGCCAGGGATTTAGCTCAGTGGTTCCACCTACTGCCTTGCAAGTACAAAATCCCGAGTTCTGTCCCAGGTACCAATGCCTGTAATCCCAGCACTCGGGAGGCTGAGGCAGGAGGATCACTGTGAGTTCAAAACCAGCCTGGGCTACATAGTGAGTTCCAGGTCAGTCTCAACTACATAGTGAGACCCTGTCTCAACAAAAAAAACAAAAAAAACCAAAAAAAAACACCCCCAAAACAAACAAAAGATACATGCAAGTATATCAAGTCTTAGTATAAGTTAAAGTTCTTTTTTTTTTTTTGGTATGGGGATCAAACTCAGGTCCTTGCGCTTTCAAGGCAGGTAGTGGAACCACTAAGTAGTCCCCAGCCCAATATTCTTTTATTTATCTTTGGATTTCAGACAATTCAAACCACCTAGGACGTGGTTCTCTCTTGATCTAGATTCAAGTCTTTCTCCCAACAGTTCATGAAATTTTTTTTCATTTAAAAATATTAACAAAAAAAGTATTGAGGTAATACATGTCCATGATCTAAAAATAAATAATAGAAAAGGAATTTTCTTTTGTTTGGCAGTAATAGCGACTGACCCCAGGGCCCTCATACTGACAGACACAGCCCTTTTTCATATTTTGGGGACAGAAGTCACTGAATTGCCCAGGCTGGGCTTGAACTTACAATCCTGCTTCAGCTTTTGGATCACAGTTGTGCTCTTCCACACCCAGCTAAAAAAGGATTTAAAAGTATGTTTGCTCTGTCTCACCCTCAGAAACCCAAAGACGATCTCTGCTCTTAAATGACTTCAGACAAATCATGCTCACATGGACTGATCAATCCCAGAGAAAAAGCTGGAAGGGGGGTTAAGGAGGAGCTTTTCGGTGGTTATATTCCAAGAAAATGCACTAATACCGTCAGCCCTGCATATCTGAGTACTCCATGGATGGAAACTATTTTGAGGGAAGACAGAATAAGAAGCACAGAAATAGGTACATTTTCTAAACAATATAGCATAACAACTATTTGCAATGCATTTACATTGTACTGGGTATTGTTCAGAAGTACAGAAAGGAATTTCCTAAGTTACATGCAAATGCTATGCCATCTTATAGAAGAGGCATGAATGCCTGTCAGTTTCAGTACTCATGGGAGTCCTAGAAATATGCATTCACGGATACTGAAGGACATCTACACTACATAGTAATTGCAGTTATTTCTAGGCAAGAGGTTATGCACAATATTTATTTTCCTCTTCATGGTTTTTTGTATTTTCTTTGCAACAGACATCCGTACGCAGAAAAAACAAAATTATTAAATGAAGCAAGTAAAGGGAAACACACAGAATCTATAATAAAAAAGGACTAAAAAACGGTACCAGGTTTAACCACAGGAGGCCAAGAAGGCTCCCTGACATTTATTCCCTTTCAATGCCAGCCCAAGATTAGAAACTGCCTTTATAATACTGAACTGAAGAACACACTCATTCTTGCATCACGCTCAAGCCCATGGGATTGGCCAAAGGATTTCATTAGTATCTACTCTGCAAAATGGTTCTTTTCCAATTTAACTAAACACATGATCAATTAGTACCCTAAATGTCCTTCTGACTAAAAAAGGCTAAACTGAAAATTTTAATCATTTTTCAAATAATACTTAGTAGGTAACAAAAATATAAATTATACTAAACACATCCGTAATAACCAAGAATTTGGCAAGTATACATGTGCAAATAAATCCCAAAGACAGCCAAGTTATTATTCACTGTATTATCTCAATATTCTCTTTCATTTCTTTCTTAACAGAGACTTCAGAGTTCATTCAAGGAATCAATTTTGTGTGCACAGTTTGAAAAGTTTGTTCCCAGGCCAGAGATGTAGCTTAGCAGCACTGAGCCTGCTTGGCAAGGCCAAGGTCCTGAGTTTGATTCCCAGTATCAAAATAATAATAATAATAATAATAATAATAATGAGCCTTTTGACCTTCTCTTCTTCTTGCCTAGTACAGTTGCAAACCCAATGATAAGAGCATATGCTTAAAATTCAGTTGCAACCAGAATTGTGGAAAAAAGTAAGTTTGTGAATCCAAATACCAATGCTAAAGAATTTGGGTTAGGCTAAAGCAAAATTTATATAGCAGCCTTAAAATTAGAAGAAACAAGTATATGGGCAAAATAAATCAAACACATATGAAAATAAAATGCTAGTGGCTTTTCTGTTCCAAATAAACTAGTTGATGTACACAGAAATATTTCTACTCTCAAATCTCATATAAAGTAGTCTAAGCTGGCTACAGCAGCATACATTTGTAATCCCAGTACTCCGGTTGACTGAGGTAGGAAGATCCCTGCCTCGGTAATTTGGCAACTTCTCAAGACCATGACTCAAAATAAAATAAACAAATAAATAAAAAGGAAAAAGGGTTAAAGATAGACCTCAGTGCAAAGGCCTTGGGTTTAAGCCCAAGAACCCCCGCAATCTAGTAAACAGAAGATGGATTATTTTCATCAGTACAACAATTTATAGGCCCAATTCCTTTACAGTTTCTGCATAAAATCCTATGATTTATCATAAAGTATTTCTAAAACATTATAAATTTATCTTTAGGATTTGAATATTTCAGGAAAGCCTTGCATAAAAAAGGACAAATGAAATCCTCAAAAGTCTGAAATACAGGAAGAAAAGACAGCTTTACTCAATAACAGCTTAGGTCAAAATGGTTTTATAGAAAAATATATATTCTATCTCTGAAAGAGTCTGCATTTAACTAAATTGTCTCTAAAATACCTGCCAGGCCTGGTGGTGCAAGCCTGTAATCCCAGCACTTGGGAGGCGGAGGCAGGAGGATTGCTGAGTTCAAGGCCAACCTAAACTATATAGTGAGTTCAAGGCCATACTGAACCACAGTTAGACCCCGTCTCAAAATAACAAAAGAAAAAACAAACAAAAAGAAATGTTGAATCATTAGAGTGCAATAGGACATACCTTAGGAGGCAGAGATATGAGAATTCTAAGTTTGAGATCAACCTGAGTGAAAAGGCAACACAGTGAGACTGCCTCACAAAAAACAAAGGAAGGCAAGCAGGCAGACAGAGTAAGGAAGGCTGTCCAAATCAAAATAGGGAGAAGAGAGGAACCCTTTATCAAAATAGCTAGAGCTACATGTCACATACACAGGAAAAATAAGGACGATAAAGGCTGAGATATTTCTAGATCGCCTTGCCTTTCCTTTAAGTACTGCTACTAAATAAATAAATGAATAAGCCTATCTTTAAGGAAAACATTTCTAAGTAAAATACTAATTTTGTGTGCAATTAATGGAAATGTAAATAAAGCAAGAGTACCAACTATACCCAAGAAAAAAGTACATTTCTTGACTTTTTTTAAGCATCTACTGCCTCACACAGTTACTAGCACACAAGCATTTAATAAACACCCACTGAATAAATAAATACATAGACTCTATGGAAAAGTAACAAGATTTAACTGTATTTTGGAGGTGGGAAGAAGAGGCTAGGATACTGAAACTACGACACATAAGTATTACCTCTGAGATTTATTTAAACACTGGCAGGTAAGTAGATGAGCTAAAACTATACAAGCTAGTAGGGACATAATTATAGGTTCTGGTCCAACCTACCTCACACAGCACTCTACTGCTCGAAACCAGTGGAGCATTTCATCATGTAGAGTACACAACTGAAGGCAAGACAGAAAAACTTTCTCGGCATCACTATACCAGCCTGCGTCTGAAAGGAAGCCACCTGAAGGACAAGAAAAAGCAGTTAACTTTCATTTAGTAAACTGCCAAAAGCTAAAATGCCATATTGATAGTGAATATTATCTGAACTGTGCTGAGCTTGAAGCTGGGAATGTCGCTGCAGTGGCGGAATACATGCACAGCACAGGTGAGGTCCTGGATTCAATCTCCAGCACCAAAAATAAGTGAAAATTTAAAAGACATTAATTGTCAGATTTTTATTAAAAAGTTTTGAATTAGAGGAATTAGGATGAGACCTTAAATAAGAGTTGTAAGCCTCTAAGAATACTCGATGGATTAAAATAACCAGAAAATAAAGTAATATACTGTTTTTTTAAATCCTAAAGCACATATATTTTATATTTTTAATTCTCTGAAATTAGCAACTTATGAGATAATAAAACTGATAGTATTTTCTACAAATAATATGGCCTGTCATAATGGCAATGTCTAAGTCAGCTGGATGTGGTGGCGCACCCCTGTCATCCCCACACTCTGAGCTGAGGCAGGAGGGTCGCTGCGAGTTCAAGGCCTTGAACTACATAGAGAGGCCCTGTCTCAATGTCCTCCCCCTAAATAATGTTTGAGTCAACAAAATACTGCACTCTGCTTAGACATGTGTTTAATTAAAGCTACATGTAATCAAACAGATATTTTACTGGAGAAAATTATGCTTTAGAACAATCGAGGGCCCTTACAAAAAGACTAGAATAATACAGTTATCTGTACTAAAAATATATTGCATGATGTGAAGGTTATTAGGCTCTTTCTTAACTTCAAATCTACCCCCCTTGATTGTTCTTTGATGCTGAGGCAATGTTTCTGCAAACTACTTTTCTCCTTAGCCAGCTGACTGACTGTCAGGCTCCACCAACAGGAAGGATTTCAAGACAAGAACAAGGAACACTCCTTCCTACTGTGGACAGGAACACCCTAGGGTATGATTCTTTACTCCAGTGGCCGCAGTTCATTCCAGTAAGCAATAGTCAATTCCAGGTGCAGTTCTGCAAAACCAGTTTCACGGCACTCTGTCAGCAACATCAGAACAGCTAGCCAGTCTCTAACTCTCAGGCTCCCTCTGATGGGCCCCCTTTTCAGAGCTCACAGGCAGTGGTACCAACTTAGCATCAGAGTCTTGGAGATGGTACTGTTCACAATACCCTAGTTTTCCCTTTTTGTCTTTTGGGGTCTCTTCTTGGATAAAAAGTTGTTGTATTAAACTCTACTTCCACACTATGATATGGACAGACCTTGAAGATGTTATGCTAAATGGAACAAGCTAGTCAGAGAGTCCATATATTTTCTGAGTCTGTTCATATGAAATGTCGAGAATAGGCAGTCTACAGAAACAAAGCAAACCGACAATTGCCCGGGGTGGGAGGGAAATGAGGAATGACTGTTAATGAGTGTGAATTTCTTCTGGGGATGATGACAATGCTCTAAAGCTTAACTGTGGTAATGTTTGAATAATTCTGTGACGTACTAAAAACCACTGAAATGTATACTTTATATAGTCCAATTGTATACCATATCAATTATATCTCAATAAGGTTGTTACTTAAAAAATTATCACTGTATATTTCTAGAATGAAAAATTTTAATTTTCTAGATAATTTTAAGATATTAAAATTGATGACATAACTGAGTTTTCTAGGATCCGTATCTATCTCTGAGATTTCTTTCTCATTTCAGCAGCCAGGTTGGTATAAGTAAATGTAGAGCTGACAGAAAGCCTCAAGCTTCCCTATCTCTTATTTACCTTGGCACTAAATTTCTCCCACACAGATTTTTACGTGACCACCTACAGCTACAGGGATGCCATTCTTTCTTTTTCTTTGAGACAGAGTCTCACTATATAGTTCAGGCCTCAATGCAGGCCTCTGCCTCAGCCTTTCAAGTACTGGAATTAAAAGTGTGTGCCACCACACCCAGCTCTGTTGTTGTTCATCCTTACAATTAACCAAATTCAGTCTGCACCACACCACCCTGAATGCACTTGATCTCACCTGAATGCACTTGATCTCAGAAGCTAAGCAGGGTCAGGTCTGATTAGTACTTGGATGGGAGTCTATTAACCAAATTCACCAACACTATTTTCAGAGACATTCTTTTTCATAAAAGAATGCTCTTAAAAGAACCGGGCATGGTGGTGCACCCCTGTAATCCCAGCACTCGGGAGGCTGAGGCAGGAGGATCGCTGTGAGTTCGAGACCAGCCTGGGTTACATAGAGAGTTCCAGGTCATTCTCAACTACAGTGAGACCCTGTCTCAAAAAAAATCAAAAAACCAAAAGAAAAAAAAAAAAGAATGCTTTTAAAGAGTTGGATGTGGTAGCAAACATCCCAGCACTCTGGAAGACTCAGGCAGAAGGACCACAAGTTCAAGTACTGCCTAGGTAATTTAGCAAGACCCTGTCTAAAAATAAAAAAGAGGCTAGAGATATAGTTCAGTGGTAGAGCGCCTCTGGGTTTGATAAACATTGACCCACAACCACACACACAAATGTTCTGAAGTTGTGACAGCAAATAGGGGACAAAACACTGCTCTAAGACTGAAGGAAATGTTAGTTCTGACACTAACATGAAAATCTGTCTGTACCATATGCACACGTGAAGGAAAACATGCACCTGCACACATTAATATGACAGGCTAAAAACAATACTCTATCCTGGCAGTGGTGGCAGTTATGAATATATGGAACCAATTGCATAGTAACACACACACACACATAGATGGATGCATGCAAAAACTGGTGATAACTAGTCTGTAGTCTAAATACCAACATCAATTTTCTGGTTTTTATATTGTCCTATAGTTATATAAGATGTCACCATTGGGGGAAACTGGAGAAATGTTTCAAAGGACACTAGGTTTCCCTTTTACAACTTCCTGTGACTATACAGTAATTTCCTTCCTTAGGACCTTGCGTTTGTGAGGCAGGTGGCGGCAGCACTGAGCTAAATCCCTGGCCCCAGTAATCTCAAAATAATTTTTTTTTTTTAATTAAGAAGTTAGCAAGAACTTTAAAAAATAACTGCCTGAAACATACAAAATAAATTTTTGAAAACCTTATGTCACAAGTAGTAAATAATACTTTCATGTATGTGCAGCATATAAAGCTTTCATATTTTCATTACCCTCATAACATCTCCATGAAGAAATTCAGAATAATCCTCATTTTAGTGATGAAAAAACCGAGGCTCCAAAAGGATTCAGGTCCATGTCACAGCATGACAGAGTAGAAAGATATGTGCTTTGCAGTTATACAGTCACAAGATTTTTTAACTCAGCTCATTACTAAGTGATAGATTACTCACTCAACCTTTCTGAGTCATGTGAAATAGTATTAATACCACCACTTCACTGGAATGGAAGGAGGATTTAGGAAGATACCATTTAAATAGCTACTGTAGTGCTTGGCACAGACGTAAATATCTAATACATCACACGCCTCATTCTTCTGATATTTTCTTCATAACCTCCCTGTGCAGACTTAGGGAAACTCCCAAAAGAAACCTTTATTGTTAGGTTTAACTCTGAGTCTGCACAGGATAAAACTCTCCCATAGTTTTACTGTTACGTACCTAAAACAAAGCCAACCTGAATTGCTTTTTCTTTTACTGCTGCATCAGATTCTGCTATGTAAGAGCACCGTCTACTAAATGAGTAGGCCAGGACTGAAGCAACTTTAACACCATGATCCATCAAAGCCTGAAAACAATGATGAAGCAAATGTCTGAAAGAGAAGGAAAGATTATTTGACAGAGACATCTTATTTTTGTCTTTTTAAAAAGCTGATTTCTCTTTAAAAGAATAATGTACCACCATGATTTCCAAGATGGAATGAGACAAAGTGTTTGCCCTATAAATTATGAGGCTATGCCTGAGAGATGGCGGAGTGGTGCAGTCCCAGCACTTTGGGAGCCTGAGGAAGGAGGATCCCAAATTCAAGCCCCTGTCTCAAAAATAAAAAGGACTGGGAAGTACCCCAGTGCAAAGGCCCTGAATTTAATCCCCAGTACAAAAAAAAAAAAAGCCTGGTATCTTTACTCAGTTCATTACTGAATGATTCTGTAACACTCAGGAAAAGCACACAGTATGTAACTTGATAGCAACAAAAGATGAAGCTAACTTTTAAAATCAGCTCTGAAAAATCAATTATAACTCAACAATAAAAAGTCAACCCAATTAAAACGGCCAGCCAGGTGCAGTTATGCAATGTCAGCTACTCTGGAGGCTGAGGCAGAAATATCCAAAGAAGTATCAACAGCCAATAAACACAAGATAATATGCTTACAATCATTGGTGATTAGGGAAATATAAATCAAAACCATAGTAAGACACTATTTCATACCCAACAGAATGGCTATAATAATTTTTTTAAAAGTGTTGGCAAATTGGACAAGGTGGTACATGCCTTTAAGCTCGGCAATTCAGGAAGCTGAGACAGGAGGATCCTAAGATTGAGACCAGATTAAACAATTTAGCATGCCTGCCTCAAAAATAAAAAAGGCTGGGGACATACTGAGGCACTGTGTGTAAAAAAAAACCCAAAAAACAAAAAAACAAACAGGTAGAAACAACCCAAATATTCATCAGCAGATGACTGGATTAGTAAAACACAGTATTATCCTTACAATGGAAATTTATCCAACCATAAAAAAGAAAGTAGGCCAGGTCTGGTGGCACATGCCTGTAATCCCAGTACTCAGGAGGCTGAGGCAGGAGGATCACCGGGAGTACAAGGTCAGCCTGGGCTACAAATGACTTCAAGCCAGCCTGAACTACATAGTAAGATTTTGTCTTTAAAAAAAAAAAATGTGGACATAAACAACATCTTTTAAAATGTTAAGTGAAAGAGTCAATAAAAAGACCATATATGGTATGAACGCATATATATGAAATATCTAGAATAGGCAAATCCAGAGACGTAAATATTAATGGTCAACCAGGATCCAAGGATGACAGAAAATAAAGGTGACTGTTATTGGTTTCCTTTTGGGGCAAGATAGTATTTTGGAATTAAGATAGTGATGGTTGTAAAGTCTGTGAATATACTAAAAGCTACTGGGTGTTAATTTAAAATGGCAAATTCTATTATATGTGAATCGAAACCCATAAATTAAAAAAAAAAACTGTAAATAACAGGAGAACCACTTTGGATAAAGGGAAAAAAGATCAGATTATTTGCTTTTAATCTCACAAATAACACTTACCAGGTAAAGGCTTTGGAATAGTGAAAAATAATGCAAGAGATCAAAGAGGTATTCCACTAAACCTATTACAATGGCCATATTCAGAACGGCAATCATTCAAATCACAGAAAGCTAACCTTCCTTTAAACAGTATTTTAAAAAACCTTTTCTATAGTCTTCCTTTGCCAAGGTTGAATGAGATCTTATCTATTTTTTAATAGAGTTATTTATATTTGGATTTTTTGAGATAGGGTATTGCTATGCAATGCCTTGAACTCACTATGTAGCCCAGGTTGGCCTCCAACTTGCAGAGATTCTCCTGCCTTAAGACTCCCGAGTGCTGGGATTACAGGAATACATCACTCTTGTATGTCACTAATTTTAATTAAGTAACCAAAAGGTTTTTCTATAGTCTTAGTATATGGGCCACTTCAGTTGTCCTTGAATGCTAAATTCATTTAATTTACGCCTCTAATTATCTTATTATCCCTCTATAAAAATATAGACTCCATGAAGAAGGGACCTTGAAGTTCATATCCACTGCTGTACTCCTGGCATCTAGAACAGTAGCTATCACATACAGTAGTAGACATTCAATAAGTACTTATTTAATTTGCTAAACAAATGAAGCAACTTGACAATATTAATATTAGAGGTCAGCAGTATTTTGTGAAAGCATATTCTTATTCTTTTAGATTTGTGGCTTATGAAAAAGGAATGACAATGAAAGCAAATTTAGGGAACAATGCAAAAGAGTAAGATCACAGATCAGGTCATCTCCTACTTCATAATACTTACAGCGGGCAAGATGAATTCAGTCTCCCTTCTTGAATTCTAAAAACTAACCTGCCAGAGTATTAACTTTCCAAAGGAGATGGAACTGGATGAACAAAAATCTATCCTTTTTGTCACCAAGCTTCATTTGGACTCTACAAACACTGAGACGATACTTTTACTTTTTCTTTTTTTTAAGTACCAGTAATCGAACTAGGGTCCTTATGCTTGCAAGGCAGGTGGCAGAATCACTGAGCTAAATCCCTGGCCCTACGATACTTTTTATTGTTTTGTTTTTTTATTTTTGGAGACAGGGTCTTGGTATACAGTCCTTGGTATCCTGCCTCAGCCTAAGTGCCAGAATTACAGTCATGTGCCACTATACCTATGGCTAGCACTATTCATAATAGGTAAAAATGAAACAACTCAAGTGTTAGTGAATAATGATATAGAACAGAGCACTGCATATATAAAGTGATGAGAATGAACAAAGTACACAAAGGTGATTCTCATAAATATTGAGCAAAAAAAAAAAAAAAAAGCCACACATAAAAGGGCATATGAATCCATCTAAAATGAGCAAAACAAACCTAGAGGAGAGGGGAACCAGTGACTAAAAAACTATATAAACCTAATTATCTAAGAACAGCAAAATGCAAACAGGGACAGGGAAATTAGTAACTGGAAAAAGCATGACAGAGCTTCTGGGGTTCTGGTAACAAATGCAAGTAAGTCAACATAATGTAGAGAAACAATACCAAATGTATGGAAAAAACAAGTTCAATGAAACAATTTTATACATGTATATTAGCATTGTAGTTATAAAGGTGAGATTATTCTATCTGTTCTATTTTCTGAAATGATCATATTTAACAAATACTTTCCAATTACGTAAGAAATAGTAAAAACTGAATGCTACTTTAAAATGAATTTATAAAAAAATAATTTATGGAAAATAGCATTGCAGTTTCTTAAAAACTTAAAAACAGAAATAACATACAACCCAGCTATTTGGTATATATAACTCCCCAAAATATTTAAAGCAGTAATTCAGAGAGTTATTTGAACACCTATATTGACAGAAGTATTATTTATATTAGCCAAATGGTAGAAATGCCTCAAATAACCACTGACAGATAAATAAAATGTAACATACATACACAGTGGATTATCTAGCTTTTTGTAGGAATGAGGGCAGGGGTGGTATGAGTTCAGTGGTACAGACCTTGCCTAGCATGCACAAAGCCCTGGGTTCAAATCCCAACACAAGAGAAGAGAAATTCTGACATGTTATCACATAGGTGAGCCTTAAAAACATTATGATAAATAAGATAAAACCAACACGGACAAATATAGGCTTACACTTATGTGGGACACACCTAGAGTATTCACACTCACACAGACAAAGCAGAAAGGCAGTTGCAGCACTAGGGGAGGAAGACATGGTAAGTTAACATTTAATGGGCACAGTTTTTGTGTGGGATGATAAAAACATTCTGTAAATGGATAGTGTATTGTTGCATAACAAGGTTAATGTATTTAATGTTCCTGAATTATACACTTAAAAATGGTTTAAAATGTTGTGTATATTTTACCAATTTTGTTTTGTTTTTATTTTTTATTTTTTCTGGTACCAGGGATTGAATTTGGGACCTTGCGCTTATGAGTCAGGCAGTGGAACCACTAAGTTAAATCCCTGGCTATTTTATCAGTTTTTAAAAATAACTTATCTTTTGCAACCACTATGGAAATCAGTGTGGCGATTCCTCAAAAAACTAAAACTGGAGGTTCCATTTGACCCAGTTATTCCCTTTCTTGGTATCTTCTCAAAAGAATTAAAAACATCATACCACAGTGATAGACATACACCCATGTTTCTAGCAGCACAGTTTGAATATGATCATAATGTATACCTAAAATGTACCAATAAACTTAATAATAAATAAATACATAAAAGATCTTACCTTTTATCCAAAGCTCTCAATACTTTAGCAAAAACTTCCAATTCACAAAATTCACTACCCAATTGACATAATCGTCCCTGCTGGTAAAGCTGAAATAAAAAATGAAAATTTATCTTAAAGTTTATAACCTTCCCTCCATTTTTAAAAGTTTTTCTTCTTTCTTAAGGGGAGTTAAACTAGCTCTTGAGACTAGTATAACTTTTGAAAATAGCATTTTGTATATATAACACACTGTAAGTAAATTTTTGTATAACATATACTACTGTAAGTATTGTACTGTATTGGCCTGTTACAAATAAATAATTAAAATTTTAAAAATTTAATTTCTACTTTACTTGAATAAAATTGATAGATTTAATGCATAGTTTTAATGAATCTGAGTCAGTCGGTTTGAGTACATAATATCAAGAAAGATGCTTACAAGAAATGTAACAAATAGTTGTACATAATTGTTAAAACTTAATACTTACAAAAAAAACTTAGAATGGTACCTAGAACTTGGTATATACCATAAAGCCCAATAAAATCATATGCTTATTAAATAAACATAAAACCTATTAGTCAAGAAACTAAAAAAAAAAAAAAACCTTAAAATCATAAACTTTTTCCTTAAATAAAACTGGATGGTTAAACACATCAAAATAAGGGGCTGGGATGAGGCTCAGGGATACAGTGCTTGCCTAGAATGTCTGAGGCCCTGCATTTGGTCCTCGCATCACAAAATAAGTAAATAAAACAAAAATAAAAACAGAGACATTGTCCAGAAAATACAGCTGGTTAATATACTCCAGTGGTGCTTCTTCAAACCATCGAGAACTGTAAATCGCTTCTAGACGTGATACTTCATAAGTACCCTAACAGTACCACGTATCTACAGCAATAAAGGACGGCAGGATTCCTAAAAATGTCATATTCACTTGTACATTCTTACCTTTTAGAATTGTTACTTAGAAGAATATTTTAATAAATGTGTTATGGTTAAAATGAGACAAACTACTGCCCTTTTCTCCCCTGCCTTAATTTCAACAAATGCCATAAATAATAGTGTCTTAGGTTTATATATGCTATATATGTAACAGTACCTTAGGAAGAATTTTGATATATTAATTCACTTTATGGTCTAGATACTTAACACTTAGCTCAGCTGATGACAATGGGGTGCAGGGGGTTCAAAAACTGGTCAAAGTCTAGAGTTCATTCTCCAAATAAGGCAGTCAACTTTGTTCATGGAAAACATACTACAAATTCAGCACACTCCTGGCATAAATCATTAGTCATAACAGAGACTAGATCAAATAAGGTGCATATATTAATGCAGATCCATAAAGGCTACTGCAAAAAATCCCTGAAGCCTGATTAGAAAGACACACCTAGAAAGGGCAGGCAGAAATGTTATCTTCATGTAATGGCTGCATATTATATTAACACTAAAGTCTTCACAAGGAAAGTTTTGCTATTCCTGGAAATATTTTGTTTTTCAGCTACAAAAAAATAAGAGCTTCTGGGAATGTTCACAGTAAAATTCATTACTATTAATCACTGTCATATTCACTTGTCTATTAAACCAAACACAGAAAAACACAGAGAAAACAATTTCGAGAATTTATAACCAAATTCCTATTTGTGAGCTAAACAATGTGATAAACTTTTGATTTGGATCTGATTTACAGTTATCAAGATAAATATACACTTGCTCCAAAAACACTGAGATAAAAACTTAGCTTCTTACAAAAATAACTGACTCATCATTACTAAACTTAAGGCTCTTTTATAAGGTAGAAGAAATGAAAACAAGTTATATAACAATTTTGCCTGTACTCAATAGCTGAATAAAACCAATCAAATTCAATTTTAAGTATTCTTCATTGGAAAATATACCTTCAATAACTGAAAATTATATATCATACTAAAAGATATGAAAATATGCCCTGTAACAGATGTCAGCATTTTCTGTACTGAGATGTTTAATATTTCTAGGTAAAAATGGGTTTATATTTAAATTGTAGGAAGAGGGGACTGGGGTTCAGTGCCTCAGTGCTTGCCTAGTGTGAGGCACTGGGTTAGATCCCAGTATGGAGGAGGGGTGGGGAGCTGAGGGAAGAAACGGGAGTGATTCACTGGCTTCATCCTTATCTTACCAAACTTATCCTCAAGATGAAAATTAATAATTTTTATGAACTAAAGGGATTGCCAGATACCAGTTCAAATAAAATAGCATTTAATCCTTATAGATTTTATATGAGCCAAGTATTGTACACACTATTTTTCATAAGTCAGTTTATCTTCTCACAGGTAGGGAAACTGAGGCATAAAGAGTTCAATAGTCAGTTTAAAAATCGTACAATTAGGAAATCTGACCCCAGCAGTTTGTCCCTACATCTTCATTCTTACACTATACTGCTTCTTGAAGATAATGTAACAAGATATAAGAAAAAGTATAAAATGGACAATTTAAAACCTTTTCATAAAAAACAGGTAAAGATTAATCCTTTTTAAATTATACATCTTATGATGCAGAACTTAGAAGAGGAAATGAATTGAGGTTCTAGGTTCTAAGTTTCTCATAATTTTTGATATGATTTATTTTAGTTCTTTATTACAATGTTTACATTCTTTATATAATAATGAAGCTCTTAATGGGCTATACTGCCTTTTAGGTGTTAGTATCCCCAAGAAAATAAGGAAAAATCAAATTCTCTACCACCACATATAAAATTAAAACAGACCTTAGTATATGTAACAACATATGACAAAAGAAGCATTTTCAAGTCACTGAGGAAAGAAAAAAATAGCTAATGAAGAGTTTATTGAAAAAGAAGCAAGAAGCCAGGGATATGGCTCAGTGGCACCACACCTGCCTTGCAAGTGCAAGGTTGTAGTTTGATCCCCAGTACAAAAAAAAAAAA
>NW_022900925.1:24658038-24668244 GCF_012274545.1 Fukomys damarensis
AAAAAAAAAAAAAAAAAAAAAAAAAAAGTGGCAAGAAATGCCTAACTGATAAAATATAGTCCTAACTTATCAAAGTTTTAAATACTAAAAAATTAAATGATAGCAATATTAAAAGCTACCTGGTAACACTGCTTGTGTGCACTCACATGTGCACAAGATTGTAAGTCAAGTACTGTACCACTGAACTATATATCTTTCACATATAACACTGCCTTTTAAAAGAATTGTATCACAGACAAAAATCACAAGCCAAGTGATTATTTAAGAACTTAAAAATAGCCAGGTGTGGTGGCACCCATGTGTGGTGGCACACATCTGTAATCCCAGCACTCAGGAGGCTGAGGCAAGAGGATCACTCCAAATTCAAGGCCAGTCTGGGCTATTTAAGGAGTTTAAGGCCAGCCTGAACTACATAGCAAAATCCTGACTCAAAAAACCAAAATATGGGCCGGGGATTTAGCTCAGTGGTTCCGCTGCCTGCCTCACAAGTGCAGAGACCCGAGTTTGATCTCCAGGACCAAAAAGAAAACAAAACAAAACCCAAAATAAATAAATAAAAACAAGTAAATAACTTTAAATGGTCATGAATATAAAACATTATAAGCAAAGCTAAAAAATACACAATTCTGAAAAAGATATTAATAAACGTGCATGTGTATGAATTAGTTTCTAACACACAAAAGGGTCTAATAAAAAGATGTACTACTGCCTGGTGATGTTTTTAGAAGCAAAGGTTTCCAGGAACTAAAGTAAAAATCTTGTAAGAAAATAAAATGTAACTATTGGTAGGGTGATATGCCTCAAACTCAAGAGAACTTTTTGAGA
Organism: Fukomys damarensis; assembly: GCF_012274545.1. Taxonomy (NCBI): domain Eukaryota; kingdom Metazoa; phylum Chordata; class Mammalia; order Rodentia; family Bathyergidae; genus Fukomys; species Fukomys damarensis. The sequence goes on from NW_022900925.1 coordinate 24,658,864, forward strand.
GAGTAAGTGGCAATGAAAGGCTTCCCTAAAGCCAGGAGATTAAGAGCTAGCATGCTGGCTTCCCAGGACAATTCAAAACTACCACAAACTAAGAGAGAAAAACTTAGTATTAACAGCAAATTAGCCAAAAACAAAAACAAAACAAACAAACAAAAAACCCTCATCAAATTAGCCTACAAAGTAATTTACTTTAATTCCAAACAAAAAAGATTCAGGAAAAAGTCAGCAAAGAAATGTAGTTCAAAACTATGGTCTAAGAAAAACTTGAAAAGTCACATAAACAAGCATTTACACGCTCGTACACACAAGGAAATGCATGCCTCTCAGCTATGTGCAGAACTGTTTGCCAGTCATAACATTGTGAAAAACTTCAACAACGAAAAGTGATTATCGGGGAAAAGGGACTACAAAATAGGAAAAATGAACAAATGCTTGAAAAGTTTGCATAATATAATTTCATCTGTTTTTAATATTGTGTAACTTTTGTATATGGATATGTATAAAGATCTGAAATTACATAAAGTCAATAAAATGTTTACATGATTTATATGCCAAAATTTTCACCTCTATTGTCATCACTTTCACCAGGATTACTACAAAATTTTGGTAGAATGTCTCTTCATCATCACTCTTGTTCCCCTCTAATCAACTGTCCACACAGTAATGATCTTTTAAAAAAGTAAATCACATCATGCCACTGCCCTTTAAAAAATTTGTCAATGCGATCCAAAAATGGGCATCCGAAATGAACAGACATTTCTCATACAAAGAAGTGAAAGCAGCAAGAAAATATATGAAAAAATGTTCCACATCACTGGTCATTCGAGAGATGCAGATGAAAACAACACTAAGATTCCACCTCACCCCACAAAGAATGGCTGCTATCAAGAAATCACACAATAACAAATGTTGGCGGGGTTGTGGGGAGAAAGGAACCCTCCTCCATTGTTGGTGGGAGTGCAGACTAGTGCAACCACTATGGAAATCAATATGGAGATACCTCAAAGAGCTTGGACTGGAGGTTCCATTTGACCCAGCCATCCCTCTGTTGGGTATCTTTCCAAGAGAACTGAAAGAATCATATCACAGAGAAGTATGTGCACCCATGTTTATAGCGGCACAGTTTGTAATAGCTAAATCTTGGAAACAACCTATTTGCCCATCCGTTGGAAACTGGATAAAGAAGTTGTGGTTTTTCTATAAAATGGAATATTACTCAGCCATAAAGAGCGAGAGAATAGATTCATTCATAGGAAAATGGATACATATTGAAGATATACTCCTAAGTGAAATAAATAAGTCCCACATGTGTAAATACCGAATAGTTTCCCTGGTGTGAATATTCTGCAACAATGCATAAGATTCTAATAAGATTACTGACATTTAGAAATAGGAGGAAAGGAGCTAAAGGTGTAGGGAAGGTGTGATACGTAGGGGAAGAACAAAAAGGGAAAAGAAAAAAATGTGAGAGAATGAAAAGATGAAAATAAAGTGTTTGTAGATGGGGAGGGGAGGAGGGGGTGAAGGGAGGGCAGAGGTAAGGGGAAAAAAATGAGAATCAAGACTTGCCATGTAAAGGTACATGATCCCAACAATGAATGTAACTGTACTGTATCCCTAAATGTACCAATAAACTCAAAAAAAAAAAAAATTTGTCAATGGCATTTACCATTCACTTAGAACAAATTGTGAAATCTTTAATATAACCTGCAAGTTCCTAAGCCACCTGACATCTGCCTACCCTTCTGATCTCACCTTTTACTGTTCTTCTGCCCTGTCTCCCATTCCTGCCACCTAAGCTTTCTTATAGCTCATGACTTTTGTACAAATATCCTGCTGTCTCCACATAATGCACCAGTTAAATAGCTCTGCCTGGTTAATTTCTAACTCAGATTATGTCATTAATATGTCACTTCCTCTCTTCACTCCCCAAACTAAATTGTTTGTCATACCTCCCCGTGACACACTGCTTTCCCTCCATACCAGCATCAAGACAGCCATCCACTCACTTAACTGTTCATCTGTAAATGTGTCATTCTATAGAGTCTACACTCTACAAGGTGACCATAATCAAGAATCTAGCACTGGATATATGTGGTATGATAAAAAATACAGCAAATGTTAAAAAATTTTTAAAATTAATTACAGTAAAAGACACAATGGCATTTAGCAATAGGCTAAGTAAGTTTGAAACAAGGGGGAGTATTTTGAGGGAGGGTAATGGCAACATGATTTTTACTATAATAAATTTTTAAAATTTAAACATTCATCATGTATTTTGATCACACCTGGTACATCGAACATTTTCTGAATGAATATCGGATGTCACACAGTACCTTGAGAAAAACAAAAAACTTAAGACACAGATCCTTCTCAGGAGTTTATAACAGCCAAACAAGAACTGTTCAGTTCAGTATTGTTATTTTATTTTTTAATTGATATAAATAATTTATAAATTATTTCAGAATTGGGCATGTAGTTCAGCGTGCAGAACATTTTCCTTATATGCACAAGGCCTAGGGTTCAATCCCAGGCACTTCAAAATAAATAAAGATATTTAGACACCATTCTGAGATCTTTGGTCCACAAAAGGAAGATATCTAAATCATTCTTCTTTCCTACATAGTTCCCTACAATCTACTGAAAACATCAGGGCTTGAATAAGATGAATGCTAGGTCCTTCTTAATACTTTTACACAACTGCCCATTAAGAGTTTAAGAAAAACTTGGGAGGTGCTTACAGGCCTGGATTACAGCTGGGGATTTAGCTCAGTGGCACTGCACCTGCCTCTCAAGCACAAGGTCCTGAGTTCAATCCCTGGTACCAAAAAAAAAAGGGAGACTGGCTTACAATTCATGACTGGAATTATCTCCTCTAAATTCAAGTTGACTGTCTTCAAAACAAGTGTTTTCTAGAAAGAGAGCTGAGGGATTTTACTGTCGAATGAGCACAGTTGTGTGCCTGTGTAACAGCCACACCTAACCATGGGGGTTAGAGCAGTGACTCGGTCTGAGAGTCACAACGACATTTACTGGTCACTCATACTGTGTTTAGTGCTATGCTGAGTGCTTCAGTGCATGACCATATTTATCCCCACTGTCTTCTGAGATAGCACCGCCATTATTCCCATTTTTCAAAAGAGGTAACTAAGTCACAGCAACCAGGGCTTTGAAACTTTCCAGAGGTTGGTCTGACATAAGGGAAAAACACCAACTTCAAACATAGTTTATACTGTCTCCCCAACCAGGCTATATAGACACCTTCAAGATTTAATGGGCAGTCTTATGTCCTATCTTTATAGTGACTGTAGAACACAGTGCCAGTATCTAGTAGAACAGCAACTGTAATTTTCACCTATTCTGAATATAACTGCTTAAATTTATAGACAAAATGAGTGTTTCATATATTAACACGTCACCTTTTTTCAAGTACTGTGGCACACTCATTATGTGAAACTCAAGCTTATTGTACCTGTTAACATCTTTGTAATTTTTTTCCTTTTTAGCAAAGGCAAGAGTATTACAACTAGGAGCCAAGTGTAGCACACAACTGAAATTTCAGACCTTTGGGATGGCGAACAAAGCAGGAGGATCACAAGTTTGAGCCCAAGCTGGGCAATTTATCAAGATCCTGTCTCAAAATAAAAAACAGAAAGATCTGGGAATGTAACTCACTGCAAGGGCTCTCAGTTCAGTCCTCAGTAAACCCCAAAAACAAAACATACAAAAATCCCTAAGAACATTCTCCATTCATCCATGGTATTGGAGATCAAACCCAGGGTCTTACACATATTTCAGCATGTGCTCAACCACCAGGCTACATTCCCAGCCTTGATTTTGACTTGACAAATATCAGAAACATTTGCATAAAAGACTGTGCTAGCTTTGGGTGATATAGTGGTAACTATAGTCATCTCAGCATTAACAAAGAATTGTTCCCTGCACTAAAGAACATTACAACCTATCAGATCACAAAAATAATGTTCACAGATTAATAATGAAGGTAGCCAGAGAGCTTTAGGAGTACAAAAGAAACACACATTCCAAGAAAGAACTTCAATTGAGTTTGCAAGTAGAATGAGAGTAAACCTTCTAGAAATGACAAAGAGCACAGGAAAATGCAGACTATCACAAGATAACTTTTGTATAAACAGCTGGGCTTGATGCCAAGAGCAGAAATGCCACAGTTGCCAAAAATTAAGAAAATATAAACTTGAAAACAGCTGGGGGGAGGTGTTTCTGCCTCTAAATGGTTTTAGTCTAGAGCAGCAAAGATCAGAAAGGAGCCTAGGGAACATATTCTGTATGGGATCTAGAGATAAATACCTGCCCAAAGCAGGGAGAAAAATGTCCAGAACTCTCCCACAATCTCAGCAAAAAGTATCCCATGAAAAACTGAAACCTATAGGCTAGGACTCACATTGAGGATGCAGTAAAAATTCATACTATCTACATAATGCTTATTTATAGACACTAAACCCAGAAACTGGCATTAAAAGCTGGTCTGAAACCAAGGAAGTCCCCGCAAAAACAGGTGCAAAAATACCCAGGTGTTAAGGGATGATGAAATGTTTTATTACTGATCACTGAAATCCAGACTGCAGGACAAAGGAAGCTAGTTCAACAAATTAGCTGAAGACAAAAAAAATAAAAAAAAAAAAAAAAAAAAAAAAAAAAAAAAAAAAAATCACCTCTGACCTTGCCCTCCTTCCTAAAATGAAATCAACTATAATATCCCTCATAATCCATCCAACAGAGATGTAAAGTGAACCTAGAGAGAGACACTTAAGAAATATATCCCCAGCACTCAGGAGGCTGAGGCAGGATTGTGAGTTCAACACCAGCCTGGGTTACACAGTGAGACCCTGACTGTGGGGAAGGCGGGAAGGCAGAGACAGACCAACCCAACAACCGACCGACAAGGAAAGAGAGGGTGGAGGAAAATACACCAGCTAGCCACTAATGTGCAGAACTTATATGAATCTTGATACAAAAAAGCAAACTGAAAAAAATATATACAAATTTGTTATCTGGGATGAAAATTTCAACAGAGACTGGATATTTAATAACACTATGGGAATTGCTGTTACTATGGAGCAATATGAAAGTATGGTAGTTTAAAAAATATTTATAGATGAAGTCTGGGCACAACACAGTGGTGCACACTGTGATCCCACAGCACCACAGGGGGCTGAGGCAGAAGAACCACGAGTTCAAACCCAGCTCAGGCAACTTAGTGATTTACTGAGATCCTATCTCAAAATAAAAAATTTTAAAAAGGTAGGGGATCTAGCTCAGTGCAAAGACCCTAAGTTTAATCCCCACTGTTGCAAAGGGGGGGAATAAAAAAGAAATATATATATTTATATATGGATGTGTGTATGTGTGTGTGTGAAATCATGTGATATCTAGATTTGCTTCTAAACATTTAAGAAAGTGGAAAATTGATGGCAGAATAGATTAAGACTGGACAAAAACTGGTAACTTTGATAGGTGAGTGTTATTATTTCATTCTGTATCACATATTTTTATATAGGTTTTTAAAATGTCTTGCAAATGTATCCTTTACTTCTAAAAGAATAAAGTAACATTTTATTTTAATAAATACGTCCTATTTTGACCTACAAGATAGACCTGACTAGCCAGGATGGCGGTGCACACTTGTAACCCTTGAACTCAGGAGGCTGAGGCAGGCAGATTACTCACCCTGGGTTACACAGTGAGCTCAAGGCCAGTATGAACCACACAGTCTCCAAAAGACATTGATTTCTGTGATACTGTGAACTGAACCCAGGTCTTTCCCACTAAACTATATTCCTAGCTTTTTTATTTTGACATAGAGGGTCTCACTAAGTAAATTGCCAACGTTGGGCTCGAACTTTCCATCCTCTCGCCTCAGAGTGCTGGGATTTCAAGCATGTGCCATCAGGCTGGGGTAAGATTCACTTCTTATGCTCCAATGTGGAAATTTTCTCTTAGGCGTCTTTTCTCTTAGGCGTTTTCCTAGAAACATAATTTCAATAAATAAAAATATTCTTCAAACACTATATCAGACTGATTGGCATAGTATTAAACAAAGTATTTTTCTCTTTCTGTCACATCCATATTATTTTCCCTTTCCCTAACTGTGAGAATCTGAGCTTTCTCCTATATTTCTTGGCCTGGCTAGCTAGTTTTCATTTTAAACAACCCCTCTGATTTCTCATTTGCATGACAAAATATTCTTTTCAGAGTTATCAGTATCTAGGCCAGTGATGTCAAACCTATGGCACCTGGGTTATTTTTAAGACAAAAGATATTAAAGTATGAGGGTTTTTTTTCCCTGAACTAAAATCTCAGTATTCAAATTCAATTGCAATGTTGGTGCTTTGCAGTAAGTACAAGGGTTCTGGGTTGCAGTTCAGGCACTCATCTCCAAAAGGTCTGCCACAGATTTAGGCTATTCCCCTCTCTTACTACATCTTGTGTCCCCTGTATCTTATTCATTTTGTTTTCCCAGTACTGAGGCACTTTGAGGCTAGGCTATCACTCTGCCAATCCCAAGATATCTTATTCTTTTAAAATGTATCTTACTTTTTTCAGTATAGTTTTTCTGCTTATCAAAGTAATACATGGCCATAAAAATCTAAGTATTAGAAAAATATATAGAAGGTGTATATACAAAGTGAGTATAATCTTAACTCTTGACTAAACATCATTAAAATTTTAATTTCTCTACGTTTTTTCCAATTCCTACACAGAAATATATATTCCCTAACTTAAAACGCACCCACGCACACTGCATTATGCTATTTATTATTTTCCCCACCCGCTCTATTCTCTGGCATCTCCATTCCAGTGTGTATAGAATTCTCATTCTTTGTAACTGTAGTTCCTAATCAATTAGTATACAATTGTTTAGAATTTCTGCCATCATAGTATACTGAACAAACTTCAACAGAATTTTCTGCACCCTCAACAAACTAAATGGTACTATGGTTTAGTGGGTACGAATAATCTTGAGTTTTTAAACTCTGACAATCTAACAGATGAAGACCAGGTGTACTTTTAAAACTTTTGCTTGAAATATAAGCCACATAAGATATGAAATTCATATTTTTTTTGTTTATTTTTTTGAGACAGGGTCTCACTATGTAGTTGAGACTGACCTGGAACTCACTTTGTAGCCCAGGCTGGTCTCTAACTCACAGCAATCCTCCTGCCTCAGCCTCCCGAGTGCTGGGATTACAGGCGTGCACCACCACGCGTGGCGTAAAATTCGTATTTTAAATATAAAGCTTGACAGATTTTCACAAAGTAAACACACTGTAACCAGCATCCAGATCATGAGAGTATCAGCAGAATCCCAGAAGCCTCCTCCCTTAGACCTGCAGAGCATAGACCCAAAGATAACCTCTCCTAATTTCAAATGCTTTAATTTTGTCTGCTTTTAAACTTATATACATGGAATAGTAACTTGTATACCCACAACTTTCAAGTTGTGCACCAATGTGACATGGGACTCTGCAGGACATTTTACATTTGAGAGAAACAATATTCAATATCTGTATTTCACTGCACCACCTTCTAGATTGCTATTCTACTTTCAATGCTATCTCCCCACCCCCACCCCCGTACCGCAGATAAAACTTGGGTCCTTGCGCTTGCAAGGCAGGCAGCAGCACCACTGAGCCAAATCCTGGGCCCTTCAATGATATCTTACACTTATGAAACTGTGTTTTCAGTGCTTGCTGATATAAAAAGTACTGTAATGTAAGCTGGGCGTGGGGGCGCACGCCTGTAATCCCAGCACTTGGGAGGCTGAGACAGGAGGATCGCTGTGAGTTCGAGACCAGCCAGGACTACAGAGTCAGTTCCAGGTCAGTCTTGACTACATAGTGAGACCCTCCAAAAAAAAAAAAAAAAAAAAAAAAAAAAAAAAAAAAGTACTGTAATGTGCAATACCCATAATCCCAGCACTTTGGAAAGCTAAGGCAGGAGGATTACAAGTATAAGCCCCGCCTGGGGAAGACCCTGTCTCAGAATAAAAAAGGACTGAAGATGTGGCTAAGTACGAAGGCCCAGATTCAATCCCCAGGTACTAACACCTCACCCAAAAGTAGTGCACAAATATGAATATAGAACAGGAAGCAAAGGTAGTAGTGTTCAATTTAATTCCAAGAAGTTGAGATGTTGCACTGTGCCAAAAAATCACAAACATCCCATCAGTAACTGTGGTTAAGAATGAAGTGATACTATTTTCCTTTTAAATATTCATGCATTTTAAAACAAATCTTTGGGCCAGGGATTTAGCTCAGTGGTTCAGTGGCCTGCCTTGCAAGCGCAAGGACCCAAGTTCAATCCCCGGTACCAAAAAAAAAAATTTTTTTTTAATAAAAACAAACAAACAAATAAACCCAAATCTTAAGTTGTTAGGACATAAATATTAAATTGCTTGACCCCCAACTACTTAATAAATAGAACCATTAGATAGTTCTTTTGGCCACGAGGGTGCCATAACCCAGTTGTGAAGAAAGTGAGTCTTCGCAGTAGTGCCCTCATCGACAAGGGATGTTACAAGACCCCAATGGATGCTTGAAACTGCAGACAGTAGCAAACCCTGTATGTATAGTTTTGTTTTTCTCATATGCTCTGCAGTATTGCCATACATTATGAATTCATCTATCCCTCCATGTGTCGACACCCTGGAGCCTCCTCTTTTCTCATTCCTGTGTTTCTGAGCCAGTGTTAGCTGAACTTGAGCACTGACAGACTGTTATAATTGATCTTATAACTCAGATAGCTACAAAATGACTCAACATTTAATGGATTAGGCTGGACATGGAGGGATTTCATCACACTACTCAGAAGAGTACAAAATTTAAAACTGATGAAAGGTAGGGCTGGGGATTTAGCTCAGTGGTTCCACCACCTGCCTCACAAGTACAAGAACCCAAGTTTGATCCCCAGTACCAAAAAAATAAATAAATAAATAAATAAATAAATAAATAAATAAATAAGACTTATGAAAGGTTTGTTTTGGAGATTTTCTATTTAGTAGTTTTAGACATGGTTGACCACAGATTACTGAAACCACAGAAAGGAAAATCTTGGCTAAGCGGGGGCTACTGTACTCTGACTGGTTTGTTTTATTTAGTATCATTTGTTAAAATTCATGCATTTTGTTTCATCAGTCTTCATTTATTTTCACTGTATAATATTCCACCATATCACTACACCACAATTTTATTCTCCTACCGATGGACATTTGTATAATTTCCACTTGTTGGCTATTATGAGTAATGCTATAAAAATTTGTAAGACTACATATCTTAAAGTAGAATAGATACTTTCATATATACATATATATATATATATATATATATACACACACACACACAC
>NW_022900925.1:24670335-24679719 GCF_012274545.1 Fukomys damarensis
ATATATATATATATATACACACACACACACACATGTATATATATATTCTATATATATACACATATGTGTGTATATATATATAATATACATATATGGTACACACACGGGGGAGGCAGGAAGGGAGGGATGCAGAGACGGAGGGGGAAAAGAATGTGCACACCAAAAAATGTATACACTTCAGGAAAAGAAAAATAGTATGATGTTTTTTCAACAGATGGTGTTACCCTCATGTAGGGGACCCTAGAGGATGCCATATATTGCAAAAAAACCCACTAAATACCAGCCCTTAAAGAAAAAATTGAAAATGCACATATAGCATTCTCAATGACCAACATTACCCAAACAGTAGTTCACCATACAATAAATGTCTGGAAGCTAATGACCACCACTTTAAGCACTTCTTGTAACTATATAGGCCAAAGGTAACTTGCATTAATCTCATGATGTCTTAATAAATTTAGTATTAAAGTATTTATACAAGTTTTCCTTTTCCAGAAGTGTGTATATCTATCTTTTTTGGCAGACTCTGTGTGTATATATATATATATTTTTCAGTTTTCATATGTAATGCTGATTTTCCAAATTAGTATTATCAATTTACTCTTCCACTAACATTGTACAGTGCAAATTTTCATTGTTCCATGTTTGCCAACACTATTTTTTTCATGTAGACATTCTGATGGGTATATAGTGAAAGAGTATTTCCCTTCAGACAAAATGACACCAAATTACTTTTTTTTTAAGTGTCTAGCCTCTAAACATTCTTTTTGGATACCTACTAAAGTTCTTTAACCATGACGCAAACAAAAACGAGTTATTCTTTGCTATTAATTTGTAGTTCTTCAGATGCAGTGTGGGTTCTGTCAAATATATTTACTGCAAACATTTCCTCCCATTCTGTAACTTAGATTTTCACTCCAACTGATATGTTTCAATGAATAAAAAAAAAAAAAAAAAAAAAAAAAAAATATATATTTTTTAAAAAAAAATTTTTTTTTTAAACCAAGCTTTCTTTATATTTAGCTGATTTTTTTGGGGGGTGGTACCGGGGATTGAACTCAGGTCCTTGCGCTTGCAACGCAGGCCACCAAACCGCTGAGCTAAATCCCCGGCCCTCTTATTTAGCTGATTTTCTATCCTGCTTAAACCTTGTTGACACAATGAAAAAAATTTTTTTTTAAGAAATTGTATTTTAAGCCATGCATGGTGGCAAACTCCTGTAATCTCAGCACTTGGGAGGCTGAGGCAGGAGGACCACCATGAATTCAAAGCCAGCCTCAACTACACAGTGAGAACTAGTCTCCAAAAAAAAAAAAAGTTATTTTAGACAGGCCCAGTGCACACTTCTAATCCTATTTGGGAGGCTGAGGCAGGAGGATCAAAAATTCAAGGCCAGCCTGGGCCACTTAGCAAGACCCTGCTTCAAAACAACAACAAAAAAAATAAGAACAGGGTGGGGGTAGCTGATAGGTAGAAAGCATCACTGGGTTCCATTTCAGTACGACATCAATCTAGCTAGAAATGATTTTGTATATGTTGAGAGGTAAGATCAAGATACTATATCCCCCCCCACACACACAAATACTTACTGGCCAATCCCACTTTATTTAATTTTCCTTTCCCTATGTTACTGCTACATTTGTATTACCTTGAGAGTTTGTGTGTCAGTCCTTTTCTTTTCTGGACTGTTTTCGTTTTGTTTTGTTTTGCACTGGTCTCTGCTTTATGCATGTGCCAGCATCATCACTATATTATTTCAGTTATTATTGCTAGGTATTTTGTGGTAATAAAAGTCCTGCAGATTTTTTTTTCTTTTTCATAATTGCCTTGGCTTGATAGTACATTTCAATTGTCCATCCTTTGATACTGACCAACCACATCATTTCCTTTTATAAAGGGAGGCTGGTTGTTCAAATTTTCTTTCTGTATCAGGAAACTTTTTTTTTCCCCCTGAGACAGGGTCTCACTATGTAGTTCAGTCTGGCTGGCCTCAAACTTGTGCCAATCCTGCCTTAGCCTCTCCAGTGCTGGGACTGCAGGCATGCACCACGACGCTTGACTAGAAAACTTGTCTTTTACCACTCAAATAACATTTGCATAGTCAATAGTCAAAAAGACTTTAATCCCCCTGGCCTTTTTTTTTTTTAATTTTCCCTTATATTAATGTATTCAAAAGTATTAACTTTGTTTTTCCTCCAGGTTTTTGGTTCCATACTTAGAAAAGCTTTCTCCATGCCAAGACACCATTACAGTGTTGGCAAGGTAAGTAACAGAGGTTTTCCCTCTTAAGTATTTTTATAATTCATAAGCTTTGCACAGTAGCAAAATACATAGCCAATGAGGTTTATCTGAGGCTCAATAATTCTGAATTGTATTTTTGGGGGAGGAATACTGGGAATCAAACTCAGGACCTTGAGCTTGCCAGGCAGGCGTGGTGCCACTGAGCTAAATCCCCAGCCCCCATAATTGTATTTTTATACTATAATTTAAAAATACATTTTTAGGGGCCTGGGCATTTAATTCAGTGGTTCCGCCGCCTGCCTCACAGGCACAAGGACCCAAGTTTGATTCCTGGTACCAAAAAAAAAAAAAAAAAGTTTTTTGTTTGTTTTAGGGGTCTTCTCACTAAGCTATATCCCCATTTTTTTTTTCCAAATTAACAAACTGTAATTGTTTTCCCAAAGATACATTTTTTTCATCCACATCCATCATACACTGTAACCAAAAAAAGCAGTGTACATGAAATAAGAGAAAATAAATTAAAAATCCATAGCATTTGTAAGGAGGCTCCAGTCTGAAGCACAGCTGAGATTCCAGCCTAGGAGGAGGCTTGAGTTTTTTTGTAAGAATGCCTGCTAGTAAGGGTCCACCAAGTGGTTGGTTAGTCTGCAGTCAGTCTAGAGAACATGAGATTGTGTGTGTGTTTCCCTTAGTGTTTAGAATAGCCAACACTGTCCTGCAATAGGCAGAGCTATCACATCCAGGAAAAATGAGGGAGGGAACCACAGAGGCAGCATGAGATCCAAATACAGCATCCAAAGTTAATTGGTCCAGTGGTGCCAGGGAGGAGGGTGCACTAAGGATTAGCCATCTTCCTTTGGGGGCGTGCACCAGTCGTTTTTTTCCGTGGGCCTGCTGTGCTCTCATCAGACTGTACTGATATCTGTTGGCTCCAAACTGCACTCATGCTTTCCCCTTCACCAGCGTGGCACTGATCTGCATGATCACAGACTCTATCAAGTAGGCACTGCTCCAGCCCTGCTTGGTGAGAAGTTCCATGCAGATGGCACCTCCACCCAGAACATACCCTCTACAGAGGAATGGAGACATAACCCTGATGAACAGTGTGTCAAAAGGAAAGTCATCTTTAAAAGAGAAAGAAGGATGATGTCAGCCCCTTCCTTCTCTTTGAGGATCTGGAGTTCATTGTGCAAAGCGTTGCCCTGGTCAACTTTGAGGAGTTTGACATTCTAATCATACAGACTGTCATTCACAAGTTCGACTGCATAGTTTCTGCCTTTGAAATTCTGTGATCAGTATATATACCCGAGCTTCTTCATCAGGCAGGCAGTGGCCTGCACTGAGCCAGACACTGCACCATTTAAATAGTCTTGCCTCTGGTTCTTTAATTTCAAGGATGGCCAAGTTTTCTTTTCTGACGCCATCATCTTCAGACTTCCTGCCCTCAGCTGGTTCTTCTCTTTCATTTCATAGTGGTCTAGGTCTTCTGCATCCTCAGGCATCTCCTCGTCTTCATCTTCTGAAGACACCTCCCTCCGGTGTGTACTGCTCTGCTGACTTGGGATGATCAGCATCTCCACGTCCGGATGCTGAGGAAGGCTGTAGTTTACACTGGTCAGAGATGATCTCTTCAGATACTGCAAAATCAGGGTATTCCCTTTCTTTATGTCCACCAGCCTCTTCAAGATAGCAGCCAGGTTAGGGTCATCAGACTTCACTGACCAGATGGGGCACAGCAGGGTATGACTCCCTGATATTGCAATGGACGCGGACAGGATCCCCAGGCTCTGACCCCTGAGGTGGGGGAGACGCAGTCCAGGTGCAAGGCACCTGCCCCTCCTGCCCCACTCACAGCTGAGCTCATCCAGGCAGGTGCTGCAATGCAGAAGCACTCGTGGCCGAGGTGGAAGATGTACTCGAGCAGCTTCAGCTCCAGCCTTAGGCAGAGACTGGCCCCGGGACCCACCCAGGCTGTCTCCTGCCCCCCATGCCACCCTTTTGCCCCCCAGCTGCTGCCCTGGTCCCCGCTGCTGCTGTATCCTCCACTCCACTCTGCTCTGCTCCCCAGCCAGTGGGCTGGGAGCCTCCAAAGCCCACTGCAATCCACACTGTCTGATCCCCCCTTCACTCTCTCCAGCCTTTTTATTTTGAGGCAGGATCTCATTAAATTGCCTGGGCTGGGCTCAAACTTGTAATCATCCTGCCTCAGCCTCCTAAAGGTGTGCACCATCATACCTGGCTTAAAAATAATTTCTTCAAAGAAGAAACTTCAGTCATTTTCCACTGTAAGATACTTACCCAATAATTTATTCCACTACTTCCAGGATTTCAATAACCATATTTAAATCTTTAATCCATGTGAAATTCATTTTGGTATATAGTATGGTATAGTGGTTTAACTTGTGTCCCAAATAAGACCAATCAATCATACATTTGTTAAGATTCCCCCACTGAATTGAAACACAATACTGTCTCGTTTTACTATAATGAATGCTTCAATATGCTCTGGTTTCTTTCTGGACTACTACATTTGATAAATCTAATTCTCTTTGTTACTCTTGTGTCAATGCTACACTATTTTAGTATGTAGCCTTCTAACAGAGTTGACTTCCCTTTTCTGGGGTCAGTACTGGGGACTGAAGACAGGGCCTTCACACTGACCTAGTTCTCCAACCCTTTTTTATGTAGAGACACTGTTGCATTAAATCACAGTTATCTAGGCTGACTCTAAATTTTCAATCCTCCTGCCTCAGCCTTAAACTTGACTATCTTAGAATGCACATCTTTCATAAACATTAAGCTTTAATGTTTCCTTGGTTCATTTTTATCTGGTAATTAATTCCCCTATATGAACTTAATATTTAATCAGTTTCCAAAGTAAAATTCTGAGATTCTAATTCAATTGTGATAAATTTACAGCTTAAACTGAGATGACAATGTGTTTATAACATATTATGTTCCCATCCAGATACACGCTATGGCTGGCTATTTATGTTCTTTTAAATCCCTTTCCCCATTGTTTAAGTTCTCATCTTATTAAGCTTTCTATATGAAAAGAATATTAACTCTTTGATTGTCAAATACTGTATATTACAAATTTCTTCCAATTTATTACCAACAAATTTGAAAAGATTAGTTGAGGCTGCATATATAATACACATTTATACAGAAAAAGAAAAAACTCATCTTAAATCAAGCATTTATTAGTAGGATTTTCAGTATGAGACATGGAATTAAAAAGAAAACAAACAAACAAAAAAAACCCCAAAAAACCAAAAACCCCAAATCATCAAGCCAAAGACTGTTAGCCAACCACTGTGGCAAGTGCCTGTCTAGTCCCAGCTACTCTGGGAACTCAAGGCTCAAGGAACTCCCAGCTCAAGGCCAGTCTGAGAAACATAGTGAGACCCTGTCTTAAAAAAGTAAATAAAAACAAAAATAAGACTGTGAAAACAAATAGAACATATTGCTAAAACACCTCCCATAGCCAAAATGTAACTGTATGGAACAAAGACAATTTAGCAGTTAAAATAAAAAGATCATACAAACTTTGTTCTTTAAAGAACCCTTCAATGTATTTCCTTTCACTATATATACAGTTGAACAATTTTTTCAATTCACCTTATCAAAAATGGCTTAGGATCTTAGAGAAAAAAATATTCAGAACGAAAGCCATCATTTTGTAGGATATTACTAGTGAGCCATCTAGCTACCACCTGTCAATTCTTTTAAGTATTTTTTATTCAGCTTCCCTTCCCATACCCTCAGTAGCCATTTCCAACTCAAGTACTCTCTGCAGACAGGAACTACTGTTCCTACTCCCACCTCCTACCTTCAGATGACTTCACCTAATTTGGACACTCCTTGCAAATCACCTATGTTGATAACTTAGATTTCTCATCTCAGAGAAAGTATTCTTTCCCCATCTCCACTTTAAGACAGTTATGTACCTTAATTTATACATGGTAAAGGAGGAAAAGATCAAAAAGGGGCAAGACTCATTAATGTTTCTGCTTAGGACTCTGCTCTATAACTTATTTCTGCTTAACTGGCATATTTAACCTCTTATTGTGTTTCGATTTCGCCATTCTGCCAAATATATATTCTAATGGCTTCCATTCTTTTTGTTTGAGACATGTTCTTGCTATGTAATTCAGGATGGTCATGAACTCACTATGTAACCCAAGCAAGCCTCAAACTCACAGGAATTCTCCTGCCTCAGCCTCTGAAGTGCTGAAAGCACAGGCATGCACCACTGTTAGCCACGGTTTCCAATAAGAAAAAAAATCATTTCATACTTTGCTCTATTGAATCTATCTTTCTCATCCTTTTTAAGGAAGCAGTCAACAATCCTACTCTTACCTCCAATTCATTCCACAGCCTCCTGTCCCAGCGCTTTATGTATAACTGTGCCTCCAGCTGAAGGTACTAACCAAAACAGTGACATGGAAACCACATCAGTCAAGAAGAATGGGGAAAAAAATAAAAGAATGGGGAAATTTTTGATTCCATAATTACTACTTTTGTCCACAATTGTGCCTACTGATAGAAATTGGGACTGGAGGAAAGAGCTGATTATGGGTTTCTCCTGGGCTCTGAAGTGGAGAAAACTAGAATCTCTAAACAGTGTACCTCCGAAAATGTTCAAAAGTTGTGTAGAGAATGAGTACTTATACTGCTGTGTGGCTTAAAAAGGGTTTTGTTTGTTTTCATTTCTGTGGTAGTGGGGATTGAATCCAGGGTCTTCACACAGACCTCCATCCCAGGGTTTTTAAAAATTTATTTTTGAGACAAGGTCTCGCAAAATTGTCCAGACTGGGCTTAAACTTCTGATCTTCTGCCTCAGAATGAGGAATAGGTGGTATTACAGGTGGGTACCATCATGCCCAGTCAAAAAGGATCTTATTTTTATGTGCTGGAATAGTGTTCACATTTTCCTTGCTACAGCTCCATTAAGAATAGAGTTCTAGGACTGACTTTCACCCTATCTACTACAGGAGCTAATAAAAAATTGGTTGTATACTTTCATTAAAATAATCTACTATTAAAAAATCTACCACTTCAAGACACAAAATCTTTTTTAGCAAAAAACCAAGGTGGGCAGAAACTAAATACTAGGTTTGAGACCTTGACTACCTTACTTAACATTATCACCTATAGAACAGGGCTATACTCCAGTTTTAACTTCAAGGCTTGCACAAGATAAGACAGGTAAAAACACAACAGTTCTGGGCACATATCAAATACCTCTTCTTCATCTAGCACAGTGCCAAATTCAAAATAGGTATAGAATTATTAGGGAGTAAAAATGTACCAAAATGAAGAAATATTAAAAATTTGTGGGCTGTGAGACAGAAAACGTGACAAAAGCACCATCTGTTCATACTAATCATAATTGCCAAGGAAAAGCTCCAAATAGAAGTGAAAATTACTAGAAGATACCCAAATATTTTGAGGAGATTTAAGTAGCAGAAGTACTTTGATAGATTAAATTCCTAGTGATTTCCTCTAAAAAGTATGTCAGATTACACAGGATTTAATAAAACGGACAAGCAACAGCACACACAAAAGTGCAGTTTCCCAGGTTGAAAAGACAAATCTAGTTAGTCTTAAATATACAACGTTTCCTTACCTATACACAAAAGTAACTATGTATCAATGGGATTTGCAAGGGAGAGATGTTTTTCTCTAAATCCAACAATCAGAATAATATATGTGGCCAAAATGAATCTTCTCCAAATATGTAGGGGAAAAATATTGTTAACTGTTAGAATTAGTGCAAGGCAGCTGGATTTAATAGAATGCAGTATACCAGCTGCTAATTCTGAAAATATTCTGAGGGTGGAGAAATCCGGCAATCTTCCCAATAAAACTGCCATAAACCACCACATATACATAAAAATATACACATCTGTTAAATATCAATTTACATTATTCCAGCCAACCTGTAATTCAAGAGGAAATATTTAAGATTTAAAAGATAATAAACCCTACTCCGGGTCACATTTTGCAAGGGTGGCTACTGAAAGAGTAGTTATCCACGCTGATTCAAGGCAAGCACTGAATAATAGATTCAGTATTCACGTACAAATTTGGGGGGGAGGAAAAAAAAAGGAGGCTCCAAGTACAGTCCGTAAAGTTCTCCCTCTCAGAAACACTGCAAAAACTGTCCCTAAGGTCACTTACCCTTGAAACTCCATGGTGAGTGACTTCAAGACTTTTTGTTCAGATTTTTGAGGGGGAGCGATTTAGGAATGCTACAAGATTGCAATTTTCAAATACCCTGGACATGATTTAAATTTCTAAAGTATTTCTTTTTCTTTCAGGAAATGTTAACCCCTTCCTTTTCAAAGAGTGGGTCAACATTCTCATATTAATAAAATCCCCAATGGAAACACCAAATGTAAACAAAACAAAAACACACAAAGCTTTAAAGATTTGCCAATAAGGCACACAGACCATTTCCAAAAATCCGTAGTACCCTTCCAATCGTGAAGAGAAAGCAGCGAAGGAAACAAAGCAGATATAGTTTTTTTTTTTTAAATCCCCAAAACAAAAAAACAGGGTAAAGAGGGCAAGGAGATGAAAAAGTAGGAAGGGGTGGGGGGAGGAGGAGAGCAAAAAGTCCAGCTGATGCTGATACTTCATTGAGAAGGCAGGGCGGAATATATCCCAAAGATAGAGAAGAGAAAGACCTGGGGGAACAGGGACGCAATGAGGAAGTCCACGCAAAAGGCCTAGCCAAGGGGGCCACTGCAGAAAGCAACACCAAAAAGGAGCAAGGCTGATTAGGAAGACTACAAGGCCCCAAAGCTTGGGAGGCAGAGGATGTGGCAATCGAGTGGTGCTGTACTGGTAACGCGGTCCCCGCGCCAGACATCTCGCAGGCGATCCTGCTAAGAGGGGTGAGGGGTTGAACGCGGGGTTCGCAGACGTGGAAGGGGGTGCGGCCCCAGGGGTTGCGGCAGGAGAGCGGCTAGCAGGCCCCGGTCCGTACCTTGTAGTAAACATCGAACTGGATGTTCTCGGGCAAGGAGCGGATGTCTCGGCGGGAGCGGATGTAGTTGTCCACGACAGCGGAGATGGCGGTGTTGTAGAGAGTCTCTGGGATCCACTCTAGCTCCACGGCCGCCATCTTCCTTC
>NW_022900925.1:24680067-24713437 GCF_012274545.1 Fukomys damarensis
GCGCGGCCGCCCTGGCTTTTCGGGGACAAGCTGGGGGATAGCGGACGCAGACCCGAGCCGAGACGGGGGCCGGAGAGCAGCGACAGCCGAGCCGAAGCCTCACATTCCGGGTTTGAGAGGAGGCCAGGTTCGTCCGAGCACCGAGCTCTGCAGGGGCGGGGCTGCGCGTGCGGCGTCATGACGTCAGCGCACGCCTACGCGTTGGAGGGAAGGAATGCGGCAGGCGGAAAACTTGGGCAGAGGGAGCACCGTTCCGCCCACTCGGGTCGTAGTTTTCTGTAAGGAACCTGGGATTTGGGTGTAGTTATTGCAGGGATTTGACCCTCCGTTCTGAGTCGCTCGAGACCTTCCGCAGGTCCTGCGTTGGGATTTCTTAACGACTCTTGAGCTTCAGGTAAAACTTTGGATTCTTTTTCCCGCAAAAGTGCACAGTTATTCACACGCTGAAAAATGTGCGTTCAGGGAATTGGTGAATTCTCTAGAACTCCTTTAGACGAAGGCCACCGACCCAAGTTGAGAACCCGCAGCCCAGGTACTAGGAGTCACGATGGTGTTTTGCACTGTTGCAACTTTTTTACCCTGATTTTTTTAAGCCAAATAAAATTTACAAAATAAAGAGGACAAATATCTCCTGTAAGAAGAAATTTGGTAGGGAGTTGGCCTGACACCCCCTGTTGAGGAAACATTAAAAAGGCAAAATGGTGACACTATTAGGACTTAACGACTGAAATGAAGATTTTTTTCACTGTTCTTCCGTTACAGTACCAGCTTCAAGGGGTTGTGGAACAACTGGGAATACAGTACTTGTTCCAGCACTTTCCTTCATTGGTCTGAAGATCTGCTATTTAGGTTACTTAATTTTCTTTCTCTTTTGTTTTGTTTTGTTTTTCTTTCTTTCTTTTGGTACCAGGGATCGAACTTGAAACCTTGCTTTTGAGAGACAGGCGGCAGCACCACTGAGCTAATTCCCCGGCCCTGTAACAATTTTCTAAGTCCGATTTAAACAACTTGGTGTAACATCTTTTTGTTCTAGAAATTTAAGAAGGAAATCATGGCCGCAATGGTGCCGTACGTCAATCTCATAGTCACTCCATTACAATGTAAAGTTTAAAGACAACAATCATAAGATCCTCATATTTAGCCCTAAAGGAATTGGAAGGGAAAGGATTCTTTCCGTTTATCCTTTGCTCTGTTATTACATTGTTAATTGATTGAACAGCTCTTGAAAGAAAAATACACTTTTTCTTCACCCATTCTTACTCTACAATCCATAAACCTAGAAAAGTTGTGATTGGCCTAAAGATGGGGTTGCTGATTTTAGCAAGAAAAAATACAAATGCCTAATTACATTTTAACTTCAGATAAAAAACTATTTATTTGTTTACTTATATATGCAGTACTAGGGATCAAACCCACGGGTGCTCTAATACTGAGTACATCCTCAGACCTTTTTCTTTTTTACTTTGAGATAAGGTCTTACTAAATTGCCTAGAGTGATAGAATTACAGGTGTGCACCATCACTTGATCACAGTAGTAGAGCACCCCTGGGTGTGAGCCCCAGTACCCCAAAAAACAGTGTACATGGTTTACCTGAAATTCAGATTTTTTTGTTTTGTTTTTGGAGATAGGGACTCTTTATGTAATTCAGGTTGGCAACCCTTGTGGCTCAGTTTCCCAAGTACTGGGATTATAGGCATGTGCCACTATGCCAATGAAATTCAGATTTTTAATCGGGTACCCATATTTTATCCAGCAACCATACTTTAGGGATCCATGAATCCCCTGAAAGTAAGTACAGATGTTTTCAGACACTTTTGCAGAATCAGGAAGACCTGGATCCTGGTGCTGTAAACAGGTGAAATTGTGTCAGGCACACATACTGATATATGTTCTTAGATGCCAATCACAGAATTAGACATTTGAAGATGGCGCTGAGGATGTAGCTCAGTGGTAGAGTGTTTGCCTAACCTGTTCAATCTTTAGCATCACAAATAAAAAAGTATTTTAAAATGTGTTTAGACATAGCAGGGACCAGATAAAAGAAAGGGATCCCTGTTCCCTTCTTCACTAATTTGATTCTGAGTTATTAAAATGTATGAGATAGACTCAGAGGCCTTGGTCAATACGAGACAGACTGACTGCCAAAAAGATAAGACCCTGGGAAAACAATTCATTGTGAAGGTAAAAGAATTCAGGACCATTGGGCTGGCATCTACACAGAAAGTCAAGGGTCAGAGGAGATCATTGGCTCCTGAATTAGAATCCACCACACACTTGTGTTCTCAAGAACTGTCTGAGCCAGCTGTGATGGAGCAGGTCTATAATCCTAGCAGCTCAGGAGGCTGGGGCAGGAGGATCTCAAGCCTCAGGCCAGCAGGGCAACTTAGCCAGACTCTCAAAATAAATGTAGGGCGGTAGCTTAGTGGGTGAATAGCCCCAAATTCAGTCACTAGTACCGCCAGGAAAAAAAAAAAAAAACTAGTTGAATAAAAAACAGTGGAAACTAGGCCATTTTTGTTGTGGACTACCCCCAACTGAAAAAAGAAAAATCTTTTGCATTCCAAGAAATGTATTAGGCCTACTAATGTGGGGATTTAACCTGGATAATTAAGTTCTGCTGCTGGTTATATTTTGTACTATAGTACATAGAGTCTGAGTTCTAAGTGGACAAGGCAAATCCAAAAGAGGCTTGTATGTGATGCTAATGGCCTTGGACTTCATCTTGGGGAGATAGAGAAGTAAAAGGGTCAGATTTGTAAGAAGATGACAAGCCAAGCATGGTGGCATGTGCTCTACTACCAGATACTCCAGAGGTTGAAACCAGATAATCACTTCAGTTCAAGAGTTCAAGACCAACTAAACAACTTAAAAGACCCTGCCTTAAAAAAAACAAAAAGTCAGGCATGGTGGTGCACACCTGTAATTCCAATACTCTTGAGTCTGAGGCAGGAGGATCCTGAGGCAGTGGGTCACAAGTTCTAGCTCAGCCTGGACAACCTAGCAACTTAGCAAAAACCTCTCTCAAAATAAAAATTACAAAAAAGAGAGCAAGAAGAAGGGGGCTGCTCGAATGTGGGAATGTAGCTCAGTGTGAAGGCGCTGAATTCGATCTCCAGCAGAGAGAAGATAGCAGTAATCTATGACTGGTTGAGCCAGAAGATCTAGAATTATGTATTCCCAGCTCTAAAAAGGCCTGCTAAACTGCCATGGCCACCTACACATTGTGGTGGGCAGGGATTTGGTGTCACAAAGTTATTCTTGCAGCTCACCAAAGCCCCTTTAAGCCTTGACTTTTGGTAGCCTCAAGTGTAGCAGCAGGTCTTGTAGGATACAGAGATATCTAAGACAAGAAGCTGGCCTAGAAAGATTCCTGAGAATCCTAAGAGGCTATGATACCCTTCGTGACAGCTTTTAAAGTACAATTTGAGGCTGCTGTCATTGAGAAATGGCTTCTAAGTACTTTCCCTTGAATCCAAGTGGATTGAGGCTCTGTCAGAAAAGGCCATTCAGAGTTTACCTTGTTCTCTGGAAGACTCACTCTTGGATCCATAAGGCACCATATGAAAAACTAAATTGTCCCGAGGCCACCATACGCTAAGAAATCCTAAGCCATGTGGAAGGCTACATGTAAGCACCCTAATCAACCGTTCCCAGCCCAGCTACCAGATGTTTTGTATAAAGAACCTCTAGAAAATTCCAACATTTGAATTACCCCAAGTCTTCTCAGATGAGGGCCCAAGCATCATGGAGCTGAGACAAGCATTCCTGCTAAGTTCTGTCTGAATTCCCAACCCCCAGAGCCACAAAGAGATGGTTTGTTATGCCACAGTGGATAGCTGCCAATCCCCTAAGGTTCCTGGGAACCCATCGCCTTGAACTCCATAATGAAACTCTTCCTCTCAGGGCTCTGTGTTACTAAGCATGTGAGTTCATTCATGAAAGCGATACATTTTATGGTTTGTGCTGCACTTTTCCTAACTTTCTGACAGCAACTGTTAACACTGTTTATAAGAATGACCTGATTGGGTTGTAATTCCAGCACCCTGGCAGGATGCAGCAGGAGGATTGCAACTTTGAGCACAGTCTGGGAAACTTAGTACTTTATTGTTTTTGTTTTGTTTTTTTGGGACCAGGTATTGAACTCAGGTCCTTGCTCTTGCAAGACAGGTGATAGAACCACTGAGCTAAATCCCTGGTACTGCAACTTAGTACTTTAGCAAGACCCTGTCTCAAAAAATGTAAAAATGGAGTGAGGGTGGGGGTTTACCTCAGTGTAAAGGCCTTGGACTGAAAACACACACACACACACACACACACACACACACACACCCAATAACAGCAACAATTTAAAAAAAACTACCTAGCCACAGATTACCAAAATGGAGACAATGATTTTTGTCCTAAATATGAAGTCTTTTCCAGACCCCTTCAAGTCTAACTTCACATATTGTATTCAACTCTCATCAACTTTAGACTAGCAGCCACATAAATGATACGTGTCTCATAAACAGGGCCTTCCAGGCATACCTAATGCACTGTGCATCACATATGCAAAATTACTGGTACCAGTAGTTTTGGTACACATATGCAAAATTAATTACTGGTACACATATTTAATTACAAAATTAATTACTGGTACACATATGCAAAATTAATTTGGTAATGACCCTAGGAGCTTGCAACCAACAGTCAAAGCAAGTCTTTGTCAACAAGTTCTGGTCACCTGGTAAAACAATGCAAATAAGAAATCCAGCCTAATTCTCATGTCTGATCACCTACATCTGCAGAAAGCTCAAAAAATTCCTCCCCAAGTGCACTGTTACTGTCCATTTTGTTTTCACCCTGTTTGCTGGATATTACATCCTGTTAAATCAAGACTGCAAACCGAGGATTTAGCTCAGTGATGCATCTACCTGCCTAACAAGTGCAAGGTCCCAAGTTTGAACCCGGTGCAAAAAGAAAAGAAAAGAAAAGAAAAAAAAGAAAAGACTGCCACCTCCTAGGTTCTTTCTGCTGTTATCTTCATTAACATATACACCACTCCATTTGGCCCTAAGGAGCCATGAGGAAATAATAGCCTATCTTTATTTTGAGGAAGCCCACCTTGAACTTTCCCTGCCCATTTTGAACATTCTACCTACCTGACAATCTGAAGTAATCAGTATAAAAGGACAGAGTGTTTTTTAATTTTGCAATGCCATGATGTTCCAGTGTATGGAATAAAGGCTTAAAGATCAATTTTTGGAAAGATACACATGTAACATTAGCAAAACTCTCAAAATGAAACGAGAGACATGTAGTTTGGTGCAAAAGTGCTGGTTCAACCCCCACTTAATGTACACACAGTGCAAAATTTCAAAAACCCATTTAGGGAAAGATCACTTAAATATTTTTTCTTTGATAAAAATTTTGATATTTATAACATAAATTTTACTTTCCTTTTTTTTTTTCTTTTGCTAGTGCTAGGGATCAAACCCAGGGCCTCATATGAACATGCTAGGCAAGTGTGCTACCACCAAGCTACTCAACTACACTCCCAGGTCCTGTTTATAGTTAAGTTTTTTTGTTTTTTGTTTTTTTGTACCAGGGATCGAACTTGGGCCCTTGTGTGGCAGGTGGCAGAACCACTGAGCCAAATCCCCGGCTTCCCAGGCCCTGTTTAAACCACTCTTAAACGTACAGTTCATTGGCATGAAGTACATGATGTTGTGCAACCATCAACATTATCCATTTTCAAAACATTTTCATTCTCAAAATAAAAGATTGTATACCTACCAAACAGTAACTCCCCAGCACTTGGGAAGCTGAGGCAGGAGGATCGCCATGAGTTCAGACAACCTGGGCTACATAGTTCAAGGCCAGCCTGAACTGCATAGCAAGACCCTGTCTTAAAAAAAAAACCCAAAGTAAACTAACTCTCCATTCTCTGTCGGCCCCTAGGCCCTAGCAACTGTCTTGGACTTGCAACTGTGTTGCCTCATTAGGTGACTAATATTGTGAATTGAATGTAACATTTGTCCTTTAGAGTCTGGTTTATTTTTATTTCATGTTTATCCATGTTGGAGCATATATCAGACTTGCATTCCTTTTTAAGGCTTAATAATATTCCATTGTGTGTACATACCACATTTTGTGTATCTCTTCATCTGTTGATGAATATTTGGGTTGTTCCTACTTTTTGTCAAATGTGAACAACACTGCTATGAACATAAGAGTACAGTATCTCTTTGCATCTCTCTTTGCATACCCAGAAGTAAAATTGCTGGATCATATGGTAATTCTATGTTTAACTTTTCAGGAACTGCCAAACTATTTTCCATAGCATCTGCCCATTTTACATTCTCACAAAATAATATACTGAAGTTCCAGTTTCTCTACCTCCTGGCTAATGTTTGTTTGTTTGTTTTTTCTACTTTTAAAAATGCAAGAGGAAGCTGGACGTAGTGGCGCACACCTGTAATTCCAGCACTCTGGAGGCTGAGGCAGGAGGATCGTTGTGAGTTCAAGACCAGCCTGGGCTACATAGTGAGGTAAGTCTCAACTACGTAGTGAGACCCAGTCTCAAAAGGGGGGGGGCAAGGATTTAGCTCAGTGATTCTGCCACCTGCCTTGTAAACACAAGGACCTGAATTTGATCCCTGGTACCCCCCCAAAAAATATATATATGGAGTGGAAAAAAGAGAATCAAGATATGTATAGGTACAAATTCCTTATGATGAATATGATCATAATGTATATCAAAAGAGTACCAATAAAGTTATTTTTAACAGTAAAAATATAGTAGTCACTGGACTGGTGGCATGCTCCTCTAATTCCAGCACTTGAGAGGCTGAAGCAGAAGGATTGTTTCAAGTTTGAGGATAGCCTGGGCTACATAGTGAGTTCAAGGCCAGCATGCATTGGGTTACACAGCAGGACTGTGTCTTAACAAATGAACAAACAAAAAGATATATATGCCACCTCCCCCACATTAAAATAAAAATGTTACAGCCATTCTAATGGGAATGAAGTGGTATTAAAATATTTTTACATTTCACAAAAAATTCACAGTAGAGTGATGAGCTAGTTCAATAAGAAAAGTATACTAAATATAAAGAGTTGAAGAGAATGTCTCACATGTTAGAAAAATGTTGAGGCAACATTTTAATGTCTTAAAACATGCAAATTCCCATCCGATTTATGGATGTTTCCTCCTATGCTCAAGTAAACATATGTAGAAGAATATTTTTACAGCTTGGTTATGTGGTAAAATGCCAGTTTCAAGTGTGAAATGAGGTTAATCTGCACCCTTCCCCCTACGCAGGGAGGCAGGAGCTAGTGTGGGTCTATGCTCATTTGTTTTAAGGGAGAACCACAGAACAGAGAAACAAGGAGCCTTTTCTTTGTTTCTGCATTTTAAAAGTCAAGGCTCTGAAGGGAAAAAGAAAGACCTCATATGCACAGACAGCAGGACAGATTTGGGACTGACTCGATGGATAGAGCTTCCCCACCCTGTAGAACCAGCCATTTCCTGGAAAGGAAAAGAAAAAACAACGCCCAGAACAGAAAGTACAGGAATCTGATTATGGAGGAGGCACCTTGCACCCTGTCCCCTCACCACGGCTACCTCCACCCCACATAGATCCAGAGTAAGAGTGGAGGGAAAATATATTTAAGGAGGCTGAGCCTAGACGTTCTACTTCGCAAGAAGGATACGGAAAGGCACTAAGAAACAAATGCGAACAGCTGTCTGATGCGCCTGAGCCGTCACAAGTCCTTCGGGAAGATGGGCGGTTAGCAGCGTCACGGGACCCACGGTATGACGTGAGCAGTAGAACGGCTCTTGAGCAGCTGTGCTGGTTAATCTTGATTGGCAGCCTAACCTGGTTAAGAGAATCTTGGAGAGGGAATTGAATTGTGAGGGCACCAGCCTCGTCAGTGGGTTAACCCACAAAGAGCTCATAGCAGAATGAGCTGTTAGAAGGTGGGGCCCAGTTGTTAGAAGTGGGTCCTGGGTGTGTGACCTTTGGAACTACCTCTGGTTGGGGCCCCTTCCTCTCTGGCTCTTTCCCTATTGTTCTGCTTCCCGGATGCCGTGAAGTGAGCCCTGACCTTCCGCCATGATCTTTCTGCCCTGGAGCCAGCCAACCATGGTCTGAAACTATGAACCAAATAAACCTCTCCTCCTTTACGTTGTGGGTGTCAGGTATTTTGCCCTAGCAATGGAAAGGTGACTAATACAGCTAGCCACCAGTTGCTCAGAACAGAATGCTTTCATGTGTCCAAGCAGATTGTTTCTGTTTTAATATCTAGGTCTTTGGCCATTTTTATTTTATAGTAAGGTGTAAGAGATACGGGTTTAGAGTCAATCTACTGCATGTGGATAACCAGTTTTCCAAACACTATTTGTTAAGCAGGTTTTTTTTTTCCTCCAGCTTGTTTTCGGCCCCCTTTTCAAGATAAAATGACTGTATGTGCCTTTGCAGCCTGTATTGTCTCTGCATCCTCTACTCTATTCCATTGATCTACGTGTGTTTTTGTGCCACTACCACATTATTTTCATTACTGTAGCTTTGTAACATGACTTGAAGTCTGAGATGGTAATGCCGCTTGCTTTGCTCTTGTTGCCCAAGATTGTGTTTGCCATTCTGGTCTCTGCTGGTTCTGTATAAATTTTAGGATAGTTTTTTCTAGTTCTGTGGAGAGAGCTCTTGATATTTTGATTGGGATTATGTTAAACCTACATATCCATTTTGATAATAAGTGGCCATCTTGGCAATATTGCTTCTGCCTAACCAGGAACAGGGGATGTCTTTCCATTTTCTAATGTTCTTTTTGATCTCCTCTTTTTAGAGTACTATAATTTTTGTTATAGAAGTCTTTTTGCTTCTGTGGCTAGGTTAATTTTGAAGTATTGAATTTTTTTGAAGCTATATTGAATGGGATTATTTTCCTAATTTTTTTTCTCAGCAGTTTCATTCTTGGTATATGGGAATGCTATTGATTTTTATGTGTTGGTTTTGTATCCTGCTATTTGTCTGAATTTGTTAATTATTTTAAAATTTGAGACAGTCTTGCTAAATTTCGCATGCTGGCCTAAATGTCACAGCTGGATATGGCACATGCCTGTAATCCCAGCATTTGGGAAGCTGAAGCAGGAGGATTGCTGAGACAGGGTCTCACTATGTAGTTCAGGCTGGCATTGAACTCACTATGTAGTCCCGGATACCTCGAACCCTCAGCACATAAAAAGGGCTGAAGGTGTAGCTCCACCATAGAGCTCCCCTGGGTTTAATCTCCAGAATTGGGGGAAATAATCTATAATTTCACTCCAGAGGATACTTTAGCAAGATTTTTTTTCCTTGCCTTATACTTCATTTCCATTTGTGTTGTGAGTTAGTTCAAGATTGTTATTAACTTTTCTTAGTATGTCTCTTCTATTTTAAGGCTCTTTTCTGAAAATTTGCATAAACTTCGAAATCACTACAGCAGCTATTTCTACAACTGGAACAGTTGCCTATTTCTTTGCCCACCATGGTTTCTTACATATCATGCCTCTCGACTCTTTTGAGGATTTTATTGTAATTCATTTTTCATTTTGCTACAGAACTTCCTCCGGGGGAAAATAAAGTCTCTGTTGATAGATGGTTTGTATTTCCTCAAAACTCAGAGGGGTGGGGTGTAGCTCAGTGGTGGAGTGCAGCCCAGGCTGGCCTCAAACTCAAGGCGATCCTCCTGGCTCAGCCTCCCAAGCCCTGGGATTACAGGCGTGCCCTACTACGCCTGGCTTCATTCTGTACTGCTTACCACCTCTGTTGCTACCACCGTGGTTCAGGCCACCAACATCTCGTATCAGGATGACTGAAAGTGCCTCTTAAAATGATAGTGCGTTCAGCTTTGTCTTTCCTCTGCTCCAAATACTGCAGTGGCCTCGCTCCAAGTAAACACAAAAGTCCATCAGGTGACCGAAAGGACTTCTTACCATCTGAAATCCCCACCCCACCTCGCCTCTCTGAGCTGCCTTCCTACTGCTCTTCTCCCTCCTGTGCCAGCCACGGTGGTCACCTTGCTCTTCTGAACCCTCTGCCTTGAGCACTCTTCTCCCAGATACAGTAACTAAATGACACCTTTTCAGTGAGGCCTTTCCTGACCACCCTAAATAACACTGTAACCAGGCCTCCAACTCCTTATTCCTAATCCTCTCCTTTCTCTGTTTCATTTTCCAAAAGCACATAGCACCTTCTCACATATCACATAGACTAGTAATTATTGTTTTTGTTGCTACTGTATCTCCTTCTGGACTGTAAGTTCCAAGAGAGTAGAGATTTTTATGTTTTGTACATTGCTGTCTGCAACATCTAGAATAATGCCCAGCACACAGCAGGTGCTCAGTAAACACTTGTCCAATTGAATGGGTAGGACTTATATCCAGTATCAGGTGGGGTCAGGGATTTAGCTCAGTGGTTCCACCGCTTGCCTTGCAAGCACAAGGAACCAAGTTCGATCCCCAGTACCAAAAACAATAATAACAACAACAACAAAAACAAATATCAGGGTTACTGATACTGCTTAGATTACTGGCTCCTCTCTAATAACCTAAAATGTTGATGTTATCAGTTTATATTTTTTCAAATACAGGCAGTCTGTGGAAAACTCTTAATGTACTAGCCAAGGACAAAGTGAGATAATCCCAAACTTTAAGAAATTGTTGCTATCATTTTTCTTCTCCAAACCTTCATGGTGTTTGTCTTGTTTATTTTTTATTTGAGACAGGGTCTCACTACATAGTCCAGGGTGGACTTGAACTCATGATTCTCATGCCTCAGCATGGGATTACAAGTTTATGCTACTATGCCCAGCTCAAACTTTCATCTTTCATTTGATTCAACTTTACTTGAAGACAGGTATGAAAGGAATCCCTCATTAGTTTCCAGGAGCAAAACAACTTTTTTATTTTACAAATCTTTTCTGGTCTTTCTATTTTCTTTTCTTTTCTTTTTCCTTGTGGTTCTGGGGAATGAATCCAGTACCTCACACAGAGCCTTACATACATTAAGCTACCATTGAGATACTTCCAGCCCTTTTTTTTGTTTGTTTGTTTTTTATGTTGAGACACCATCTCCCTAAACTGCCTGTACCGGTCACAAACCTGTAACCCTCTGGCCTCAGCCTCCTGAGTAGTTGGAATTACAGAAATGTGCCACTCACTGTGCCAGGATCTGTTAACAAATTTTTGAATGATTTCATCAATGAATCAGAGAGATAGGAAATAGAATGTTCACCACCCTGGCCAACTTAACATCTGTTTTGTATTAATTTTTTTTAATAAAACAGTATTTAAAGTATTCCAGACTTCTAATAAAAATGCTGGCTTGAACAACAGTATTTTTCTGCCAGAAACTTCCCTCTTTGCCAAAATTCCACTATAACAATAAGGATATTTTAAAAATAAAACATAAATTAATGAGAATAAAGAAAAAAGGATGAAGACAACAATAAAATGTTGGCAATTGGAATGTGAGTGACCGATTTGCTAGACCTAGGAAAGCACAAATTTATTACAACAGTGGGGAAAATAGAGGCTCAAGGTGATCTGTTTCACAGAACTCATAAAAGACTCAAGAACTGGATGGAGTTACACAGTGTCTCTGGAATGTGGGACAGGGAGTGGGAAGAGGGGCTAAAAACAGAAGGGTAGGCTGTAAATTTGATTAGGAAATATTAGGTTACCTGGTGCCCACCTGCCCACATCCTCCAGGTAACTCTGCTTCCCCATCCTAGCAGAGGAATAAGAAATTGATAGCCGGGTGTGGTGGTGCACACATGTAATCCCAGCACTCGGGAGGCTAAGGCAGGAAGATCGCTGTGAGTTTGAGGCCAGCCTGGGGTACATAGGAAGTTCAGGGCCAGCCTGAACTATGAAGGTATACCTTGCCTCAAAAAACACAACAAAACAACAACAACAACAACAACAACAACAAAAGAAATACATGGGCCTGGGATTTAGCTGAGTGGTTCCACTGTCTGCCTCACAAGCGCAAGTTTCCCAGTTCGATCCCCTGCACCAAAAAAAAAAAAGGGAAAAAAAAAAGAGAAGGAGAAACTCCTTCATTACAGAAAGTAAAACATAGTCTCTGGTCTGGGAGATACAGACACAGGGTTCAGCACTAGGCTTCCCAGAGCAAAAACAGGTACACCCGCTATCACATACACCCTGAGACACTGTTCTTACTTCGGCCTTCTTCGTGCCTCAGCTCCCACAATGCCTATAACCAGATTTGTGCCTTTCAGCAGAAGAGGCTTCTGGGATCCCAGACTGCCTAACAGAGCTGAAGAAGGGGCCCTCAGAGCTTCCTCAGAGAAGCTGCTGCACCAAGCTCCACCCACGTACAGACCCTAGGGCTCCATGTGAAACATAAGCATCACCAGACCACGGATGAAACAGTACAGTGGTCAACAAAAATGAAAGAAAAACAACTTGGAGGAAACATGTATGATAAAGGAGAAAAAAAACCAAACCAAACTATTACTCATGTCTTCGGAAATGTTTCATCTACTAAACAAGAGTAAGATACAAAGTTAAAAGAGGAAAGATTTGAACTGTTGGCACAAGAGCTCTTGGAAATAGAAAATATGATCATGGGAGCCAGGATGTAGCTCAGTTTAAAGGCACTTGCTTGAGTGTCAGAGTTCAATCCCCAGCACTAGATACACACACACACACACACACACACACACACACTGATCATGGAAATTAAATTAGTGATTTTGGAATACAAAAATACAAAATTGAGGCTATCACCCAGAATAGTGAAGAAAACCTTATATTTAAAAGATGGGGGGCTGGGGATTTAGCTCAGTGGTGCCAGCACCTGATCCCCGGGATAAATAAATACATAAATGGGAAAATGAGGGTAGGCCAGGAAAAAAATATTTTAGAATATTATAAGCTCTAGAAAAAATAACAGAGAAAAACAGAAGGGGAAAAAAATAAAGTAATTGAGGGGAATTTTCCCAAACCAAAGACAAAGCTATATGAATATCCAAACAAAAAGAGCCACCAAGTGCCAAACACAATGGGTAAAAATAAGCCTCCACTAAGGCTCATCACTGTAAAATTTTAGCATACCGAGGACAAAGAATAATAATTCTTTTTAAAGTGACATCAGATTTCTCAATAGAGGGCCAGGGATTTAGCTCAGAGGTTCTGCCATCTGCCTTGCAAGTGCAAGGTCCCTAGTTTAATCCCCAGTACCATAAAAAAAAAAAAAAAAAAATCTCAATAGCAACACTGTTGTGGAAATATTTGTTACTGTATGGTCTCAGGAAATTCCTTTGACAGAAAATTATTTCCAACCTACCTGGTAGTGATAAAGGTAAACTGCAGCCACATCTTTTTTTTTTCTTCAATTTTTATTAGTACATGTTTGCAGTACATAATGATTACATTCATTATGCAGAGTTGGTACATGTTTATGACCTCATCGCTTTACATCCCATCCATCTTCCTTAGTATGTTTTTGGAGGTTTGTTGTTTTGGTGCTGGGGATCGAACTCAGGACCTTGCACTTGCAAGGCAGTGGAACCACTGAGCTCAATTCCCAGCCCTGTTTTGAGAGTCTCCCTGTATAGTTTAGGCCAACCTTGAGCTCACTATGTAGCCCAGGCTGGCCTCAAACTCATAGCAATCCTCCTGCCTCAGCTTCCCAAATGGTGGGATTACATGTGTAATACACACCCCGCTGTATGTTATTTTAGATATGAAGGGAAACTCCAGAAGAACCACCTAAGCAAACTGGTTGCCTCTTGGAAAATATTTCATCCAAAGTATAAACAAATTATAAAAGCATGAAACTCTTCAACAGGATCATTTCTGTTGGGAAACTATTTCCTAGTGCATAGACCAGGTGAATGATTGTGAAGGAAGAAATTGCCAATGTGAAATAGTTTGGCAGTAGAAAATAGAAAGGATGACTGCCATCTTATACAATATAACTATTGGTTAGGGTTCTGTACAGGAAAAATAAAGGTGTAACTATGCAAGGGGATTTATTAGGTAAGCTTACAAGAGCAGAGATGGAAGAGTCCACAGTGGCTGTCTGGGCGCTGGCAGGCCAGAGGGTCAGTAGCACCTCAGCCCAAGAAGCTGGGACCCCCAGAACAAGAGAAGGCCTGGAATCTCACTGAGGAGGGTCTGGTGAGGATCTGCGGTGGAAGGCTGAATAAGCTGGAGACTCATGTCCGCAGGA
Source organism: Fukomys damarensis (assembly GCF_012274545.1). Classification (NCBI taxonomy): domain Eukaryota; kingdom Metazoa; phylum Chordata; class Mammalia; order Rodentia; family Bathyergidae; genus Fukomys; species Fukomys damarensis. The sequence goes on from NW_022900925.1 coordinate 24,694,297, forward strand.
AAGGCGTGCTCCAAATGTGGACTGAAGTCCTTCCTTCTCTCCCTGCTTTAAAATTCCACCCAGGCTACGAGCCTGCTGATCGGTGAAGCTCACAGCAGGGGTGGTTCTCCTGCACTGGGGTTGCTGGCCTGCATTCCAGCTACTCACAGACACACCCAGAACCGTGCTCTACGATCAGCTAGATGTTTCCTGTTCCAGTCAAGCTGACAAATCACGGTTAACGGTCACTACAAGTTACAGCTCTATTGACTCTTTATGTGAAAAACAGTATGTGAACGTGTAACCTTGACTATAACCCCAATAATGGGAAGGCGCGGGAGGGAAAGGAGAAGTAAAGAGATAGGTCACGTACATGGGCCAGCTCCCCACGATGAATGTGCTGCAGACGGGCACTGAGAGGGTTAGATTTACTGCGAAAAATATTAACAACAAAATTAATAATTCTAGAGCCAGGGAGTTAGCTCAGTGGTTCTGCCGCCTGCCATGCATGCAAGCACAAAGTCCTGAGTTCGATTCCCGACACCAACATAAATAAACAATTAGGGTACTGTATTGAAAATTAACTCACAATGACTAAACAAGGTAGCTAATATCCTTTTACAAATGTTAAAAGCTAATTTTTCTACGTGGTAAAGTAAGAAATATTAGAAAAATGTTTGCTAGCATATGGACTCAATAAATCCAGATGCCAGCTATAATTTTCTTTTAATTGTTTTTTCATCTGCTGATTCAGGTCATTACAGAATATGAATTTAATAGTAAGAAAAAGTGAAATTATTTTTAGTAATATGTTTTCTTGAATGCAGTATAGCTTGTTACTTACTTCTGTAATCCAGAATCTTACAAATGCTGGGTCAGTGCTCTCACACTGAGCTACCCCCTCAGTCTAGTCAAATCCACAAACACAAAATAGAATTATACAAAAATAGGACCATTCCCATATTCTTCTCTGAATCTGCTCCCACCATTCATTCCTGAGTATTCTTCAACTTTCCCATCCTTTTCTAGAAACACAGTATGAAGTGTGATCAAAATATGCAATGAATACTTCCTGTTCTTGTTTATATTTTTGTCATTGTTTGGTTGGTTGAGATCAGGATCTTGCTTTTTTTTTGTTTTGTTTGTTTTGGTGGTTTTTTGTTTGTTTTTTTCAAGTGGGGTCTCCCTTTGAGGTTTAGAGTGGCCCTGAAATCATTATAGAAGCCCAGGCTGGCCTCGAACTCTTGGTGATCCTCCTGCCTCAGCCTCCCGAAAGGATCTTGCTTTGTAGTTCAAGTTAGCCATAAATTGACTATGTAGCCCAGAGAGACCTTGAATTCATTGCAGTCCTGCTGCCTCAGCCTCCTTAGTGCTGGGATTACAGGCTCACACAACATGCCAACATGAATGTTTAAATTAAAAAATTATTACAGTAAAAGATACATTGCCATTAATCCTCCTCAAAATACTTACTTAAAACACACTTTGCCTACTGTTCTTGCCACTTTCTGAACTAGTTCTAGAAGTCCTGTTTTGTGAGTGTCGTCACAACATGTGATAAAAAACACAGTGAATGCTGCTGCCAAGTGCCATCTAATAGAAAGACAGCTTCCAAAAGGCATTAAAGCCAGGCATGGTGGCACCCACCTGTAATCCCAGCACTAAGGAGGCCAAGGCAGGAGGATTGCCATCAGTTTGAGGCCAGCCTGGGCTACATAACAAGACCCAGTCAAAAGAGAGAGAAAGACAGAGACAGAGAGAGATAGAGAGAGAGAGAGAGAGCGAGCACTGGGGATTTAGCTCAGTGGTTCTGCCACCTGCCTCACAAGTGCAAGGTCCTAAGTTTGATCCCTGGTACCAAAAAGAAAAAAAAAAAGAGAGAGAGACAAACAGAAAGAAAGAAAAAAATGTGTCCTCATCCCTTTTATTCACTAGATCTGGTACCATACAAATTCTGGCTCTTCCCCAAGTCAAAATGGCCATGGTACATAAATAGTTTCAGTTGATTGAGAACATCAAGGCAATCAGAATAGAGTAATTAAAGACACCAATGAATCCTGATGAACAGGAAACAGGCACACACAAAAAAAATTGAACAAATGGGAATTGAAGCTGGGTGTAGTGGTGCCTGCCTATAATCCCAGCACTCTGAGAGGCTGAGGCAGGAGGATCGTAAGTTCAAGCCCAGTTGGGCCACTTAGACCGTGTCTCAAAGAAGAAGAAGAAAAAAATGATAGGAATTGCCTCAGCCTCCCGAAAGGATCTTGCTTTGTAGTTCAAGTTAGCCATAAATTGACTATGTAGCCCAGAGAGACCTTGAATTCATTGCAGTCCTGCTGCCTCAGCCTCCTTAGTGCTGGGATTACAGGCTCACACAACATGCCAACATGAATGTTTAAATTAAAAAATTATTACAGTAAAAGATACATTGCCATTAATCCTCCTCAAAATACTTACTTAAAACACACTTTGCCTACTGTTCTTGCCACTTTCTGAACTAGTTCTAGAAGTCCTGTTTTGTGAGTGTCGTCACAACATGTGATAAAAAACACAGTGAATGCTGCTGCCAAGTGCCATCTAATAGAAAGACAGCTTCCAAAAGGCATTAAAGCCAGGCATGGTGGCACCCACCTGTAATCCCAGCACTAAGGAGGCCAAGGCAGGAGGATTGCCATCAGTTTGAGGCCAGCCTGGGCTACATAACAAGACCCAGTCAAAAGAGAGAGAAAGACAGAGACAGAGAGAGATAGAGAGAGAGAGAGAGAGAGCGAGCACTGGGGATTTAGCTCAGTGGTTCTGCTACCTGCCTCACAAGTGCAAGGTCCTAAGTTTGATCCCTGGTACCAAAAAGAAAAAAAAAAAAAGAGAGAGACAAACAGAAAGAAAGAAAAAAATGTGTCCTCATCCCTTTTATTCACTAGATCTGGTACCATACAAATTCTGGCTCTTCCCCAAGTCAAAATGGCCATGGTACATAAATAGTTTCAGTTGATTGAGAACATCAAGGCAATCAGAATAGAGTAATTGAAGACACCAATGAATCCTGATGAACAGGAAACAGGCACACACAAAAAAAATTGAACAAATGGGAATTGAAGCTGGGTGTAGTGGTGCCTGCCTATAATCCCAGCACTCTGAGAGGCTGAGGCAGGAGGATCGTAAGTTCAAGCCCAGTTGGGCCACTTAGACCGTGTCTCAAAGAAGAAGAAGAAAAAAATGATAGGAATTGAAGTGGTATAATTCTATCAGTATGAATAGACCCTGGTAAACAATAGTTTAACTTAGGTCTGATGCCAAACAGAGCCTTAGTTACCAGCTGGAATCTAGATCTTGCACTTCACACACACATTTTTCTTACAGAAAAATGAAATTAAAAAGAAATGAAATTCCTGGGTTGAGGGTATAGCAAAATGGTATAACACATGGTTTACATGTGTAAGGCTCTAGATTTTAGCCCCAGAACCAAGATTTTAAAAAATAAATCATAAGTTAGAATCCCAAATTTGATCCTCCTCAGTTTTGCTGCACCTGAGGGGTCTGCTTGCCAACAACAGTAGCCAAATCTCATGACCCTCCTCCCCAGATGGTGAAGCCCCTCTGAGGCCTCCAAAGTGAGGCAGCTGCACCATGGCCCATGAAGGAGACCTTGCACATGACAAGCGCCCTGGGACTGGGGAGGAAGAGCAGCCTGGGCAGTTCTGCAGTGTTCCCCTTGCTGAGGAAGAAAGCTGGCTGCTGCAGCTCAGCCGGGTTTGTAAAGAGTTAACTGAGGGGCTGGGGACTTAGCTCAGTGGTTCCTCTGCCGCCCCTCACAAGCAGAAGGACCCAAGTTCTATCCATGGTACCAAAAAAAAAAAAAAAAAAAAAAAAAAAACCGTTAACTGAGGGCTGGCTGGGCTCATCTGCACCAAGCTGGGTGGATGGGAAAGTCGATGCCAGGCCATGCTGCAGGTGGTGGCGTTCATCAGCATTCCTTGAAGCCATCAGTGGGGAAGGCAAGCTGCTGGCTTACTTTTACGTGGTCACTGCTGCTCAATAGACCAGTTTACCTCCCCAATGAAAGTCTTCTGCTGATTTTTCATTGCCCCGCTTATAAAAATCTGCATTTTAGATGTGGTTCTTAAAGTCCTTCACAATCTAATCCAAACCTGTTTCAACTGTTCCTTACCCCCTACCCTTCCCTCTATCCCTGCCTGTTTGGCGGTGGTGGTGGTACTGAGAGTTGAGTTCAAGTCTTTGGTGCTTGCTGGGCAACCACTCCACTGCCAAGCTACTTTTCCAGCTCTCTGTTTATTTTTATTTTGAAACAGGATCCCGTTCAATTGCCCAGATTGGTCTTGAACTTATTCTCCTACCTCAGCCCCCTGAGTATCTGGCAAGGATTTTCTTTTTTAAAATTATAAATCAGGTCCGGAGATGTAGCTCAGCAGCACAACAACTGCCTGGCAAGCATGAGTTCCTGAGTTCGATCCCCAGTGCCAAATAAATAAATAAATAAAATGATAAATCAATGGGATACAGAAAAGAACTAAAAAATATTATTAGTTGGGAGCGGGTGCTGAGGACTTTGCACTGAGTTCCAGCCCCAGCTCTTATTGAATCTTTTATTTTGAGATAGAGTCTCACTAAGTCACTAAATTGTCCAGGCTATGCTCAAACTTGCAGTCCTCCTGCCTCAGCCTCCCAGAGTGCTGGGATCAGAGGCCTGCACTACCATGCCCATCTTAAAAATATTGTTTTGTCTTATTTTGTTTTTTAAAATACCACTTGGCCTGGTGGCATATGACACATCCTAGTTACTTGGAAGGCTGAATTGAAGGATTGCTTGAGGCCAGAAGTTTAAGGTCTTCTGGGTAACAGCAATTCCCCATCTCAGAGAGAGATGGAGAAAGAGACAGAGACAGAGGGTATTGGCGGAGTATTTTCAAATGACAAATAGGGAGCTATGCCTGGAGTCCCAGCAGTCAGGAGGCTGAGGCAGAAGGATCACCACTTCAAGGCCAGCCTGGGCTACATAATGAGTTCAAGGCCAGCCTGAACTACATAGTGAGATCCTGTCTCAAAAATAAAATGAAATAAAATAAAATGACAAATAGGGTTGGCGATATAACTCAGTAGTACAGTGCAAGGTGCCTTTCACTGTAATAATTTGTTTATAATTTAAACAGTAATCAAATATGATCACACCTTGTGGCTCAGTAGTGGAGGGCTTGCCTAGCATATCCCTGGGTTCAGTCCACGGTACTGCAAAATAGAAAGGAAGAAATGTTCACAGAAGCATTATTCAAAATAGCTCCATACTAGAAAAAACTCAGTTGTAGAATAAAGTGTAGTATATTCAGCAAGAATATATTTAACCAGCAATAGCAGTTACTGTTAGGTTTCCCTCGCTTTAAGATGGCCCCTCCTAGTGACGTCACAGCTCCCCCAATCCCAGGCCACTACATCACTCAGTCCCACCCCGGTCCTATGGGAAGCGCTCCCCATCTCAGCCGTGTTGCTCTCTCTCCTCTGTTCGGAGACAGCCCGGCAGACCCTCCCCATAATAAAGGCTTGTTATGGTCCTGGTCTGGTCCTGGTCTTCTGCTCTTCTTACCTAACAATTACAGGAGCCAGACACAAAAGAAAATACACTGTAGGATTACATTTATATAAAGCTCAGAAGAGGCAGAACCCACCTATAATGATAGAAGTCAAGAACTGGTAAGGCCGGGAGTGGTGGCGCACGCCTGTAATCCCAGCACTCGGGGAGGCTGAGGCGGGAAGATCACTGTGAGTTCGAGACCAGCCTGGGCTACATAGTGAGTTCCAGGTCAGTCTCAACTACATAGTGAGACCCTGTCTCAAAAAAATGAAAAAAAAAAAAAAAAAGACTACACATGCAAACTAAGAAACCATGAGGTCGCTAGGTGATGGAATCATTTACATTATATTTATTTACTTATTTGCTTTTGAGACAGTTCACTATGCAGTTTAGGCTGGTCTTGAACTCACTATGTAGTTCAGAATGGCCTTGAACTTGTAGCAATCCTCCTGCCTCTACATCCCAAATGCTGGAATTACAGGCATGCATCAGCCATGCCTGGTTCTCTTCATGTTCATATCTTTTTTTTTTATTAATTTTCCATTTGAGAGAAAACATGTGATACTTGTCTTTCCCAGTCTGAGTTATCTCACTTAACAGAATGATCTCTAATTCTATCTATTGTCCTACAAATGACATGATTTTATTCTTCTTTCTGACTAATACTCCTTTGTGTGTATAAACCACATTTTTAATCCATTTCTCCACTGATGAACATCTAGGACTATACCCTGCAGGTGTTAACAGGCATTGTCATATAACCTTGAAAAAAAGCCATAGCAGGGCCGGGGATTTAGCTGAGTGGTTCCACTGCCTGCTTTGCAAGCACAAGGTTCTAAGTTTGATCCCTGAATCCCTGGTACCAAAAAAAAAAAAAAAGCCATAGCAATTTGTATTTTCACCACCAGGACACAACTGCCCAATTTCTACTACCTAGAAGATTGCTGGGTAGTTTTGGTCTTTTCCAATGCTGCCTGTCTCGTGAGTGAAAACCTTTTCTCACTGCCAAATTATTCATTCACATTTTGAGATTATTTGTGAAGTTGAAAAACTTTCCGTGTTATTGGCAATTTGTTATTTTTTTTTGTGAGCATCTTATTTATATTTCTTCCTTTTGTGGCACCTAGGGAGTTGTTGGCTCCTAATACATATTGTCTCTTTGCTTCTAATATATCTTAAGAACACTAATCTTTCTAAGGTAATGCAAAAAATATTTTTCCTGGTTTGTCATTTACGGTCTGTCTTCATTTATAGCGATTTTTCTTCTTTTGGCTTAAAAAGTTGTTTTAAGTTCTACGTGTACTATTTTATGTTCTTAATATTTTCTGTTATCTTCTCAGACTTGAAATCCAATAGTCAAGTCTTTCACAATTTATCTTATCCAGACCATTTTCCATCTGTTCCCCCAGGAACACAGTGTACTCTTCAGATGTCCCCGGGGGACTAAGGTAATATCAGACCCGCCTTCCTTCCCACCCTCCCAGGCTGGCCTCCCTGAGCTCGGGGCCAATGTGGCAACTTGGTGGGCTCCTCCCTGCAGCATGAATGCCTCTTTGATCCGGACCTCTAAGCCTCTGAAATAGGTCAGGTCAGAACATTCACTTTTTATTCATCAGCCACATTACCCACGGCCTGAGGAGTCACGGCGTCTGTACCCCTATACTCACCTATATTTTAGTATCTACTTTATTAGATGATACCACCCAAATAATACTATGCCATGTTTCTGAAAAGCCACAATATTTTAAATTTAGCAGTAGAAGCCTTCTCTGAAGTTTTGGGAGAAATTGGTGATCGTAAAATGAATCTCCCTTCCTTTTCTTCCCCCCACCAAAAGGCATTAAAATCCCCAACCTTCTCCTTTCCCAATTCTTTTAGAGGAGTGTAGCTGGAGAGGGCTTATGTTTTCTTTCTTGCACAACGAAACCTCCATCCATCTTCTGCTAGACATTAGCAATTTCTGTAGCTATTTTCATGATGTTTTAGCCCAATTCTGTATTGTTCCTGAGTTCGAGAAAGACCCAAGAAAATGTTCCAGCAAAATCTCCTTTTCCACAAAATTTCACTTTCCAAACAACTGCGATTTTCCACAATGTAGTAGCAGTCTAGGTCCACAGGGTGCTAACCGTTGATCCCTACAGAAAATGCCTTGTGGGGCAAGTGAACAGAGATGAAGAGAGAGAGCTTCCTTATCAACCTGGCCCAGATATTCAGAGCACACCACGTGTGAAATTAAAATTCAACTGGGAGAAGGTCCACAACAGGAGGCACGATACATGGCTTGAGAGAAAAGTTTACCCTTTATCGAAACTTTTCGTTTCTCCCAGACAATAACACATTGTTTTATGTCTTTGGAAGAAAAGGGAGGAGGGGATGTCAGTGAGAAATAGTTATTTCTAAAACCCACAGTAGTATCATTTTTCTCTTTATCAGGGTTTGGGGATTGAAATCAAGGGCCTCACACATGCTAAGCAAGGACTGTACCACTGAGCTCCCTCCCAGCCTTGTCTTGTTTTGTTTTGTTTGTTTGGCGATCTGTTATTCAACCTTCCACCTTCTGACTTCTTTCACAGTAAGAGGTGGTGGTTCACCTCCTCCTACAGAAACCCAGAAACCAACAGGGAAAATCCCTCTTTCTTGTCTCCTTCACAAGACTGAACAAATGCTCCCGTTCCAGGGTTTGAATAGTGCACGAATGATGAAAAGATGAACTGATGGTCAGAACTCGTTCCCGAAAGGGGCTGTGGCGGCGGTAGGAGGGCAGCGCAGGGACAGTGAGCACCTTGTGGTGAGATAACTGCGGTGATGCCTGCCGCTTGGGTCTGCATTGTCCTGGCCTCTGTTCATTTTTCTGAGCCTGAGTCCACCTAGAGTAAACAAAGACAGTGACGCCCAAAGAAGTCCTGGGGCTAGATAGCCAAAGTCCGCCATACATGGTTCACGATATCTTTTCCTCCCCTTCCTTTAGTGTGTGAGCCACGTTAAGACCTCTGAATTTCTAATTGGTCTTTGGCTTCTATGTCCTGGCACCCTAGTACTGAAGACATCATAGGATGTGCCAGGCTCATAGAGGATGTAAGTTTATAAATTTATTACAGGCATCGCTCCAAGCAAATTTGGGGTTTTGTGTTCCCTACAGTTTTATCTCCGCTTTGGTGCTGTGCAGGCTACAGTCACTGCTTCTCCTGCTGCATCCGGTGCCACCGTCCCTTAGAGCTGTATTTCCTGTTTTCCAGGTGAACCTCACCTTTTGTTTGCATTCCTGGACTGACTGAAAAAATTCTTCCCAATTTGTTCATTGTTCAAAGAGCTAGCACAAGTTTTAAAAGAAAACACAGGGGCTGGGAATGTAGCTCAGTGGTAAAAGCACCTGCTTAGTTTGTGTAAGGCCCTGGGATCAACCTCAGCCCTAAATCATAGATAGACACAAACAGAGAGAGAGAGAGAGAGAGAGAGAGAGAGAGAGAACAAACTTCAAAATTAAAACCTTCTAGCTGGGCATGGCGGCCAGTGCCTGTAGTTCCAACACTCGGGAGGCTGAGGCAAGGAGGATTGCTGCAAGTTCAAGGCCAGCCTGTACTAAGTAGCGAGTAGTCTTTAAAAAAAAAAACTGAACAAAAAAACAATTAAAAACGTCTGCTCTTTGAAAGACACCATCAAGAAACTTGAAAGGGCTAGGGTGCTGCTCAGTGATAGAGTACTTTCTTGGCACATGTGAGGCCCTGGACTGGATCCATGGCACGGCAAACAAATGGAAACAAAACAGTGGTAGCTTACCTAAGGAGGTGTTGGCAACTGCAGTAACCCTGCCTATAAGTCATCCTCCACTGTGTAGTAACTCCTAATAAATTCATTTAGAGGAATGGGGAGGGGGAAGAGAGAGAACGAACACAAACCCAGGCATGGTGGTGCACGCCTCTGATCCCAGCACTCTGGGAGGCTGATGCAGGGGGGTTACAAATTCAAGCCCAACCTGGGCAATTTAGCAACACCCTCTCTCAAAATGAAATAAAATAAAAAAAAAAAAGCTGGGGATGTAGCTCATTGTGACAGTCCTGGTTTCTATCCCCCTTGCTCAAGGAAAATAGGAAGGGAGGGAGGGAGGGAAGAAGGAAAGAAGGAAGGAAAGAAAATATTCGTATATATGTGCGTGCGTGTGTGTGTGTGTGTGTGTGTGTGTACTATGTACAGAATGGCGATTGACTTATGGGCAGAACTACAGAAGTTGCCAACCCCTCCTCAGGTAAGCGACTATTATTTGTTTCTGTTTGTTTGTGGTGCTGGGGATTGAACGCAGGCCTGATGCTTAGCTATTATCTCCAACCTTTTTTTTTTGAGATGAGGTTTTGCTGAGTCTGAGCTTGAACTTTGATACTCCTGCCTTAGCTTCCACAGTGTGGGATTACAGGTGTGCCCCACTAAGCCTGGCTACACTACTGTGTTTATAAGCACTAAGTAAAACAGCAAGCTGGGAGGGCGTGGTGGCACACACCTGTAATCCCAGAGCTCAGGAAGGTGAGGCAGAGGAGTATCATGAGTTCAGGGTCAGTGCAGGCTACATAATGAGTTCAAGGCCAGCCGGACCTGTACAGTGAGACACTAAGCACCCAAGTAAAATAAAATACATTTTTAAGAAACACATGAAAAGAGGTTTAATAATATTAGTTATCTAGAAGGTCCAAATGAAACTAAAATGAGATACAAGTACATACCCAATGAAATGGCTCCAGTTGCAAAGTGATAATACCAAGGGTTGGCAAGATATGGGGCAACTAGAACTCACATATGCTGCTGGTAGGAATGCAAAATGATGCAGCCACTTTAGGAAACAGTGTGACTATTTTTTCTAAAGATAACCCTATACTTGCCTTCTATGATGGTTTATATCTAGGTATCCCTCCAAAGCCTCATGAGCTCCTAAGTGGGGTTTGTGGAGGTGACTAGATCATGGGTGTGTGATACTGATTAGGCCACTGATTGGTTCAGCATAGTTCTGGGTGTGGAGGATGAATTTCCTGAAGAGGGAAGACCCGCCCTGGGTGTGGGTGACACTAACCAATGGGCTTGTAGCCTGGATAGGATAAAAAGGGAAAGAAGAGGGACATTCCTCTGCTTCCTGCCTGCCATGTCATGAACTGTTTTCCTCTGCATGTTAGTCTGCCATGCCACCCTGCCTTGCAGCCAGACAACTATAGACTGCAAGCTAAAATAAGCCTTCTTCCTTTAACTTGTGGGTATCATGTATTTTTGCCCCACAACAACAAAAAAAAATCACTAAGGCCCCATCCAACCCAGCCATTCCCTTCCTGAGTATTTATCAAAGACAAACAAAAATATATGTTCAGGCCAGGGATTAAGCTCAGTGGTGCTGCTGCCTGCTTCGCAAGCATAAGATCCTGAGTTCAATCCCCAGTACAAAAAAAAAAGTATATGTTCACATTGAGTAGTACTGAAATATTACAAACCTGGAAATAACCTGAATGCCCAAGTGAAAAAAAAAGTCATGGTATTTACGTACAATGGAATGCTACAGGGAAATCAAGCGCAACAAAGTATTGATAAAGATGGGTATGGTGGTGCACAATTATAATCCCAGCACTCTTGGAGGCTGAGGCAGGAGGATACCAAGTTCCAGCCCAACCTTACCAATTTAGCAGTTTGAGATTATGTGTGCAAATAAAAAATAAAAGACTAGGTTATGAATCATGGGGCAAATCCCAATCTTGGTTCAATCCCAAATCCAGCAAAAAAAAAAAAAAAGAAAAAGGATCAATACAAATTTATTACAATAAATTAGACACAAAGAGCATATGTAAAACTACAGAAAAGTCAAATATAAGGTATAATATAATATAAGAAAACAGATTAATAGGTCCCTAGGGTTGGGAGTAGGAGACTGACTTCACAGGAGAATAAGGGAGTGCTTTAAGGGTGGCTGTGGTATGGAGTCGCTAGAATGTATACATTTGCTAAAATACATTCTGCTGTACCCTTAAAATGCATGCATTTTATAGTATATAAATTATATGTTTGATAAGTCTGATCCCCACCTGCCCCTCCTGAGCCACCCAAGTTCCCGAGCTCTGAGAATAATCATAGCACATCCCTACATCCTCTACTCAGCCGTTCCCACACCCCCTCTGTGTGCCACCCCCAGCCACCCCACTAACAGCCCCCAACCCTAATCACAAAGACCCAGCCCAATAAACTGGACGTGGGCTCCTTTGGAGTTACTCCAGGAGGTCCCACGGGAAACCCCCAAATTCAGGCTGGCTGTGTTCTTTACTGGGTCATCACTGTTTACCTAACAGTATTAATGAAGTTGTTCACATGAGCACTGAGCCACTACACTTTTTCTCTACTTCTCAGGAATGTTCAGGTTGAATTGTACCCCCCAAAAGATATATTACAAGCCTATCTCTCAGTATCCAAAATGTTACCTAACTTGGAATCAAATGCAATCAAGTCAAGGTGAGTTGGTTCTCAGCCCTATTCCTGGGACAGTTGTCACAGTAACGAGTAAATTTAGACGGAGACATAGAGACACAGCGAGAATACCATGGGACGTTAGAAAGGAGTGTCCGACTCCCAGCAGCTTCCAGGAGGTGCGGAGAAGCAAGGAAGGGCCTGCACACCCTCCCAGCTCCCTAATGGAGGAGAGTCCAGGGAGAGGCCGCGGTCTGCAAGCCCGCACCTGACACCACCTGCCGGCCAGCAAGAAGAAAGGAAAGAGAGAGGAACGGAAGGAAAGGAAAGGAAGAATATTCTCCCACAGCCTTGGAGAGCATGGCCCCTTTGACACCTCAGCTGTGGCCCTCCAGTAAGGTAGATCCATTCCTGTTTAAGGGACCTTGTGATAACTTGCTACCGAGCCTAGGATACTAATACCAGCACTTAGAGTTATTTTCACAATTCGCTTTTCCAATTCTTGCCCTGGATTTTCTATAACAAGATGTAAAATCAACGAGTTTGAGGTCTGAAAACGTCCTCTTCACCAGCGCCCCCTCGTGGTTCTCGAGGAACGAGTTTTCCCCCATCAGCCCAGCACCCAGGCTAGCTTCACACACGACCTTTTGTGGAGCTTCCTAGTCTCCGTTTTACGGATCTCAACGCCTGCTGCTTTCCTCAGATGCCCAGGAACATCCTAAGCACGCTGCAAGTACCGTGTCTTTCTTTGTGTGAGGGTGGAATATAAAATTTCAAATACTAATGTGTATTTCCTAATCCTCCAGATCAACAGATTTTGTCATTCTTTCTCCCAGAAGAGCTTGCTTTTCCACAATCTAGAATTAGTTCTGATTCTCTCATTGCTTTGGAAAAATCAGGCGGAGGGTGGGGACATCACTGTGGAATGTCAGAAATGAAGATTGGTAAAATTTTGATTCTTAAATTTAAAAACTTTTATGAATTGTAAAGGAAAAATATTAAGAAAGTAGATGAGTTAGCGGGGTAGTTCAGTGGTAGAATGCTTGTCTAGTAAATACAAAGCTCTGGGTTTGATTGCCAATATTGGGGAAAAAAAGAATTGAATTGTAAAATGTTATATTTTAAGCCAAGTGTGGTGGCTCTCGCCTGTAAACCCAGTACTTGGGAGGCTGAGGCAGGAAGATTGCTGTGAGTTTAAAGCCAGCCTAAACTACATAGCGAGACACTGTCTCAAAAAAAAATAGTTGTATTTTATACTCACCTGCATGTGCAGGACCCCGAGAAGAAGCACTGCCTTCGTGCACACGAATGCCTCATCTGTCTCCCTTTGGATCCAACCCTGCTCTTTATTCCCGGTGCTTTCCTGGGGTATCTTTTAACATTTTGTTGGACTTTGGCCTTCTCTGGGGGGCATCCAGCTACTTCATATTCGAGCTCCTTGACTCCTGGGTTCCAGACAGCCTCTCTATTTTTCAAGACTATTTTCAAGACTGTTGTATCTAAGTAAAGGATTTTTCGTACGTCCCTTTTACTTACAAGACCGCAGCCTTCTTCCTATTAGACCCCTCTTCTCCCTCACATTCTGATCCCCTATCTGCCATCTGCTACTGCTACATTGAAAATTCCACTGGGAGCCCAGGTGACACCTGACTCTGTAGCTCTCTGAGGAGTGACAACAGAAATCTCTCACATCCTGACGATATGTAGTATCTGTCTTCTCTACTAACAGCGTTTTAAAGAGGATGATTTCTTCATAAAAGAAACCCCTCTCTGAAGCTAGATATCAACTTTCTAATTTTGGATCATTCCTGGATTAGCCAAGAGCACGTTTTGCAACCTAATTTTGTGCATTTTAGTTTGGAAACGCCCCCTGGTGGCCAGAGCTAGTACCATTAGCATTGTAACAAGGAGCCACAGCAGTCATTGGGTAATTACTAGAGAGAGCCCAGGAGTTCGCTGCAATTGGAGCTCCTCGGTTGTGGAAACCAGGCAAAATATGACGGCTCCACCACCTTTTCTGTTGTCTTTCCTGCTTCCTTGACTCCAAGTTAACCACGACACAGTCATTAAAAGGAAAATAATCTTTGTTCCAATTCATCTTATCACACCGTCCAAGTTGTTAGCGTCCATTACGGCAGAATATTTGGAGGAGATATGTGAAGCAATGAACGGTTCAGATGCTAGGCAGTGATGGGAAGTTAGTAATAGTGTGTCTATTATCCATCCACATAGAATATTTAATCGTCAGTAGAAAAAAATCACTCAACCGAAGGCCCAAACGTCATATGAAAATTCAACAGGTGCCTTATTATTGGGAAGTGAACGCGTACACACGCGCGCACACACACACACACCCCTTTCTCCCCAACCCTAAGGGCAGCAATTATCTGCAGACAATTAAGCAAACAGAGTTTCTTTCCCTTCTGGGGGCGCTGTAGTGTAACAGCCTGTTGCTGGCATGGGTTGCCCCTAGGGCCAATGCAGGCGGCCTTTTCCACCCCGTGTTTGTCTCTCTGAACTGGGGCTTCTTCTAGTCCAGGCTCTAGAGAGTATGCGGGGTGACTTTGGGAAGTCCCAGGGCACGGTGGCCAGGGTTCATAGTGGCCACGGCCTCTTGTCCATTCATACCACGCTGCGGAACTAGGGGCAAGAGGCAGAGGCCCTAAGCAGGTACAACTTCAAGTTCCCAGGCAGGGGCTTGACCAAGTTTAATGCAGATGAGTTTAAAGACCCCGCGATGCCCATTCCTGACGGCTGTGTGGTCAGACTCCTCCCCACGGATGGTCCTCTGGATAGGGGGTGGGTCCTCCCCACAGGAGGGCTTCCACTCTGTCGTGCTCACCAAGAAACCATTAAAAACTCTGAAAACCTTTTCAGCAAAGCCAAAAAAAAACCTTTTTTAAAAATTAATTTCATTGGTGCATTTTAGATATACATAATGATCATATTCATCACACGGAATGTGTACCTGTAAACTAAGGAACCCTAAATACAGAACACTTACTGACAAGATCCTTGAAATTTCTTTGAGAACTGTCAGGGCAAAACTGATCCAATTTATAAATTTAAACAGAAAAATTACCTGAAACTCGTGCAAATACTTCAAGCTTCAAATTACATGTGACTGTTTCTTGTTGGAGCCCATCACAGCCCCTTAGAACCCTTTTCTGTCTTTTGTGTTGCTCTATCCTTGTTTTGGTGGAAGAGTACATTTCCCCATCTGTCAGCCAGAAATTGTGTGTTTGAATTTCAGTGTTGTGACTACAAATAAATATCCATCAAGTTCTTAGGTGCTCAGAGGCAGCTGTTCTTGACACTGCTTGTGAGTGTGCACAAGCACCTCGGGTTTTCAGCCCAGAGACACTTAGCAAGTCTGCTAGAACTGAGGCAAGTGTGGCCCCAGGCAAGGTAGATGGGAGTGGGTGATGCTTCAGCCTCCTGTCCCTCAGAAAGACCTTTCTGGGATGCTCTGATTTCATAGTTTCTCAGGAGCTCCCCTGTTGCTTTTCACCTTGGCCCATTTCTCTCTCCTCAGCTTCTCCCTGATCGCCTTCCAATAATCTTCACTCCATTCCTTGTCTCAGGCTTTGCTTTCAAGTGAACCCAGTCTATAATTCCATAGTAGACAAGTAAGAAAAAAAGTATCTTGAGGTTCATTTATTTATTTTGGTAAGGGGATCAATCTCAGGACCTTGTACTTGCAAAGCAGGCGGTAGCACCATTGAGCTAAATCCTCAGCCTGAGGTTCATTGATTCTCTTGGTAATTTAAACATAGGCATAAATTTATAATCCCAGTACCAAATTTGAGCCCAGCCTGGGCAATTTTGTCTCAAAAAAAAAAATTAAAAAGAGATAGGGATTAGCTTAGTCTGAAAGTCCTGGGTTCAATGCCCAATACTGCAAAAAATAATTTTTTGCCTTTAAACTTTTTTTTTTTTTTAGTACTAGAGATTAACCCAGACTTCTGCTGTATTATTTGGCTTATGTAGGGTGATATCCATTCCCAGTTTTTTTTTTTTTTACCTCTTTCATCTTCAATATGCTATTGCCGGACTTGGCCTCCTTTTTGTTTCTCAGACAAATCAGCCTACCCTGTCCTAGGGCTTTTGCAGTAGCCCTTCCCTCTGCCAGGAACTGTGTTTCTCTTAACTTCAGGTCAGGTGGCTGGTGCCTTCTTGACTTCCATCTCTTCTCATTCAAATCTCAGTTCAGCTGTCACTTCCTCAAAGAAATCTTTGACTGCCAGAAGCAGCCACCCCAAGCCACACACACACACACACACTCTGAGCACCTTGATTTATCTTCTTCATAGCAGATATGAATTTATCTGGACAATATGTTCACTTACTTATCATTTGTTTCTGCTTCAAGTAGAATCCAAGAAGGCTGGGCATGGTGGCACATGCTTGTAATCTCAGCACTCAGGAGGCTGTGGCAGGAGGATTTCCATGAGTTTGAGAACACCCTGGGATACATAGTGAGTTTAAGGCCAGCCTGAACTATATAGAAAGACGCTGCCTGAAAAAAGAAAACCAAAACCCATGATCTAAGTGTAAGTAGACACTTAATATGCTGTAACAAATTCCAACTAATAAATCCCTTTGCCAGTAAAATATTGATAATCTTTTCTTGGACTTGTGCTTAAAAATCAATGTAGTCTGTAACAGAGGCCACCTAGCAAGCCTGTGTCAGAGTACAACCAGCCATTTATCAAAGAGAAGGAGGGAAGTAGAGCGTTCAGAAGGATGAGCTAAGAGGAAGTGGCTTTATTTATTTATTATTTTTTTTTGGTACCGGGGATCAAACTTGGGACCTTGAGCTTGTGAGGCAGGCAGTGGAACCACTGAGCTAAATCCCCAGCCCGGAAGTGACTTTTTATAAAGGCATGGAATCTGGACCAACTGTTGATGCCAGCATGATTTATGAACAAAGTAGAAAATGTACCAGTCTGCGTCCTGCCTTGGGGTAGGTAGAGGTGGTGAGGGCACTGCATGGGTGGTGGTACTGATGGAGGGAGGGGAGAAATAGACAATGTCCTGGGTAGCTAGCGTTATAGAGCTAGTGTGCCAATTCTGACCATTTTGGCACATCCTACAGCAATCAAGGACAGAAGTTTAAGGCACGAAGGGACTAAGGCTGGTCTGTCACACCAGGACTTGCTCTGCGTGTTGATGGGAAAGTTTCCCCACCACGAAGCGCTCAGATGCCTGGCTAGCTACGTGGGCTTTGATGTCAGGGACTGAGGCAGGGAGAGGTCTATTCAGAGCTACTGCTGGAGTATTCAGAGGCTAAGGGAAAATCGTCTTCATGACCTCATTTTGAGAGAGGTGACTCTGGGAAGGATTAAGTTCTCTCCTAAGACTGTGTAATCTTTTTTGGTTGGGTTGGGTTGGGTGTTTTTTGTTTTGTTTTGTTTTGGTACGGGAGATTGAACTCAGAACCTTGTAGTTGTGAGGCAGGTGGTGGAACCACTGAGCTAAATCCCTAGCCAGGTTGGGTTTTTTTTTTTTTAAAGAGTCTTGCTGTGTAGCCCAGGTTGACCTCAAACTTGTAGTGATCCTCCTGCCTCAGCCTCCCGTGCTGAGATGACAGCTCTGTGCCACTCTATTCATTTTAAAACTGTATAATCTGTTTTCTGTCCCAAGGATATGAAAGTTGAGACCTCATCCTTAGCATCTGAGGATTCAGCTCCATCCCTGAGACAATTTGGTTCCAGCCTACTTTTCTTTGTTCCGTTTTTTTGAAACAGGGTCTCACTGTGTAGTTCAGGCTGCCTTCAACTCATTTATGTAGCCCAGGCTGACCTCGAATTTACAAAAATGCTCCTGCCTTAGCCTCCCAAATGCTGAGATTACAGGTATGTGCCACCATACTTGGCTTTGTACATTTGAAGTCCTTTCTCTCCTTTCAAAATCAAAGCTCTCACCATCTCAAATTAGTGATCATTTTCTTAAAAGGCAACGTCCTGTTATTCATGCAATTCTGTCTTCAGAAACGTCCTATCCTTGACTTGTTAGATCTGTGCATTCCTATTTACCAAGGGTTCCTGTTTGTTTTTCTTTTGTCTGAAATGATAGTAAGCTCAGAGTCAAACATTGCATCCATTAAGTGAATACACTGCCCCAGCTGATGGTGTAGCAGCACCTTACTTTTAATGATGCTGATTCCTACTTCTATTTCGATTTTTGTTTATTTTGTTTCATTTCTTGCAGCACTGGAGATCAAACTCAGGACCTTACAGATGCTAGGCAAGCACTCTACCACTGCGAAGCATGCTCACTCCTTGTCTCTGATAAATTATTTCTAAAAATACAAAAAAAAATTCTATTAGTTGCTGGACATGGTGGTACATGCCTAGAATTCCAGTACTGGGGAGACTGAGGCAGGAAGATCGTAAGAGTTTGAGACTAGCCTGGGCTAATGATTTTAAAGCCAGCCTGAATTCAGTAGTGAGATCCTGTTTCAAAAAATGAAAAAAAAGGGTCAGGGATTTAGCTCAGTAGTTCCATTTGCCTGCTTTGCAAGCACAAGGTCCTGAGTTCTATACCAGGTACTGGAAAAAAAAAAAACTCAAAAAATGAAAAATAAAGTGGGGGGCTGGGGAATTGGCTCAATGGTTCCACTGCCTGCCTCACAAGCACAAGGGCCGGAGTTCGATTCCAGACACCAAAAAAGAAAAAAAAATTAAGCTTTTGCCTTGATGTTTTTTTCTTACATATGTTTAAATAAGTGGACATTATTTTGTATATTACTATTCACACTTTTTTTTGGTGGTACTGGGAATTGAACTCAGGACCTTGGTGAGGCAGGTGTGGTGCTACTGAGCTACATCTTCAAACCTCATCTTTTTTTTTCAAATGTAGTGTTGTGTATTGAACTGAGGGCCTTGTGTATAGTAAGTATTCAGTAGAAATAATGCTCATAAAATATGTAAATGAGAAAACGTTACTCATCATACAGCAAAAAATATAGATGATAGATAGATAGATATGGTGAGACATTAATAACTGGTAAATTTAGCCAGGTGTGGTGGCACATGCCTGTAATCCCAGTACTCAGGAGGCTGAGGCAGGAGAATTGCTGTGAGTTTGAGGCCAGGTGGGCTACAGAGTGCCTTCAAGGCCAGCCTCAATTTCATAAGGAGATCTTGT
>NW_022900925.1:24713550-24716075 GCF_012274545.1 Fukomys damarensis
AACACACACACACACACACACACACACACACACACACACACACACACACACAAACCTGGTGAGTCTAAATGAAGGATATGAGTATTTATTGTACTACTCACCCAACTTTTTTGTAGGTTTTATAAATTCCTGAACAATGTCGCTTAGATTTTTAAAGTTTTTGACATTCACATTAAAAATGACCCTGTATATTTTTCCCATGACCACGGCTCCCGTTTTTAAGTGCCATCATAGTCTCTCTCTTTCTCCGCATGTCTCCCGAAGGTCCTGGCATCCGGGTCCTCGGCCCTTGTGTAATCTCTTCGTGTACTGAGTAGAGCTGACCCAGCCCTGGGTAAAATGGGGCGAAAGCAGGTGGCTGCTGAGGCCGGCAGTGTCGGTGTAGACTCTATGGCTGCCACATGTGAGGCCAGCTGGCCTGTCGGCAGAGACTCCAGCGGCCAGGGGAAGAGGCCCAGGTGGGAAGGGACAGAGGTGTCTCCCCAAACCAGCCTGACGAGGCTTCCGCTGATTCTGGCCTGGACGAGCACCTTGACTGCAACCTCTATAGCAACTTCGAGCTGAGTTGGCCCGAGAAGTTACTCCTCAATTCTTGGCCCACAGAAACTATTTAAATGGACTCATTTGTAGGAAAAATGGATGCGACTTGAGTTCACAATGCTAAGTGAAATAAATCAGGCACAGAAGGTTAAGTGCCGCATGGTTTCTCTTGCATGAGAAACCCAGAGTATAATTTAAAGTGCAGAATAAAAGATGAAAGGCAACAGGAGGACAGACTGTGGAGACGGGAAGGGAACCTGGTGATGGGGAGAAGAAAAGGGAAGTGAAAAGGATCAAGGTATATTCCCCATGATAAATATATTATGTATCGCAAGCACATACTAATGAATTGTTTTTAAATTTCAAAGAAAACATGTTTCTTCTTCTTCTTCTTCTTCTTCTTCTTCTTCTTCTTCTTCTTCTTCTTCTTCTTCTTCTTCTTCTTCTTCTTCTTCTTCTTCTTCTTCTTCTTCTTTCTTCTTTCTTCTTCTTTTCTTCTTCTTCTTTTGTGGGGGAGACAGAGTCTCATTATATGATTCAGGCTGGCCTTGAACTTGCAGATTTCCTCCTGCCTCCATGTTCTGGGGTTACAGGCATGTGCCACCACTCCTGGCTACTCTTCCTATTTTAATCCACTAATTTTTGAGCGATTTACTCTACAACAATAGATCACAAGTATATTCTCCCAGAGTGGAAAAACATCATTGCCTTTCCAAGCTATAGAAGCTCAGGAGACTGACACCGCAGAACCCAGGGAGAGGGAAGGCAGTGGCACCGAGGAAGGAGGGAAGAGCTCATCGCCCCCATTGAAATTTACTGCATTAGGTCATTTCTTACTCTCCGACCAGAGCAGGATAACATGGACTAAAAATTGGCTCCTAGTACAGGAGAGAAAACCGAGGCTTAGGGAAACTAAGTCACCATCCCGAGAATGGTAGTCTGGAAAAAGTTTCCGATATTCTATCCTTCTCGTAGAGGAAGAGAGGAGTGGGTGTGAGAACTTCTTCAGAGCACCGCTGTCCCTCAGAGGTCCCTGTGTGTGAAGCCTCGTTCATTGGTGGGAGCAGACCCATGCCCCTTTCTCTTCTGGTGGTGGTGGTGGAGGGTTTGGTAAGAACAATAGCTTGTGGGTGGTTAAGGAATATATTTGTGTATTTGTTTTGAGGCTACCTCCAGTCTGCTGGGCTTTAATGTGTTGTCCTCAGTCAAGGTAGGAGAACCTATTCTCAAGGGTTGTATAAAGAAGGGAACTACCCCTTTGGGCCAATTAGAGGGGCAAATGGGATAAAAGATATAACAGTTTGATCCTGTGTGGGCACAAAAGTGATCATGGCACCAGGGATGGCCACAACTTCTGCTTTGTTTTTGTTTTTTGTGGTGCCAGGGATGAAACCCAGCGACTCCCCCATGCTGGCATCTCCAGCCCCTGGGTCACAAGTTCTGTACTTGAGATTTGAATCTAGAGGGTGAAAGAGAAGAGCTCAGTGGCCTCTGCTTTCCTGTCACTTGTGAAAAATCTACCTTATGTTCTGCTAGGGCTGTGAAGAAAAGCAGGGAGAACAGGGATTAAAGAAGGATGGAAATAAATCAGAGATCCTTGGTCTGGGTACATAGCTCAGTGTGCTTGCCTAGCATGTGTGAGGCCCTGAGTTTGATCCCTAGAACTGCTCCCACCATGGGGCCAGGGATTTAGCTCAGGGGCACCACGCCTGCCTTGCAAGTACAAGGTCCTGAGTTCGATCCCCAGTACTGAAAAAAATAAAAATGCTGCTCCCCGCAAAAGTTTTTCTTATTGAAATGTAATCATTTAAAAACACAAAATTTTGCCATGCATGCAGGAGGTTGAGGTAGGAAGAGGATCACAGCAAGTTCTAGACCAGCCTGGGCTATTCAATGAGTTCAAAGCCAGCCTGAACTACATAGTGAGACCTTGTCTCAAAACAATATATATTTTTGGCCCAGGGATTTAGCTCAGTGGTTCCACC
>NW_022900925.1:24716149-24739234 GCF_012274545.1 Fukomys damarensis
TTTTCTTAGCTTTTAAGTCGTAAAACACTAGATGGCTGGCCAGATATGGCTCATGGGATAGGGTTTGTTGATCCCTGATCTAGACCCCTTCCCAATGAAATAAGAATACGGACAGAAAAATTTGGGCCTGTGACTCTATTTTGAAACATAAAATAAAAAACCTAAACAACATAATAAGAAACAGACCTATGTTAAATCCGCCATACCCTCCCTTAGAGATGGGGTCCACTATGTTGCTCAGGCTGGGCTTGAACTCCTGGGCTCAAGCCAACCTCTTGTGTCAGTGTGTGGCTGGGACTACCAGTGTGTACTACCAGGCTGGCTTAGTGAAGGCGCTTTTGGTCAAAACAGAAATCCAGTTGAAAGTTGATTTAGTAAAACAGGATTAAGTAATACCTTAGGATGAGGTGGATTAAAAGGGAGAGCAACATGGCCTCTTTCTTCTACATGTTCTTGTAGCATTCTTTATCACTTGTGGCATGGGACAGACAAGACAGCGCAGGATTCATCTGGGAATGGCATTTTGATGTCTGGGCTGATAGAAGAAGAAAGGGGTGAAATGGAGGTGAAAGAGCTCCTGAGACAGCAACTGAGGCGATAAACCATGAGGTCAGAGTTGAAAGAAAAGGAAGAGAGAGGTCAGACCAGAGAGGCTGCCATGGGGTTAATAAATTGGTAAAACACAGAAGGATCAGGGGACTGTAGCTTTTTGTGTGGTTTAAAAATAGTAGTAGTTAAAGCTAGGGCATGAGAGATATAAAAAGAAAGGTGGAAGATGGCAAATGATATGTCTGTTCAATGTAGTACTAGAAATATTAGCAAGAGCAATTAGGCAAGAAAAAAATAAATAAAGTGGATAAGTATAGGAAAGGAAGAAGTCAAATTATCTTTATTTGCAGATGACCTGATCCTCTACAGAGAAGACCCCAAAAAATTCTATCAGAATATTGTTTTTTGTGGGGGGTACTGGTGATTGAACTCAGGACCATGTGCTTACAAGGCAGGCAAGGCAGGCATGGTGTCATTGAGCTAAATCTCCAGCCCTACCAAAAGATTCTTAAAATTGCCAGGCATGGTGGCGCATGCCTGTAATCCCAGCACTTGGGAGGCTGAGGCAGAAGGATCACTGTGAGTTCGAGACCGGCCTGGGCTACATAGTGAGTTCCAGGTCAGTCTCACCTATACAGTGAGACCCTGTCTCAAAAAACCAAAAAAAAAAAAATTCTTAAAATTAACAACCAAATTTGCAATGTAGAGAAATACAAACAATACACAAAATAAACAGCATTTCTGAACACCAATAATGAACTCACTGAGAAGAAATTAGGAAAAAAAAAAACCATTCACAATAGCACCAAGAAAAATTAAATGCTTAAGGATTAAGCTAACCAAGGAAGTGAGAGACCTGCATAATAAAACTACAATACTCTGAAAAAGATGAAAGTGGACACCAGAAAATGGAAAGATAGGACCGGGGATTTAGCTCAGTGGTGCTGTCACCTGCCTCACAAGGGCAAGGTCCTGAATTTGATCCCAGTACAAAAAAAAAAAAAAAGAAAAAAAGAAAAGAAAATGGAAAGATAGCCCCTTTTCCTGGATAGGCAGAAACAACAAAACAGCCATACTTCCAAGACTGGTATACAGATTTAATGCAGTCCCAATAAAAATACCAACATCCTCTTTCACCTAAATGGAGAAAACAAACCTAAAATTCATATGGAACCAGAAGAGTCCTAGAATAGCAAAAGCAATCCTGGGCAACAACAATAAAGTAGGAGGCATCGCAATCACAGATTTTAAGTTATATCACAAAGTTACAGTGATAAAAACAGCATGGTACTGGCATAAAAACTGACATGTGGCTCAATGGAACAGAATACAAGATACAAACACAACCCCAAGCATATTCAACTGTGTGACCTTTGAAAAAAAAGGCAAAAAACATACACGGATGGAAGGTTAGCCTTTTCAATAAACTGTGCTGGAAAAACTGGCTTTCTACTTGCTGAAGATTAAAACTAGACACATATTTTTCACTATGCACTAAACTAAACTCTAAATGGATCAAAGGTCTAAATATTAAAACAGAAACACTTAATCTGCTGGAAGATAGAATAGGTAGCACTCTCCAAGACATTGGTGTAGGCAAAGATTTTATGAACAAAACCTCAGTCACACAGGAACTTTCACAAAGAATCAATGACTGGGATCTCATCTTATTAAAAACCTTTTGGGCCGGGAATTTAGCTCAGTGGCCCCGTTGCCCGTCTTGCAAGCACAAGATCCTGAGTTCAATCCCTGGTACTGCCCCCCTCCAAAAAAAATCTTTTGCACAGCAAGAAAAACTACCAATAGAGTGAAGAGACCACCAACAGTGTGGGAAAAAATTTTTGCTAGTTGTTCGTCAGATGAAGATCTAATATCTAGAATATATAAAGAAATGTAAAAAATTGCCCCCCCCCAAACTTAAAGACCCAATCAAAAAATGGGCATCTGAGGGCCGGGGATTTAGCTCAGCAGTTCGGTGGCCTGTCTTGCAAGCTCAAGGACCTGAGTTCAATCCCTGGTACAAAAAAAAAAAAGGGCATCTGAAATGAACAGACATTTCTTAGATGAAGAAGTAGAAACAGCAAAGCTCAATCCCTGGTACCACACACAAAAAAAAACAAAAAACAAAAGAGGAACCCTTCTCCACTGTTGGTGGGAGTACAGACTGGGGCAACCACTGTGGAAATAAGTGTGGAGATTCCTCAAAAAACTAAAACTAGAGTTCCATTTGACCCAGCTATTCTCCTTGGTATCTTCCTGAAAGAATTAAAAGCATCATACCACAGCAATATATGCACACCTGTGTTTATACAGGCACAATTTATAATAGCTAAATCTTGGAAATGGCCCAATTGCCCATCAACCAACGAATGGAAAAAGAATATGTGGGTTAAAAAAAAAATACAGTGGAGTACTACGCTGCTGTAAAGAAGGATGATCTTAAGACAGTTATAGCTAAATGGATGCACCCTGAGACCGATGCTTAAGTAAAATAGATCAGACACATATGTTTAAATACTATGTTGCTTCTCTGGTGTAAAAACCAAAGGTAGAAGGTAGGACTGAAATCCACAATAGACAATAGGAAATGGGAAGTCAAATGAGAAGGGGAATAAGGGAGGAGGGAAGGGGAAAGGAAGGATGGGACAAGAGAGAAAATCAAAGGAAAAAATGAAAACAAAGGTATGTCATGTACAGGTACAAATTCCCTATGATAAATGTTATTGTGTATATCTAACAAGTACCAATAAATGTTTTTCTAAAACAAAACAAAGCAAACTGTTTTCCACAGCACCAGCTTAATGGCCTCCCCATTAGTGTACTCAGATCCATACTGGGTTGTATTTTTATTTTATTTTATTTTTTCACTGGGGCTTGAACTTGGGTCCTTGTGCTTGCAAGGCAGGCGGTGGAACCACTGAGCTAAGTCCCCGGCTGGGTTGTATTTTTATTCGTCAGTTGTAGTAGTTCTTTCTATATTCTAGGTACAAGTCCCTTACCAGATATACGATGTACAAGCATTTTCTCATTAAATAGGCTGACTTTTCATGTTCTTGACAGTATTGTTTTTCATTTTGATGAGATCTGGCTTATCTAGTTTTTATTTTGTTGTTTTTACTTATGCGTCATAATCCAGAAAATACTGCCTATCCCAAGGCCATGAAGATTTATATCCATGCTTTCTTCTAAAGAATTTCATAATATTAGTTGTAATGTCTACATTTCATTTTGTATATGCTGAAAGTAAAATAAAATAAGGTAAAATAAAATAAATTGCTGGGCTTAAACTTGCCATCCTCCTACCTCAGCCTCCCGGAGTACTAGGATTATAGTACTGGGCCATGGTGCCTGGCTTTCTTTGTTTGTTTTGAAATAATTATTTCATGCTGTAGTTGGGGAGGCTGGGGTGTTGCTCAGTGGTAGAGCACTGGCCTAGTATACATGAGGTCTTGGGTTTGGTCCAGAGCACTGCAATAAATAAAGTAAGTAAGTTTCAGAAGTAGAAAACCTTTCTTGACTGCCAACAATTTTCTTTTCTTTTGAGACAGTGTCTTGCCACTTTGTCCAGGCTAGCCTTGAACCCCTAAATTCAAATGATCCTCCTGGTGGTAGCTGGGACTAGAGGAATGTGGCATTATACTTGGCTCCTCCAACAAACTTTTAACTTCAGATACTTTTTCATTCAATAGGTATTCACTTTTGTGGAGCTGTTGTATTTTTGTAAGTTTATTTTGAATCAAAGTCTCACAATGTGGTTCAAGCTGACATTGAACTCACTATGTAGCCCAGGCTCACAGTAGCCCAGGCTCTCATTGAACACACTGTAACCCTCCTGCCTCAGCCTCCCAAGTGTGCGCCACCACGCCCGGGTATGGAAGAGCTGTTATCATAAGGCTACTGCATATAAAGCACATATATTTCACATGTACTAGCCATTCGACAACTAATGATCATTACTATAATTTTTAGTCCATACAAATTTTTCTATTTAACTTTCATAACACTCCAGTTAAATAAGCATAATTACTTGGCCATCTAAAAAGGAGTATACTGAAAGTTGGTGTAAAGTAGTAGTATGTGCTCTGATGAATATGTGCCCACTCCAAATGGTCACTGTAAGATGATTGTATTCTTGGAATCTGAGCAAGAACGGAAAGAACTTTTCCTGAAGCCAAATTCTAGAATCTGGATGCCTAGGATATGTTTATACAAATGACTGTTTGCCTCAGTGGGTCACTCAAAAGCTTACTCATACACAGAGCCCTGAAGAGCCTAAAGCAATTGAGATCATAATCCTGGAGTTACACTGTTTCTCTTCAAACTCTACTGCTTGCTTTCTGTGCGACTGTGAACAAATTATTTATCTTTTTTTTTTTTTCTGGTACTGGGGATTGAACTCCAGTCTTACGCTTGTGAGGCAGGTGGCAGAACCACTGAGGTAATTCCCCAGCCCCTGAACAAATTATTTATCTTCTTCAAGGGCAAATTTCCTCATGTAAAAATGAGA
This sequence comes from Fukomys damarensis, assembly GCF_012274545.1. Lineage (NCBI taxonomy): Eukaryota > Metazoa > Chordata > Mammalia > Rodentia > Bathyergidae > Fukomys > Fukomys damarensis. Next base: position 24,721,206 of record NW_022900925.1, read on the forward strand.
ACAACAATAGCTTCAAAATTGAGATACTGTAAACATTAACAAAATTCATACAGATAAAGTGCTTAAAATTTTGCTGTGCACACAGAAATGGCTCAATAAGGCCCAGGGATGTAGCTGAGTGGTAGAGCACTTGCCTGGCTTGTGGTAGGCCCTGGGATCAATCTCCAGAACTGAAAAAAAGAAAAACAATCAATCGAATCCCCAAATATCTATCAAAGGGAATAGTTACCAAGATCAAAAGTTGGAAATTTCTAAGCAGGGATTACTAGTTAACATCCAAAGGAAAATCTTCAAAATTCTTCCACTCTGCAACACCACTTTCTGGCCAACTTACCTGCATGATTAATTGCAAAACATTCTTTTAATATATAATACCTGTAAACCCAGGTATGTACTCAGGAGGCTGAGGCAGGAGGATTGCCATGCATTCAGTACCAGCCTGGGCTACATAGTGAATTCAAGGTCAGCCTGAATTACACAGTAAGATCCTGTCTCACAAAATAGAACAAAAAGTTGGCTTCCTGTGTGGTGTTATAAGAGAGCTAATTAAATGGCAACAAGCCTTCACTGGACCTTTCTACTTTCTTCTCCCAGCACCCTCACACTTGCTCTTTGTGCTGATTCCACTCCTACTTCACAGAGAAGATGCAGACTGATAGGTACAATGTTCTTCCTCATCCTCCCTCCCACTAAACTAAGCTTTTTCGCAACCCTGTCCATCCTTGCTCTTTCCTTAGCTTCTCAAGAATGGAGTTCTCGTCTAAGGTGATTTTCTCCAACTAGACTCAATGTCAGTGGCTCTAAGTGTGATCCATGGACTAGCAGCCTCCGCATCCACTGGAGATTGCTGGAAATGAACATTCTCAAGTCCCATCTCAGACTTGATGGATCAAAAACTGTCTGTGTGGGGCCCAGCAGTCTGCCTTACCAAGCCCATCGTGACTCTGACACACCCTGGAGTTTGGGAGCCGTGGTGGCCACAGGTCTTCACTATTCAGATTGGGGCCTGTTTCAGTAGTAGCAGCGTTGACATCATTCTCAGAAATGCAGATCTTGGGTCCCACCCAGACCTAATTAGTTCAGTTCAATAGGCTCCCAGGGAGCAAAAGGTTCCCTATGAGTCCTCACTCCACCCACAGCTCTAGAGCAGGCTCTTCTCAAGGGCCTGTGTCATTCCCCCAACATACGCTCAGGCTTCTACCCACTAGGTTGCTAACAGCAAGCACTCCCTCTCTTGTAGTGGTGGCAACCAAAAATGACACAAGTTATTACCAAGGGTCTCTTTGGGGAAAAATTGCCTGTGGTTCAGAACTAATGGTATGAAAGTAACTTGACGTAGGCTGGGGGTGTAGCTCAGTGTCAGTGTTTACCCAGAAGACACAGCCCCTGAATTCTATTCCTAGCAAAACACACACACAGACACACACACACACACACACACACACACATGAAAAAACAATGCAGTGTGACCCAGTTCTGTCAGACACAAGGAGAGGCTTGCTGAACTTCTAAGAAGGTTCTTCTTTACTTGAGAAAGAGCCAGAAGAAGGTATTCTTTCTTTTTCTTTTTCTTTTCTTTTTTTTTTTTTTCGGTACGGGAGATTGAACTTAGGTCCTTACACTTGCAAGGCAGGCCACCGAACCGCTGAGCTAAATCCCCAGCCCGATAAGGTATTCTTTGTTTCCCTTTGCAGGGGAAAGTGAATCATGTTGATTGGTACAGTGGATCTGGATGAAGAGATGGGTTCCAGTGATGTCACAGAACTCCTGGAAGAACCAGTCCACACAGAGGACCACCCTGCTTCTGGATGTAGTCCTCACACATCTTCCAAACTTGCTTACACATCTCATTTCCTTCTGTCTTGTTTCCTTCTGCCTACTTTTGGTCTCTCAGTCTGTTCTCTTCAGACTGACATTTTGCTTGCAGTGTAGGTTTCCTACTTTATTTATCCCAGTGGACAGTAACTTTTACTCTTTCTTTCTCCATGGTTGACACATAGTGTCACTGTTTCGGCCGAGCAGTTCAGTGCTATGGCCAAATGTTACAGCGCAGTGTTGCAGCTTAGTGCCACAGCTCAGAAGCATGGCTAAGTGTTACAACTCAGTGTTTCAGCCAAGTGCCACAGCTCGGAGGCACAGCTGAGCTTTACAGCTCAGTGTGGAGGCTCTGGAACATAGCTCTCGTAATTTGAAGACTTGAGAATATGGTGGTCAGTTGAAGAGGTAGGAAAAAAACCCTTTATTAAGCCAGTGAGCCCCTGCAGGCTCAGAAGAGTCTGAGCAAGCTACCAGAAATGAGAACCTCCTTATATAGGGATCTACAGGGTATGCAAGCATGCTCACTGAAGCAAGGGGGCGGAGTTACAGAATGTTCCTGATGGGGCAGAGCTAACAGAACATTCCTGAAAGGTCACACAGTTCAAACAGTCACAAACCATTTTGATCCATTGGACAGGAGTCCAGCAGCACAAACTTTCATTTCTAAAACAAAACATTCTGCGGGAAAAACAACAACAACAACAGAGGCAAGGAACAGGCCCGTCTTACTGTATAGCACTTTTCTATAATTTCCACCCTTTGATGCCCCTATTTAGGTGTAGCGTCATAGGGCATTGCTAATAGCTGCAGTGTCACAGCTGAGGTGAGTTTTCAGCAGTAATTGTCATGCTGACTGTTTTGTGAGGGCCTGAACTCAGTCTTGTAGGAACTCTATGAGGCACCTGGACAGAAAAGGGCCAATCATTAACAACAGAAAGATGGGGACCAGGGTTCCAAGTAGAGGGGCAAACCGTATTGTCCAGTTATCCTAGAAGAAACTCCAAAACTCACTAGTTTGGGATTGTTCCGGAGCCTGGCAGCTCTGTCTTGGAGACCTTTTACAGCTTGATGGATGGCCTCTGATTTGTTTACATAGAAACAGCACTCTTCCCCAAGAAAGATACAAGATCCCCCCTTTCTACTGTTAGTCCAAGGCATGGCAGTAGAGTGACTCCAATCACATCCTGTGAAAGGTGTCCTCAGGCTTCAGGCTCCAGCCGTGTGTAGACTAGTCAGTTCCTGGTGTGACTGAGGCAGGGCTGTTATCTGCTGGTGCTGTCTCTGAGTCAAGGTTCGGTCCTGAGGTCTTTTGTCTAAGTTGAGTCCTGAGGGTATTCTTAGGGTCCCGGTGTAGTCCAGGTGTTTGGGACCTCTGCAGGGAAGGCCTTTTTATTCAGGTGTGATGTATCCACAGGATGATACTGTAACTTTGACAGCAGTGGGGGTAGCAAGCACAACAGTATATGGCCCTAATCAGATAGGCTGGAGGGGTGTCTCTTTTCAATCTTAACCCAAAGGGAATCTCCTGGTTGAAAGGGATGTGCTGGGATCCCCACAGGGTTGGGGTTCTTTTTAGGAAAGTTTCATTAATTTGTGAAAATATTTTACCTAATATTTTAAACTCTAAGGCTATATAATTATCTCCTAGTTATCTAACAACTCCCCTAAAATATCTAATGATTGGGGTAGGTCTCCAAAACATTATCTCATATGGGGAATAACTGGAGGGTCTTTGCATGCACTTGACTTTGAGGAGGGCCAGAGGTAACATGTCTCGCCACTCTACCCCTGTTTTTTGGAAGTACTTAGTCAAGATGGTTTTAAGGGTTCAATTCATGCATTTGTCTCTCCCTGAACTTTATGGCTGGTAGGCTGTGCACAGATTCCATTTAATCTTTAGCATATCAGCCTCAGCTGGACAGCCTCAGCCATAGAGACAGGCCCATTGTCACTTCCATTTGACAGAGGGAGTCCATATCAGGGAATGACTTCTCTGGAGGAGCTGAACAACCTCCCAGGCTTTTTCTGTCCTGGTTGATTTGGCTTTGACCCATCTCGAATAAGTGTAGACTATAACCAATAGATGTTTGTGTCTCAAACTAGGTTTCATCTCAGTAGTCTATTTATAAGACTTCAAATGGTGATGTTCCTGCATGCTGAATTCCTGGAGGTGGCAGCACTCTCTGGAGAGTATTAATAAGAAAACCTCTCACTGCCCCTAAAGCTCAGTTTGCCTTCTGCTGATCCAGTACTATGTCAGGAGGCAGAACGGCTCTAGCTTGGAACTTCAGCAGTGCTGGTGGTCAAACCCAGGGCCTCACACATGCAAGGCAACTTGAAGTAGAGTTTTTTAAGACTTCTATTTTCTATCCCAGCACTCTGGAGACTAAGGCACAATGATAGGGTAGTGAAATCACAGTTGGCCTGGACTACATAGTGGAGATCTTATTTCAAAAAAAAAAAAAAAATCTCTGCTTTTTCCTGTGGAACTGGAATTGAGTGGAGAAATAGCACCAGGAAATCCAAACATGATGAGTCCTCGAAATGGAAAGGATATGTAGACATGAGGGTCTTGGATATATGTTTCTGTTTGATCCCCTCTCTATTAACAGTGCCTGAAACAGTCCTAGTCTATTTATTTGGGGGGGGTACTGGGGATCAGACTCAGGACTTTGCACCTGCAAGGCAGGTGGTAGTACCACTGAACTAAGTCCCCGGCCCAGTCCTAGTCTATTTTAAGTGCTCACTAAATATTTGCTGGGTGAATGTGCGCTGACAGACAAGTAAGAGTCTGGTCTTAGAAAGGCATAGTTGAGACCCTTTAGGATCTTAGGTACATAAAAGAACAACTTCCTAGGGCCGGGGATTTATTAGCTCAGTGGTTCAGCCGCTTGCCTGCCTTCCAAGCACAAGGTCCCAAGTGCAAACCCTGGTACAAAAAAAGAGAACAACCTCTTTGGCTGCTGACAAATCCCTGTTCAAGGTCCTCATTAGACCTGGCTAGGCTTCCTGCCCTCTGGCTCCATAATATACCTCTGTATTTGTGTGACAAATCCTCTTTTACTTATAGTATCTTAAGAGGTTATGCATAAATTGCTGATTGTCACCCTCCACTTCTTTTTCCCCCTCTGCCTCTTCTTCCCCTTCCTCTTCCTCCTCCTCCTCCCTTTCTTCTTCTTTGTACTGGGATTGAACCCAGGGACTAGCCACTGAGCTATACCCTAGCCCTTTAAACAAAATTTTTGAGACAGGGTCTTAAGTAAGTCTAAGTTGCACAGTCTGGGTTCAAACTTGAGGTCCTCCTCTCTCAGCCTCCCAGAGAGCTGCAATTATAGGCACTCACCACCACACCCAGCTTGGGTGTCTATACTAATAGAGAATTTGGGGGGGGCATGTGTGCATGTGTGTGCACATGTGTGTGTCTGTATGTGTGTTACTAGGGATTGAACCCAGGGAGCGCTGAATTACATCCTCAAACTTTTTATTTTGTTTATTTTTATGGTACTGGAGATTAAACCTAGGGCCTTCACACTGAGTTATGTCTCCAGAACTGTTTTGAGACAGGGTCTTGCTAAATTGGTAAGTTGTCTAAGATGGGCTCAAACTTGTGATCCTCCTGCTTTAGCCTCCCAGAATGCTAAGATTACAGACATGTTCCACCATGTTGTCTTTTTCTCTTTCTTTCCTTCTTTCTTTCTTTCCTTCTTTCTTTCTTTCTTTCTTTCTTTCTTTCTTTCTTTCTTTCTTTCTTTCTCTTTCTTTCTTTCTTTCTTTCTTTCTCTCTCTCTCTCTCTCTCTCTCTTTCTTTCTTTCTTTCTTTCTTTCTTTCTTTCTTTCTTTCTTTCTTTCTTTCTTTCTTTCCTTTCTTTCATTTTCAATGTCCTGCTAAGTTGCCCAGTCTGGGCTCAAATTTATGAACTTTCTGCTTCAGCCTCCCAAGTAGCTGGGATTGCAAGTAACACTTATATTGAACACATGGCCCACACAGAAGAAAGAACTCGTTTCTCAGCCTTCTATGAGTTGGGTGTGTACAGTGACTAAGATCTGGCCAATGGAATATAGCAGAAGTGTTCTGAGGCAGGTCCATATGACACAGGTGCTTTGAATCACACTTAGGAAACTGTGCCTGGCTCAGGGATCAACCTTGGAACCCCTGGATCCCAAAGAATGAAAGAATTGGTAACTGAACATTCCACGAACACCCTGGATTTTATCTGAAATTACTCTTTCTACAGATTTAAAATGGCACATTTTATTTTCCAACCCAAGCCCTACTATATCAGTCATTGCCCACCCATTTTCAATGGTATCTGCCTCCACAAATGGCTCATTCCCTTCCAGTCACTACCTCCAATTCCACTCCCCATTGAGGATGGGGTTCACTTCCTATTTTAGAGCACATGCTTCACATGCATGAGGTCCTGGGTTCAATCCCCAGCACAACACACAACAAAAAACAAAACAATCAAATCTCCCCTTTAGAAATGAGGAGAGACAAATCCATTGCCTGATTGATTGCTAAGGCCATTCTCTCTGTCCCCGAGATGCTTAGCAGAGGTAACTCAGTAGGGATACCTACCATTGTAGATAACAGCACTGACATTTAAACTCTTTCAGACAACTATCCCCATAGAGTGTCCTTCATCTCCCCATCGTTGGTTTTTTGAGGCAAGGTCTCACTATGTAACCAGGGTGGCCTCAAACTTGTGACAATCCTCCTGCCTCAGCCTCCTGAGTTCTTCCCAGAACAGGTATGCACCACCATGCGTGGTGAGTGTTTCTCTCGTACTCATGGCTAAAGCTCCAACCAAATAACTCTGGTGGATTAGTGTTCCATATTCTTTCTCCATTGCCCTGTCACCCATAGAGCAGCTTGGGAACAAACTGCTTTCCTGGAGGATGGTCTCAAGCTTTAGGTGTGAACCCATCTAAAATGTCTCACCGTGCCTGGTCCAACCTCACCATTCCATAGCATTAGGAGCGCTTGGGGAAGGGCGGGTTTTGCTGAGACAATTATAAATCCCCCCATGGTCTTTGTGTTGTGCCTGCCTCCCATGTGCTCAGAAGTGTTTCTCACCACCTGTGAGCCCAAGAGGACGCTATTCCTCAAGGGTTTCCAGGTCCATTGTCCACCAACCGCAGAGACAGTTGCTGATGCCTGTAATTGAAAACGAATAACAAAAGAGTGCGCTCGTTTCTGTGCCTCTGTCTGACAACATGACAGACATACCTAAACAGCCATTACGGAATTCATGTTTAGCAAATTACCATACTCCTCTAGGAAGGATGTCTTATTTCCTAGTAATCATTGTGTTCAATCCTGCAGCTTCTTGACACTCTCAGGATCATTTAAGTCCTCTCCAGAAGCTGGGCGTGGTGTTCCACATCTGTAATGAGGCAGGAGGATTACCACGCCTGGGCTATGTACTGGGCTCAAGACCAGCCAGACCCTTTCTCAAATGAACAAAACACAGAACAAAATTCCAGAATACTTAGAATTGGGTAGAGAGAAGAGAGGAGAGGAAAGGAGAAGAGAAAAAGGAAAAAGAAAAGAAAGATCTACAGGGTACATGACGTAGTTTTCACCTAATCTCTTTTTTAAATGCCCTGGGTAGAGTCGAATACTATATGTAATAAGAACACAAAATCAGGTTTGTAAGATTTATACTTAATTCATACTTTTATTAATATTTATACTTCATTCACCACTTTACGAAGTTAATGAAAAATTAATCCTTTTTCCCCCTATTACCAGGAATCAAACTCAGGACCTTGCACTTGTCAGACAGGTGCAGCACCACTGAGCCACATCCCCATCCCCTGAAAAATTATTCTTTTTTTTTTTGGTACTGGGGATTGAACTCGGGTCCTTGCGCTTGCAAGACAGGCCACCCAACCACTGAGCTAAATCCCCAGCCCTGAAAAATTATTCTTAAGAAGTTGAACGTTCTTTCAAATAATATAGATGGGCAGAGTCCCGTCACAGGCTCCCTCGTGGCACTTTACTTGAGTGATGAAAGCGATGAATGTCACGAAGTCATCGCTGCTCTGCTCCAGCGTCGGATGAGGCTGTTTCCCCTGTGGGTCAGGACGCGCTGGCCCCCGTGGTTGTCTGTGGCTCTTTGGGTGCGTTTCAGAAGCACTATTTCCACCCGCCTGTTGCCTCACCAGACCGAGCACAGACGTCAAGGCCGGTGCCTCCTCCCTCAGATTGACTCAAGATAACAAAGCACATTCCTTGCACCCCCTGGGCCCCAGAGCATCCGGGGCCGCTCAGTGGACTCCTCCAGGCCTGTCTGGCTCAGAGGCCAGAGCAGGATCGGCTACAGTCGGAGCCTGCGATCTCGTGGTAGTGTTACTACCTCACCTCTTGATTTTTCTTCTAGTTCTTGTCCCCATACAACCTGTAAGACTCACCAGATTTTCTCTTTGAGAACTTTTTTTAATACAGAAAATATAGAGAATAATAAAAAGAATGTGTATGTCCTCATTACTGAGGATTGAAGACTAACATTTTTGTCATCCTTCTTTACCATATTTTAAACAAAAGATCCCCCAAATTTGACACCCCTTTACCTCTTGCTCTGCACTCCAGGTCTTGTTACCCTCTCCCCAAAGGCAACAATCATGGTATTTGTTATCTTTCTAGTATAAATTTTATTTTTACTTACTTATTTATTTATTTATTTTGGTACCAGGGATCGAACTCAGGAATTTGAGCTTGTGAGGCAGGCGCTGGAACTGCTGAGATAAATCCCCGGCCCTCCAGTATAAATTTTAAATTTCATACATATTAAGTTGTATTGTGTACATATACTAATTACATTACTTTAGCAATAAAAAGCATTGCCTTGAGTGTATAGGAAATCCATATAAATAACATCCTATGCTATATCGATTTGTTTTCATTTTTCTTTTTCTCTTTGTTTCTCTGTCTTCCTCCCTTCCTTCCTTCCCTCCTTCCTTTTTTCTATCTCTCTTTCAGATTGAACCAAGGATTCACACAAGCTCTGCCACTGAGCTACACCCTCAGCCCCTCCGCTTAACATTTTTCATTCAATATCTGGTAACATCAAAGAAAAAAAAAACATGAGAAAATGCAAAAATGGAAATAAAGTATCTGTAAATAGGGAAGGGAGGAGTGGGTGAAGGGAGGGCAGGGATAAGGGGAAAAAATGAGAACCAAGACCTGTCATGTAAAGGTACAAGATCTCGATGAATGTAACTGTACTGTCTACCTAAAACGTACCAATTAACTCAATGAGAGGAAAAAATATGTGGTAACATCATTTTTGAGACATTTACATGTTGACCAAGTTTACAAGTTAGGAAAGCTTCTGGTTGAGAACGATATAAAAACCAAGAGTGATTTAAACAAAGAGGAAGCCCCCTTGCCTTTTCACGTAACAAACACTCTTGTGGTAAATTGTTGTTGGCATTTTTTCCATGGCTCAGTAATGTCAGGGCCAGAATCTCTACTTCTGGCCTTTCTTTCATGGTGTCTTGCAGGGGAAAAGGCTGTGCCAACTGCCTCTATCTCTAGAATCCACTATTAACATCCATTTATCTCTCCTGACTCATTACTTTCCCATGGCTCATGTACAGCGGAGTTTAGGAAAGGGACTGGTTAGCCTCTGCAGCCTCCAAGGGGAGGGGGGCATGGAGAAAGGGGTTAGGGATGGTTGGTCGGTCAGCAGTGTCTGGTATGCTGTTCCTAAGTGAACATTTCTTCCAACAGCTATCAGTTATGTGACTATAACACTTTAAAATAACCTATTCCAGTGCTGGCTTCAGCAGCACATATACTAAAAAATCTATTCCAGGGCCCGGGATTTAGCTCAGTGGTGCCGCTGCCTGTCTTGTAAGTGCAAAGTCCTGAGTTTATATATATGTATATATATATATATTCCATTATTCAGATTTTCCAATTTTTGGTATTTTAAACTACAGTACAATGAACATCCTTGCATATGTCTTCTTGTGTATTTGTAAAATATTTTAACAACATTCAGTGAATAACATTGAATAATTCGTTGAATAACAACAACCAAAAAATGAACTGGCTGTGATGAATTATTATTTTGGCATACTAAAACCAAGGTTTTTAAGACAAACAAGCTGAAGGACCAAGGATTTAGCTCAGTGGTGCCACTGCCTGCCTCAAAAGCACAAGGTCCCGACTTTGATCCCTGGTACAAAAAACAAAACAAGCTGAATATTTAACACACACACACACACACACACACACACACACACACACACACACACCCTGCTTCTAATACTACTTTCCTGATACCTAAACACAACTGTCTTTGAGGGACAGGCCATGATGTAATAGGCTTTTCTGGTTGTAGAAAATCGGTGAACACATAAAAATAATTTCATGCCACAAAAAAAACCAATAAAGTCTCAACATATAAAAGCTGTGCTAGGGCTGGGATGTAGGTCAATGGCCCCGCACCTGCCTGGCAAGTGCAGGGTCCTGAGTTCAATTCCCAGTACCAAAAACTTCCCCCAAAACCAAAACTGTGTGCTAAATTAGTAAATAAGTACAAATGAGGATATATCAGAACAGAACATAAAGAAACAGAAACCTCAGAACAGATCACACTGGATCAAAGCAATGTGGCAACACAAAAGAATGCAAGATATTTCTGAAACCAGACAAGACCTTACCCTACTAGTTTTGGACCATCTCTAGTCCCCTGAGGAGACGAACAGATTTCTATCTGTGTCAGTGAAGATTCTTTATGTTACAGGTGGGAACAAAAAAAGGCGAGGGGGACTCACTGGAAAAGAAACTGAAAGGCCTGTTAGTATGTCCAGGGGTGGTCATGGTCATGACTTTATTCAAAGCTCAAATAATGTCGCTAGGACCTTGCTGTCCCAACCTTTTCCTCTAAGCTTCATTTTCATACTGGTTTCCTTTGGCAACAGAATGGCTGCAGCAGACATGGTCTCATTCAGAGAGCACTGAGTCCTGAGAAAGCTCTTTCAATAGCTCTGTTACCATCGAGAAGTTTTTCTCTCCCAGAAGCCCCAGCAAGTGCTCTCATATCTCGTTGGCGTCTCATTAGGTTATGAGTTCATTAATGAACTTATCACTACAGCCATGGAGATGGAATACAGAATGTTGGCCGGCCTAACGCACTTAGTTCTCATCCAGGGATGGGGCTGCTATTAGTTCTGCCCAATCATTTGGCCTTACCAGAAGATGAATGGATGCTAGGCAGAAAAAAAAAAAGTTCACTAGGGTTTCCAAACTTACTTTCAATAATTCTTAGATAACTGTATGTAAGCAGGCAGAGTTACTTATATCATTCACTTGACAAATATGGTCTCAGTCATTATCTGTGAATTTCAGGATTTTTCATTAAAGGTCACCCAAGAGTAATTCAATAAAACAGTGATGTATAATGGCACGCCACTTAAATGATATACCTGAGTTGGGCATGGTGGTGCACGCCTGTAATCCCAACACTGTGGGAGGCTGAGGCAGAAGGATTGCAAGTTCAAGCCTAGCCTGGGCAATTTAGTGACTTAGCAAGACCTGTTTCAAAAACATTTTTAAAAGTCAGTGGCAGGAGGATTGCTGCAAGATTGAGGCCATCCTGGGCTAGGATAGTGAGCTCAAGGTTGGCCTGAATACATAGGGAGACCCTGCTTCAAAAAATAAATAAATAAAAAGGGCTTGGAATGTAGCTCAGCACAAAGGTTGTAGGTGTACTGAAAAAATATATGTGTGTGTATATAGCTGAATAATCAATGTTCTCCCTTTCCTCTGAGAAAGATACTGAAACTCAGTGAACTCTTTTTTTTTTTCTTTTGGTTTTTTTGAGACAGGGTCTCACTATGTAGTTGAAACTGACCTGGAACTTACTATGTAGCCCAGTCTGGTCTCGAACTCACAGAGATCCTCCTGCCTCAGCCTCCTGAGTGCTGGGATTATAAGTGAACTCTTGATAATAAACTGAAGCCCTGCTACATCCACACCTTATCGCTCCCACATGTTGAGTCAATACTTGTTCACAAACCTGTTTGTTCTGGTTCTCATTTAATTATGCACTTAATTAAATGTTATAGAACACGAGGGAATATGAAGGAAAGGTAACTTCTATAAAAACTTTTGTAACAACTCAATACTGCAAATGGATTTCTTTAAAGATCACTGTTTATTAGGTTTGGGTGAGACTGCAGTGCCTCTAAAAGATTGATGGTGGGGTGGGGTAGTCATAAAACTCAAAGGATTCTGTACGGAGAGCACTTTGTATATGTTTTTAAGTTCTGGTTCCACTTCAAAGAAATGAAAACGAAAAGTCACAAATGATGCAGCACACGATTTGTGGCTTATGGAAGAAAAGAGGGTGCTACAGTCCAAAAAGGAGACTCATCCATAGTAAAAGACTCGGCCCTACATCAAAAGAGGGGCAGCCAGTCGTGATGATGCACACCTGTCATCCCAGGGTTCCAGGAGGATGAGGCAGAAAGATTAAAAGTTTGAGCACAGTCTGGCCAATTGAGCAATGTATCGAGACCTTGTCTCAGAAGTAAAACTAGGCATGGTAGCACACGCCTGCAATCCCAGCACTTGGGAGGCTGAGGCAGGAGAATTGAAAGTTTGAGGTCAGCCTGGGCTACATAGTGAGTTCAAGGCCAGCCTGAACTATGTAGCAAGATCCTGTCTCCAAAAACAAACACACAAAAAATAAAAAAATGCCTGGGGAACACTGAGCTCAATCCCCAGCACTACTACTACCCACCAAAAAAAATTTCAGTTCATTCAAGTCTCACAAGTTGAATGGGGGCAAAACATGCCTTACAACTCAGTACAGAGGAGGCAGTAAATATCCTAGAATAATCTGTTCTTATACTAGTTCAGAAACCAGAATTACCCTGTCAAAATCTAAGTATAAATCAGTGTTTAAATTTTACTGATTTCTCTTTTAAAGGTGATCTTTTCTGATTTTCGTGTCAAAATCTGAAGGGCACACTATTTGGGTCTTAGAACCTTCTCCTACAGGAGCATAATAAATAAGCCAGGAATGGCGGCACAGGCTTATCTCTGAACACTCGGGAAGGCCGAGGCAGGAGGACCGCTGTGAGTTTGAGGCCAGCCTGGGCTGCGTAGTGAGTTTAAGGCCTGCCTGAACATATAGAAACCCTGTCTCATGAAGTATAATATATAGTAAGTTGAGAAAAATCAAAACGTGTCATAATTAATTTCAAGAAAAAAAAAACCTCTGTTCAATTTATTTAAGTGAATAGCTTTTATTTAATTTTTTAGATAATGAGAAAAAAGAAACTTTTAAAGAAAGAACAATAAATTTAAGAGTAGGCCAGGTCTCTTTAGAAAAAAGGACCAAGTGCATCAGTAGAACTATCTGAAGATAAAAGGTATGAATATTCTTTGCAAGTTAATGACTCAAAAACCAGTTATCTGTAGAAAACATGACAGATTGAATTTCCATGGCTAATTAAGAACACATACAGGTTTGATACCTTTGGGACTCTGGCAGCAGTAGTTCTAATTTTGTGTCTCCCACCAATTTACATTCTCACACAATGGATGTGACAGTGATAGTCAGATTAGACTTATTATTTTGTTAAATACTGAGCTACCAAAACAACAGGGTCAAGTAATGACAGGCTTACAGAATTTAACCTTTGAGATACACTATCACACAGTTATAAGTGCAGATGGTTTTAACAAATAAACAATGGACTACTACTTAGCAGATGTCATTGATATTTTTTAGCTTCGGGAAGAAACAATGGCAAAATGAATTATATTCATATCTTGCTTCTAAAATTAATACTTTATTTGAATTTTAGAACACTAATAGAAGCATAAAAGAGCATAATGAAATAAAGTATTACTAAAAGTAGTTTAAAAGCAACACTTGACTTGCAAATCAACAAGTCAGTGGATGAGGATAGTTAGTCCTAAAATAGATCTGAAGGTATAGAAAAACACACTCCCTAATAAAGGGAGTAAGCAGAGCGTGCTGGTGCACACCTGTAAACCCAGCACTTGGAAGGCTGAGGCAGGAGGATCACTGCAAGTCTGAGTCCAGCCTGGGCTATGAAGTGAGACCGTGTCTCAAAAAACCAAAATAATAATAATAATAATAATAATAATAATAATAATAATAGTAATGGGAGTATCATAAATTTATAAAAATGGACATTTTTACAAAAGACATTGGGAAACATACCTATTTGAAAGAAATTCAAATTCACTGCATGCCAAAGTAATTCTACATATTCTTGAATGTAAGAACACATTTTAAGTATAAAAGAAAAGAATTTAGGCACAAAGCCCTTGGAAATATAACAAAGGGAAGTTCAAGAGATTTTATTTTTTCTTTCTTTTTCTTTTTTGCGGTGCTAGGGATCAAAAGACAAGCACTCTACCACTGAGCTACACTCCAGCCCTCAAGAGGACTCTCTCTCTCTCTGTCTCTCTCTCTCTCTCCAATTGGGGATTGAACTCAGGGCCTTCACACCTACCTATATCTCCAACCTATTTATTTTGGGATAAGGTCACACTAAGTTGCCCGGTTAGGACTTGATGTTGCAATCCTCCTGCCTCTGCCTCCCAGATGCTGGGATTACAGGCACATACCTCCATGCTGAGCTCTTTTGTCTTTTCTATGATTTTCTAGATAGGCTCTAGCTATGCAGTCCATGCTGGTCTTGAGCTCACTATGTAGCCCAGGCTGGCCTCAATTGTCCTTTAGCCTGCCAGAGTGCTGGTGCACCATCTCTAGCTCCCTAAGTAGTTTAAAATATATTTAACCCCATATGTCCCTCTACTATTTTAAAAATATTTATTTACTATAATGCTGCCGGGAAAGCCTTTGTATATACTGATATGCACCTTTTGCAAACATGCTTGTATGGTTGAATTCCTAGCAGTGGAATTTCTAGGTCAAAGGATGCACAGTGGATTAAATTGCAGTGGACACACACTGACACAGAAATAGCAAATACCATTCTTGCTAACGAGAGGCTTGTCTACTACACCTTTCCTGGCCCTGTATGTTAGCCAACAGGACAGGTTTTTTACCAATCCAGTAAGAGAAAAATTTTTTATCGTAACTGTAACAGTACACTGTTACATTTCCCCCCTTAATTTTAGTTCTTTGAGCCACATGACATTTTATTTTAAATGTGCTATGAGTTAGGGACTTAACACTTTTTTGCTCTCCTCAAGGATATTATTTGCACCAACAAATGAATAGCCAGCTCTATAATATCAGTTAGCCAATAATCCTTCATTTCCCCAATTATTTGAAAAGCACATCCATTGCACATATATATCCCCTGGCATATATACACGGATCCATTTCTGGCCTATCTATTCTATTCTGTAGATATTTGGTCATTTTCTGTCAATGCCAAATCTATATAATATTCTGATATCTGCAGGGCAACAAACTATCCTCTTTTTCTTTAACACTTGGTTATTCTTCTCTCTCTCTCTCTCTCTCTCTCTCTCTCTCTCTCTGTAAGGTCTAACGGTGCAGTCAAGCTGGCCTTGATTTTATGGTAATCTTCCTGCCTCAGCCTTCCAAGAGTTTGAGATTATAGGTGTGTGTCACCATGTCTGGCTATCTTGGCTACTCTTATCAATTTGCTCTTCCAGATAAATCTAGAGTCAACTTATCAAATTAAAAATAATCCAGTTGGAATTTTGGGTTAAATTCTAATATATTTGTAGATTAGTTTGAGACCAGTTGAATTTCCCCTCATCTAGAGACGTGACTTGTTTTTCTGCTTATTTAGAGCTGTTTTTCATTAATAAAAGTGTTTTTGGTTGTTTGTTTTTTAGACAGGATCTCACTATGTTATTCAGGCTGGCCTCAAACTCATGGTGATCCTCCTGCCTCAGCCTTCCAGAGTACTGGGGTTACAGGCATGTGCCATCACATCCAGCCTAATAAAGTTTTATAGTTTTCCTCATGCCAATTTTACACATTTCTTGCTAAGTAATCTGTTAGTTCAACAGCCTTCATCCCAGGCTTAATGAACAAGGCAAGTTCCTTGTCTTCGTGGTGTTCATATTCTTTTTTTTTTTTTTTTGGTACGGGGGATGGAACCCTTGTGATTGCAAGGCAGGCACCAGAACCACTGAGCTAAATCCCCAGCCCCTATGGTGTTCATATTCTAATTGGGAAATAAAGTAAAAAGATCAAATAGTGAAAAGTCCTCTGCAGAGAATTAAAAGGAGGTTATAACGATAGCAAGATATTGGGCAGCTACTTTAGATTAAAAAGTTAGAAAAATCTCTTAATATCTAAACCTGAGCCAGGTATGGTGGCACACACCTGTAATCCCAGCACTGGAGAGGCTGAGGCAGGAGGATCTCTGTGAGTTCGAGACCATCCTGGGCCACACGGTGAGTTTCAGGTCAGTCTCAACTACATAGTGAGACCCTGTCTCAAAAACAAACAAACAAATCTAAACCCGGATATGAAAAAAATCTAGTGTTGTGAAGCGGCTGGGATGGGAAGATCATTCAAAGGAGAAGAGCAGCTTAGGCAGAAAGCATGAAGCCTCATAATATCTTTAAATATTCAAGGACCAGAAGGAAGATCAGAGTGGCTAAAGGGGAAAGTGTGCTGAAATGATGTTTGACAAACATTTAGGGACAAAATAGATGACATAGGTTTTCATGGGGAGCTTGCATAGTACTTCTTGTGGTGCTGGGAGCAAACCCAAGGCCTGGCACCTGTTAGGCAGGCGCTCTGCCCCTGAACTATGCTGCCATCACTGTGCATGATTTTTTTTTTTTGTACCGGGGATTGAACTCGGGTCCTTGCACTTGTGAGGCAGGCCACTGAACCACTGAGCTAAATCCCCGGCCACTGTGTACGATTTTAAATGTGGCAGGAAGTCATGGAGTGTTTTGAAGGATTAATGGTTTGATCTAACTTGTGGTTTTCCGAAGGTCACTATAGTCGCTAGTAGGAGAAAGGACGGAAGAAGGCCAGCAGGGAAAGAAACAAATTTGTGGGAAGACTGAGTGTCGGTGTCCAGGTCAAAAGTCCACAGCTTGGCCCGGGGTAGGGGAGGGAAGTGGTGGGGAGGGGTGGGTTCGGGATGGATTTTGAAAATTTCCTCATGAGCCTTTGCTGATAAATGAGAAGGATGGTTATTGCTCAGGAAGGGGAAGGAGCGTGGAGGAATGAGGAGAATAAAGACTGACTCCGGGGTCTTTCAGCTTGACTAGTGTGGTGGATGCTGACCCCACTCACTGATATGGATAAGACTGAGGAAGAGGAAGATGGGAGGAGAAATCAAATGTTGTAGCCATGTTAAGATGAATTGTCATGCGATGACTCTTTGGAACTGTGAAGTACGGACTGTTTACAGAGTCTGGAATTCAGAGTAAAGTTCAGGAGCAGAATACACTTGGGAGTTTTCAGCAGATAATTTTCAGAACCATGGTCCTGCATGGTAATATGAGGAAGCGTGGTTAGACAGAGAAAAGGGCCCAGGACAAGTCCTGGAGGCACCCCCTGCTAGCTGAATTCTGGCTAAGAAGAAATCAGCAAAGTAAAATGAGAAAGGTGGGATCAGTCAATAAGGCAGGAAAAAAACCAGGACAGTATGATCTCTTAGGAGCTAAGAGCTAAAAAGAGAAGCCGGGCGTGGTGACACACACCTGTGATCCCAGCAGTCTGGGAGATGGGGCCAGAGAATAGCATGCTTGAGCCCAGCCTGGGCAATTCAGTGATGGAGACCCTGTTTCTAAATAAATAAATAAACAAACAAATAAATAAACGTTTGGGGAAGTAGCTCAGAGAAAAAGCCCTGGATTCAACCCCGGTGACAAAAAACAAAACAAGACTAGAAGAAGTTTCAAGAAGGAGACACTGTTTGGATGAGTTTCTAAGTTTCAAGAAGGAAGCAATGGCTCCACTTGTTACTCAAACCAGAACAGAAATCAGTAGCAGAGTAGTTATCCCTAGCTTTGGAAACAGGTCTGTTTATGTCATAAAGCAGGTTTAGTGGTTGGATGGAGTTGGTTGCCTGACAGAAATGGGTTTATAGAAACTATAAAGTAGGGGCCAGGTATTATGGTACAGAGCTGTAATCCCAGTGCTCAGGAGGCTGAGGCAGGAGGATTACAGACAGTATTCAAGGCCAGCTATGACTCTATAGCCAGACACTGCCTCAGGAAAAAAGAAGAAGAAAGAAGGAAG
>NW_022900925.1:24739254-24739869 GCF_012274545.1 Fukomys damarensis
GAATAAGAAGTGAGGGAGAGAGGGGGGGATGAGGAGGAGGAGGTGGAGAAAGAAGCTATAAATAGGAACTGGAGATAGCATCTGAATAGAAGAAAGTCTTTCAACACTTTTTACTGTGACAGAGAAATGGGGTACTACGAAGAGCCAAAGGTAGTGTGTGGGTGTGTGTGTAAGATAGAAATCGCATGATGTTTGAACACAATGGTGAAATGCTATTGTTGATGCAAAGCCCTTGAAGAGAGGAAAAAGTATCTGGAAAACAAGTGGGGGGGTTGTCTTTGATAGTAGCGAGGCCATGTCACCATGAAGAGAAGGATGAGGAACTGTGAAGCAAAGCCATCAAATGGAAAATGTGAACATTTAAAAAAATAAAATGGCTGAGAAGCGACAAGAATACCGCAAGAAGACAGCAAAGTGGGAGTAGGTGGCACATGCCTGTGATCCCAGTACTCTGGGAGGCTGAGGCAGGAGGACTTCAAATTCAAGCCTAGCTTGGGCAATTCAGTGAGAGCCTATCTCAGAATAAAACATTTTTGGGCAGGGAATTTAGCTCAGTGATTCCGCCGCCTGCTTCGCAAGTGCAAAGTCCTAAATTTGATCCCTGGTACCAAAAAA
>NW_022900925.1:24740312-24743156 GCF_012274545.1 Fukomys damarensis
AAAAAAAAAAAAAAAAAAAAAAAAAAAAAAAATAGTGACCAGGATCTGTAGTTGATAGCATCCTGGAGAAGCTGCAATTCACATTCACTTAAAACATTTTTTTTCACTACTAGGGATTGAACCCAGGGAGCTCTGAGCTACATCCCAGCCATTTTGTTTGTTTGTTTGTTTTGTTTTTGAGACTTGCTCTCGCTAAACTGCCTAGGCTGGACTTGAACTTGCAATCCTCCCACCTCAACAACGGCGACCAAGAATTATTAGTGTACAGCCTGCTCCTCCTGTTTCCACGGGATCACTTCCCTTCCTTCCTCCTTGAAAAACTCAAGTTCTTGCCAGGCAGGATGACACATAACAGTAATCCCAGCCATTTGGAAGGCTGAGGCAGGTGGTTCTCAAATTCGAGCAACTTAGTGATTTATTAGTTATCCTTAGTGACCCTGTCACAAAATTTCAAACAAAGGCTGAGAATGTAGCACAGTACAGAGGCCCTGGATCCAATCCCCATTAGAGGAAAAAAGAACATTTGTGACAAGAAAAAAAAAATAGCCTCCAAAACAGGTTTTAATTGGAACAGGAAGTCGATGAAAACATTGAGGGAAGAGTATAAGGACAAAGGGGAAATGGCTATCAAGGTGGTGAACTGGTCAGGATGCTCGGTGGAGAGTGGAGTGCAGAAGCATTATGACAGGGGAGAGCAAGGTGGAGACGCGCAAAATGGGTGATGGAGGCCTGCGTAGGATCCAGGCCAGAGGATTCTAAAGCTGGACGGAATCATCTTTGAGCAAACTCTCGAGTCAAAGGCGGGAAAACTGTTTAAACTGAATAATACAGGGCAGCTAGCTAAACTGTTCTCTTCCAGGTCTCGTGGTTTGGAGGCTCCTGGATTACAACTGCTAAAATTGTATTCATTTCGGATTTTTTCATTCAGTTATAAAATGCGGCGTGTAGGCCTCTTTTCAGTACTACAACTGTTAGGTTTTGATTACAGGGTTGTGATCACTTATCCAAACAAGCTGGGGTTTTTTTCCCCCCAAGTATTTTAGCATCCTGGAACCATCTGTTCTAGCGTATTTTGGATAGGTGATACTTTTCGCTACATTTTCATTGTTGTTTAGTTGCTCTATTTAGATTTTCTACATTTTCTTAAACTGATTTTTGCACAAATACATATTTTCAAACATTGATTATTTTGGTGAAGTCAGGGAATGATCAGTGTTGTGTATCACAGAGCATGACTTCGTGGTGCACCTCTGAAATCCCAAATTACGGGGGAAGCTGAAGCAGGATTACAAATTTGAGGCCAGCCCGATCAATTCACGTAACTTGTCTCAAAATTTAAAAAGGGCTGGGAACGTAGTTCACTGGTGGCTTTCCAGCATTTGTGAGGCCCTACGCCCAACCCCTAGCACACAAAACAAAAAGCCTGAAAAAAACCCCACCACAGTATGCTTTGATGTGCTGGTTTTATCTTTTAGTTGATTTTTTTTTGGGGGGGTGTCTTGATATGATCCAACAATTTACCTGTTTAAAAAAATTATCGGGGGGCGGCACACTGTAAGTTCAAGGCCAGCCTGAACTGCATAATAAACTGTCACATACACACACACACACACACACACACACACACACACACCAAAAAAAAAATAGAAAAATAACTGAAATATTTATTAAAGATAGTAAAGACGCTTAAGTGGGGCTGCGGTGACAGATGCACGGACCACTACAAGGCCTGGCAAGGGAGACTGGATAGGAGCCTCTTACTCACTCATGTATGGGTATAGTTTTTTTCTATGTGCATTTCTGTGCCCTCCGTTTCTTTGTACGTTTTCCCTACTCCCACTTGGTGCAGTTCCACTTGAAAATCTCAGGCCACACTGGGAAAGAACAGGAGAGTTGGTGAAGCGATCAAAAAATGGAAAAAGTGAATTTTAAATGGATTCATTACAAGAAAAAGTCTAGTGCCGAGAACACCGATCTCGGGGGCTCATCTCAACTCCGTGGCTTCGGGGCAAAGACCCCAGCGCCTGCCTTGTGACCGACCCGGCAGAGAGGAGGGTGACCACATCTCGGGGGAATTTTCTCCTATATTCAAGGGGCAACTTGAAGGAATAAAAGCTGCACCCAGGGTTAGTCGGGACAGTGCTACGCCTAACAAGACTGCGAAGATCTGTTAAGTATTACACTCCTCAGCCTTTCTAGATCTGGTATCTTAGTAATGTGAGCCGGGACCGCGCACCTAAAGGTGGAAATTTCCCACGTTTTCCTGCGGGAGGTGGAAATTTCCCAAGTTTTGCTAACAACTCAATTGGCCGGACTGCCTTCTCGATTCACAGCCGAATGCGTCGCACCCGAATGCAGTTCCCGAGAGCCACAGTTTCCAGCCTGCTCGCAAACGGCCTTCGAAGGGAAGTTTCCCGCCATCTCAGTTCAAAGAGAAGGTCAAAAGCCCGCCTAGCCCAACACAATTTCTACACTCGCGGGAGGCCCGCGCCTACACCGCTCTCCCCGCAAGGCGGAATGTGAGAGACGGGCAGGAGGCAGCACTACGACACCGGGGACCGAGAAAAAAGGCAACAGACTAAGGCGCTCGGTGAGTGTTCGGCAGCTGAGAAACACCCACGGAGCGCAGAAGCCAGCGGCAAGCAAGAAACTGCTGGGGTCGAGCGCGGGCCCAGCTCCTGAGGCTGGAGGAGGCAGCGCAGCCGTTGCGGGGAGGGGCGAAGTTTGGGGGGAGGGCTGGAGCGCTTTCCTCGACTCCTGATTGGTAGGCTCCGGGGAGGCGAGTGACGCCAGCCGGGGAGAACGCCTGATTTGTGCGGTGAGCGCGGGCAGGCGGGGTGAGCG
>NW_022900925.1:24743790-24767710 GCF_012274545.1 Fukomys damarensis
TTCCTCGCTTGTCACCTCGCCATGTGGAAGAAGCTGGGTAAGTTCCCCGGCTTGTTTTGCTGGCCGCGTCTCGGGGGTATTTAAGGCGGGAGCGCCGTGGGGGCCCCGGCTCGCAGCGCGCCCGCAGAGGACAGTGATGCAAGCGCAGGCTGCTCGGTGGCGGGCGGAGGTCCGCGCACACAAAGTGGAGGGGATCGGAGGGCTGGCTCCCTCCCCGCAGCTGCTCCTCGCCTCGGTTCAGCTCTCCGAGGAGCCGGGAACCAGCGCTCTCCCCGGGGCGGTTCGCTGCGGTGGCGGCGAGCGAAAAAGTGTTTGAAAGCCTGCGCCAGGTTTTGACCGAAAAAGATAAATTGAAGTTCCTGCTTGGGTCTGGTGAGGGAAGCGGGAACTCGCGAAAATTGGAGGTTTTCCTTAGAATCTGTCACCATTTTGCTCTTGATGGACTTGGCTCTCTCGGTTGCCTCCCACTGGTGGTGTCAGTTCTCCAAACGGACCCGGGAGGCTCTTCGGAGTAGCGTGAGCTAATTTAGAAGGGCTGAAATGTGATCATCTGACGACTTAAAGCCTCGGAAGGAATTCTGTCGTGGTGATGTTTTAGGATCGTAAGCTCGTCGTGCTTATGAAATAAAAATGGAGTACATGTTGCTTCTTAAACAGGCCTCACGTTAGAGGTGTGTGTGTTAGGTGCTGTAGCTAGTTGCTTTCAGATACGTAATTCTCAACAGTTCCTTGTTAAGAACACTTACAAGCTGTAAATATCTACCTCAGTAGCAAAGGTGAGGAGCTATGTATGCTAGAAGGAATTAAGAGACCGTACCTAGAAATTTAGCGTAGTTGTAGTTTCATCCAACTTTTCAATGTTTGGTAAAGCCGGTATTTCTGCACACAACTTATGCAGGATAATAGTCGCATATTACTGTGGATAAATGGCACACATCTTTGCTAGAGAAAAAGAAGCGATACTTTTCTTTTATTGAAAAGTCCCTTTGTTTATGGTAGCATTATAAAGTTGATTTATTGTCAGCAAAAGGACAGAGACATAACCGAGTGTTACAGATTTGTGAAACACAGAACACTTAGAACGGTATTGTCAGAGTTGTAGACTAGCTCCTTTCAACGTCTGTTTTCCATTTGCTTGGCTTTCTGCCAAGAAATACTTGACTGACTCAGAGACCAACCACTAGGCCTTTTGGAGGCGGTTCCCTCAAATCCCAGGGGCCCCTATTATGGATTTATTTTGTTTTTGTGTGGGCAGCATAGAGCTGAAAGCACTGTAGTATATTCTAGAAATACATCACTTACTGCTGAGGAACTAGGAGTGGGCAGCAAGGCAACAAGGTAGAGGGAGATTAGACAAAAGGGCTACTTAGAGTCTGTTTTGCAGTACATTTGGAGCAATGTGAATTTGGCCAATGCTTGAATATTACAGATTGTAAAAGCCTTTTCAATTTGATCTGTTTCTTGAGCCCTGCCCCCATTGACTTATGCCCTACACTCAGCTAAATCCTACTCCTGGACTGACTGACTTGTCCCCTTTCCTTTGCTTTTCTTTCTTTTCCCTCCCTTTCCCTTAGGGTCTTTCTGTGTAACTCAGGCTGGCGTCAAACCTTTGATCCTCCTGCCTGAGCCTCCTCAGTGCTGCAATTACAAGCATATGCTACCATGCCTGTTACTCATGTTTTTTTTTTTTTTTGGTACCGGGGATCAATCTTGGATCCTTGCGCTTGCAAGGCAGGCATTGGAACCACTGAGCTAAATCTCCAGCCCCTGTTACTCATGTTTTTAATTTCATAACTACTCACATTTTTCTAGGGAAAATTGAAATAATCCATTTTCTTGGATTCCTACCCTGCCCAACTTAAAAAAACCTCAAATATATATATATGTGTGTGTGCGTGCGTTTGTGTGCAGTATATACTATGTATATATGTTCATTTTATAGACTCTAAGACAATGTTTTCTTCTGTGAAGACTGAAGTTTCTTTTGGAATTGAGCATCCTTGGTTCTACTTTTGTAATGCTCATTGGATTAGCAGCAGCTCTCAAACTTTAGCTTTCAGAGCCTTTTGTACTCCCTCCCCGAAATAGTGGAGATTGAACACAAAGAATGCTGAGCTACATCTCCAGCCCTTTTTAACTCCAGCCTATTTTATTTCTTTTAGAAATAGGACTACGCTGAGTTGCCCAGACTTGCCTTGGCTTGCGATCCTCCTGAGTCAGCCTTCTGGGTGGCTGGGTCACAAGCATGTTCCACCACACCTAGCTTGTACTTTTTTTTATTGTTTGGTGTTGGAGATTGAACCCAAGGCCTGGCACATGCTAGGCATGTGCTTTACCACTGATCCACTAGCCCAAAGCTCTTGTACTCTTAAATCATTAAGGATCCCAAAAGAGCTTTTGTTTATATGAGCTTCATCTATCATTATTTACTAGTGAAGCCAGGCGTGGTGGCGCATGCCTGTAATCTTAGCTACCAGAGAGACTGAGAACAGGATTCAAAGTTTGAGGTCAGCTTGGGCAGTTTAGTGAGATCTTGCTTCAAAAACATTTTTTAAAAAGTTCTCAGGATGTAGTTTGCCTAGCATGTGCAAGTCCCTGGGTTCAGTCTCCAGTACTACCAAAGAAAAACAGGATATAAACGTATATATATAATATCTCACATACACATATATATGATATATGTACTATACAAAATTCTTTTTTATTAAGTTTGTTGGTACATTTTAGGTATACAATATGATGACATTCATCATTGGGAATTTGTACCTTTACATATATCTTGGTTCTTATTTTTTTCCCCCGTCCTCCCTTCAACCCCTCCACCCATCCCTATTTACAAAGACTTTGTTTTTATTTTTTCCTTTTCTCATATTTATTCCTTTCCCTTCTTTCCTTCCCCTACCCCTCCCACTTCCCCTTCCCCTTTGAATCTTTCTTCCTATTTCACATCTATTATACATTATGATCCTTATTTACACTTTCAGTTTTCCACACCAGAGAAAAAATTAGGTATTTACACATGTGTGTCCTATTATTTCACTTAGGAGTGTGGCCTCAATGTGCACCCATTTAGCTATAAATGTCTCTAATTCTTTTTTGTTTGTTTTGTTTTGTTTGTTTTTTGAGACAGGGTCTCACTATGTAGTTGAGACTGACCTGGAACTCACTGTGTAGCCCAGGCTGGTCTCGAACTCACAGAGATCCTCCTGCCTCAGCCTCCCGAGTGCTGGGATTACAGGCGTGCGCCACCACGCCCGGCTAAATGTCTCTAATTCTTTATGGCTGAATAGTACTCCATTTTATTTTTTTAAAAAACCACATCTTTATCCAGTCTCCAGCTGATGGGCAATTGGGCTTTTTCAAGTTTTAGTTATTAAAAACTGTGCTACTACTAATATTTTATTTCAAAACAACACACTCATATGTAATAATTTTTTCACAAAAATCTTTTTTCCAAAATAGCAAATATTGAGATTTGTATTTTTAAAATTTATTTTGGTTTTTGGAGACAAGTTCTCACTACATAGTTCAGGCTGGCCTTGAATTTGCAACAATCCTGCCTCAGCCTCTTTGAGCACTAGGACAGCTGTGTGCCACCACTCCTAGCTTTGTGATTGATAGATTGTGCTGGGGATCAAACTCAGGGCCTGTATTTGCTAAGCAAATGGCCATATAACTGAGTATTATAATCAGTTCCTTTAGGATTGATCATATAAAACTTTGTCCAAAGTAGTGCTTAGCAACCAGTTTAGTTGAATTTTTAAAATAAATTTTGGGCGGGGGATTTAGCTCAGCAGTTCGGTGGCCTGCCTTGTAAGTGCAACGACCCGCATTCAATCCCCGGTACCAAAAAAAATAAATAAATAAATTTTTTTATCCCATTCCCCCCACAGTCCCTCCCCACCCTGTGTACAAAAGCTTTGTTTCCGTTTTTTTCTTCTATTTTCTGTTTTTTTCTTGTCCCTTTCTTCCTTTCTTCTTCCCTCCTAGGTGTATTATTTGATGAGTGTGCAAAGATGAATTAGTTGGCTTTTTTACATTTTCTTAAATTAAAAATTTTTTAAAAAATTTGTAGCAAAGTACACATAACATGGAAATACCTTTTATTTTTTTATTTATTTTGTTTGTTTGTTTTTGAGACAGGGTCTCACTATGTAGCTGAGACTGACCTGGAACTCACTGTGTAGCTCAGGCTAGTCTTGAACTCACAGCGATCCTCCTGCCTCAGCCTCCCAAGGGCTGGGATTGCAGGCATGCGTCACCATGCCTGGCCTTATTTTGTTTTTTGAGACAGGGTCTTGATAATGTTGTTGAGACTGTCCTTGAATTTGTGCTCCTCCTACCTTGGCCTCCCCAGTTCTGGGATTACAGGAATGTGCCACCATGGCTCAATGATTGTAAAGTGGCGTTCACTGACATTCATTGTTGGGCAACCATCACCACTGACCATTTCCGGAGCTGTTCATCCTCCCAAACCCAAACTTTGTACTCTTTACTCAGTGCACACAAAAGTCCAACTCTTTCTTTCTTCGTCTCCCCTCCCCAGTAACCTCCATTCCACCTTAGGTCCCTGTGAATTTGACTTCTCGGTACCTCATATAAGTGGTTTCATAGTCTTTGTCCTTCTGAGTATCTTCAGGGTTCATACATGTTGTATATGTTGGAATCCCCTCGTTTTTTTTCCTTTTTCTTTTTTAAGGTGGGTCTTGCTATGTTGTCTAGGCAGACGTCCAGCTTCCAGACTGATGTAGTCCTCTGTCCTCAGCCTCCTGAGCAGCTGGTACTATGGGAGTGTATTACTGAGCCTGACTTGTCTCTTTTTTCTTCTTTGTATCTGGGATCAAACTGGGGCCCTCGTGCTTGCAAGGCAGGCGGGAGAACCACTGAGCCAATTCCCCCAGCCCTCCTTTTTTAAGGCTGAATAATATCAGTATTCTATGTTATGTAGACCATATTTGTTTATCCACTCATTTATTGATAGACATTTGTTTTTTTCTACTTTTTGGCTGTGAGGTATACAAACATGTTTGTGCCCTCTTTTCATTTCTTTTGGTTATAAATGTGGAAGTGGAATTGTTGGAATTGTTGAATCATGTGGTAGTTCCGTGTTTAACTTTTTGAGAATTGCCTGTCTACAGCAGCTGCAGCAGTTTTTAAGAAGGTTCTGTTTTCACCACACCCTTGCTTACACTTATATTCCTTTTAAAAAAAATAATAGCCTTCCTTCTACATCTGAAGGACTTTCTTATATTTTAAAACAATACCTTCTCAAATAAGGATGACCTTTTCAACTGGGCATGGTAGCACATGTCTATAATTCTAGCACTTGGGAGGCTGAGGCAGGAAGATTGCAAGTCAGAGGCCAGCCTGGCTTATGTAGCTAGTTAAGGCCAATGTGGTGTACATGGGGAGAGACTGTCTCAAATAATCAACAGAAGGAAAACAAGAACAAAAAAACACCTTTTTGCCTAGTGTGGTGGTACATACCTATAATCCCAGCAGTTAGGAGACTTAGACAGGAGGATCACTCAGAGTTCAAGGCCAGCCTGAACCACTAGTTGAGACCCTGTCTCAAGAAAAACAAAGTGTTTGTAAATGGGGAGGGGAGGAGGGGTTGAAGGGAGGGCATGGACAAGGGGAAAAAATGAGAACCAAGACCTGTCATGTAAAGGTACAGACATAATGAATATAACTGTACTGTATACTTAAAATGTACCAAGCTCAATAAAAAAAAAAAAAAAAAGAAGAAGAAGAAGAAGAAAAAAGAAAGTCAAAATAAGCCAGGCATGGTGCCGCACGCCTGTAATCCTGTAATCCCAGCACTGGGGAGGCCGAGGCTGGAGGATTGCAGTGAGTGAGTTCGAGACCAGCATGGGCTATATAGTGAGTTCCAGGTCAGTCCCAACTGTATAGTGAAGCCCTGTCTCAAAAAATATAAATAAATAAATTAATTAATTAATTAAAGTGTGTGTAGAGCTGGACAGGGTGGTATATGCCTGTAATTCTGGGAGGCTGAGAAAGGAGAATCACAAGTTCTAGCCCAGCCTGGGCAATTTAGCAATTTAACATGACCGTGTCTCATAATAAAAATAAAGAAAAGGATGAGGGAGATAGTTCAGTGCAAAGGCCCTGAGTTCAATTTCCCAGTGCCACCTCCCCCCCAAAAAAAGAAAAAGAAGATGAAATACGTACTAGTCTTTTATTTAGATAGCAGGTAGAGCATTCATTTTAAAAGGATGTGACAAAGGAATTGTGAAGAAGATAGTGTTAAATAATTGATTCTAGGTTTAGCAGATAAATTTGGTTAATTTATAATAGAAAGTAACATAAGCATTCAGGCTGAATTTGAAGAAATCTTTTAAATTGTAGAATTTCAAATTTGCATCTTTACTTCGTTTCCAGTTTTTCCTGTGAAGGATTTTAACCTCGTCATTACATCATTTCTTCAGAAAGAGTTGAATGTTATTGGGTGTGGTGACACGTACCTATAGTCTCAATACTCCACAAGCTGAGGCAAGAGGATTGAGAGCTCTAGGTCAGAAAGGGCTAGGAAGGAAATTCAAGGCCAGCCCAGACTATGTAGTGATACTCTGTCTCAAAACAACAACAAAACAGTTGTGTGCTGGGTTGTTAAATGAAAATTGGTTATTTGTGTCACCACCTCTGTCTTCTCCCTTTCTCCTATTTTTCTAAAAGGATATTTGTTTGTGGAATTAGTGCCCACTCTCTAATCCAGGATGGTCTCTTTTTAAGATTGTTAATGTATTTATATCTGTGTACACCCTTTTTCTAAAAAGGTCACATTCATAGGTTTTGGGGGGTCTGTTTTTTCATTTGGTGGTGAGGGATACTGTTCAACCTAGTAAAAGGATATTTACATTGTCAAAATACCTTCCCACAAAATACTTAATTAAAAGGCAGAAGGATGGGCTGGGGATTTAGCTCAGTGGTTCTGCCACCTGCCTCTCAAGTGCAAGGTCCTAAGTTCGATCCCCAGTACCAAAGCTGGGGGGCGCGGCGCAAAAGATATTGCTATAGTATAGCATAGTATAGTGGTACCAGGGATTGAACTCAGGTCCTTATGCTTGCGAGGCAGGTGGTAGAACCACTGAGCTAAATCACCGGCCCCATACTACTTTACAAGGTTGAATTCATAATTACATCTGAGACAAATTGTAACATGATTAAGTATAGATTTCATGTGAATTTCACTATTTTTAGGCTATTGCAAAGTATCTCTTTGTGTAAGTTATTGTGCTCTTGACCAAAAATGTGGTTTACGTAATAGTGTGTCTTTGGAAAATTTTTTTCTTTATTCCCCTTACAGTGTTTTAGGGCTTTTTTATATAACCTTTATTTTTATCGGTGCCACATACATATACACACAAACACACACATTCATCATAGAGAATTTGTACATGTGTGTATCTGGCTTCTTCTTTATTCTCATTGTTCTCCCTCCCTTCAACCCCTCCCTCTCTCCTTAGTTTGCTTGTCCTTTCCTTTCTTTCTCTCTACCTTGTTCCCCTTCTCATTTAAACATTTTCCTCCCATTTCCCAGAATCTGTTATACATTTTGGTCCTTATTTACACTTTCAGTTTCTCACACCAGAGAAACAATTCGATATTTACACGTGTGTCCTGTTTATCTCACTTTAAAGTATGGTGTCAAGGTGCACCCATTTAGCTATAAATGTCTTAAGCTTATCCTTCTTTATGACACAGTAGTACTCTATTTTAAAAAAGTCTTTATCCACTCATCGATTGATGAGCCTTTGGGCTGTTTCCAAGGTTTAGATATTACAAACTGTGCCTCTGTAAACATGGGTGTGCATATATTGTTGTGATATAATGCTTTTGTTTTTTCGGGAAGATATCAAGAAGAGGAATAGCTGGTCCCATGGAACCTCTAGTTTTAGTTTTTTGAGAACTCTCCACACTGACTTCCACAGTGGTTGCACCAGTCCACACTCCTACTAACAGTGGAGAATCCTTTTTCCCCCACAGTCCTTCCAGCATTTGTAATTGGTTGATTTCTTTTTTTCTTTTGTTTTTTTTTTCCCCTTTGGTGCGGGGAGTACACCAGAAATCAACAGGCATGGCATCACTGAGGTAAATCTGCAGCCTCTATTGGTTGATTTCTTGACAATAGCCTTCTTTCTGGAGTGAGATGGAATTTCAGCATTATTTTAATTTGCATCTCTTGAATTACCAGTGATACTGAACATTTTTTCATGTGTTTATTTGCTGTTTCTACTTCTTCATTTGAGAAGTATCTATTCATTTCAGAAGCCCAGATTTGAATTGGGTTTTTTAATTGTGGGGGGGGTCTGGTTTTTTTTTAGTTCTTTATATATTCTAGATACTGGTTTAGGTTATTTTAATGACCAAATTACTTGAATGCTACAAGGAAATTTTCATTTTCTCAATGTGCTTGAGAATACTTTTTCTGGGATATCACTTCATACATTTATAGTGATGTCATTTTTTTCTTTTTTTAGATTCTTAGCTGCAAAAAACAGTCTAGCTGATTCAAAAGAAAGGGTTTATTGATAGTTCAGGGATAAAATAATTGAAAGGGCTACAGAAACAGTATACTCTAGGCTGAGCTTTTAGGAATGACTGCTGTAACCAAACTGGAGAACTGGAAGGGCAAAAGAGCTATCTCTAGCCTGTTCTGTGCTAACAAAATTGATGCCTTTTTCATGTTGCTTTAAAAAAATTTTTTGTGTGGGGTCTGGGGATCCAACTCAGGACCTTGCACCTATGAGATAGGCGTCAGCACCACTCAGCTAAATCACAGGCCCTAAAAAATTTTTTATTGGTACGTGTTTGCAGTATGTAATGATCACATTCCACGTGGGGAGTTGGCACCTGTACATGACATGCTTAATTATTTTTTTAACTTAAAAAGTTATGAACTATAACATGTCATACATATAAGTGATATAACATTCATACATGTACATTTTAATGAATACGTATAAAGTGAATACTATGCAGTTAGGAAAGGGAACATTGCCTATACCTCAGACATACCTGTATGTTCTTCCTGTGCTCATAGATCAAGGAGTAACTGCCAGCCCAGCTTTTATGATGACAGCTCTAGTGATTTGCTTGTTTTTCAGAGTAGTCTTGTCACTTTTCTAATTACATCTTGTTTTTGAAGAAAATCATACTGTATGTATTCCTTTATTTCATGGTTCTTTTGAGATTCCTACACATTATATGTAGTATGGTCCATTCTCCGTGGTGAAGGGTATTTGAGTAGGCCCATTTTTAGCCTTCATGAGTAGTCAAGTGTATTTTTGAATAGGTATATTAATTTATGGTGTGTACCTAGAGGGTAGTCCGAGAGTATGCATGTCTTCACCTTTCCTAAGTAATATCTAAATGTTTCTGAAATGTTACCAGTTTATATTCTCACAGTAGTTGATGACAATATGTTTCACATTCTTAACCACAGTTGATATTGTCAGACTATAATTTGTGCAATGTGATAATCATGTAGTGGTATCTAATTGTGGCTTTGGTATTTCTCAGTGATTAAAGAAATTGACCACCTTTGCTAGTTTTTGAGTTTCTTTCGTATAAGGCTTTGTTCCTTTGTCCCCATCCCACCTGCCTTTCTTGGGACAGAGTCCGATTTGTAGGACCATTTTGTGGTATCCTTTCATTCTGAAAAAGAGTCTTTAAACTCTTTTAATGGTTTCTTCTGAAGAAGAGATTTTATTTTTAGCTGTAGTTTTATTTTTAGAGTATATAATGGGATGATTTGGTATATGTATGTGTTGTAAAGTGATACAATAGTCAGTTACACTCATCACCTCGCATGGTTTGCAAAACGAGTGGTGAGAATGAGAGCTACTCAGCCAATTTCAGTTACACTGTTCAGCATAGTATATAGTCAATGTGGTGTACATCAGATCCTGAGAATTTACTGTCTTAAGCTGAAGGTTTGTATCCTTTGGCCATCTCCCACTTCTCCCAGCCCCAATCCTTGGCAATCCCTACTCCCTGACATCCTTCTAATCTCTGCTGCTATGTGTTTGATTTTTTAAGATTCCATGTGTGAGGCCATATAGTATTTGATTTTCTGTGCCTGATTTATTTCATTCAGCATAACATCCTCCAAGTTCATCTTTCTTGGAAATGTCAAAATTTATTCTCTTTTTTAACTGAGTGGTATTCCACGGTGGGTAGAGGTTGAGTAGGACCAAAATTGTCTTGGGTTTTTTGTTTTTTTTCAGATTTTGGGATATTTGCAAAGACGTGAATAGCTTGAGGTTTGAACCCCAGTCTAAACGCAGAATGCATATATGTTTCATACATATGATATATGTATCTCCTGAAGGTGATTTTTCACATGCTTAGCTTTGTGTGTACATGTATGCTTTGGATATTAAACCCAGGGCCTTGTCCGTGCTGAGCTACAACCTCAAATGTACCTACCTGTTCTGTTTTGCAGGGCTAAGAATTGATCCCAGAGCCTTGTATGTGGTAGGTGAGCACTCTCCCAGCTGAGCTGTACTATATCTTTTTTGAGGGGGTCAAGAGTGCAGTGGTGGTACTTGGAATCGAATGCATGGGCAATCTACCACGCTGAGCTACATAATCAGTTGAGTGATTGAGTGATGACTGAGGGGGGGGGTCCCTTTTTACTTTCTATTTTGAGACAGGGTCTCCATAAGGTGCTAAGTTTCTCAGGCTAGGCTTTTTTGTTTTTTATTTTGAGACCAGGTCTCACTAAGTTGCCCAGGTGGGTTTTAAATATGCAGTCCTCCTGCACCTGCATTTTGACTACAACCTGTCTCATAGGTCAGGTTTGGAATTTTGTACTTGAGATGTTGTATTGGTGCTCACAAAGATACAGGTTTTGGAGAATTTCACAGTCCAAAGTGTTGGATTGGGGAAGCTCAACTTGTATATGTCACACTTCATTTGTCCGTCCATCCATCTATCATCCCTTAGGTTGATTGCTATCTTGGCTGTTGTGAACAATGCAGAAAGGAACACGAAGGTACAGATAACTATTCAAGAGACTGATTGTACTTTCTCTGAGTATGTACCCAGGAATAGGATTCTTGAGTCATATGGTAGCTCGATTTTTAATTTTTATTTTACTTTTATTTTTAAAATTTTATTTATTTATTTATTTTTGTACCAAGGATCAAACTTGGAACCTTGTGCTTGTGAGGCAGGCGGCAGAACCACTGAGCTATATCCCCAACCCTTAATTTTGTATTTATTTTTAATTTTTATTCTGTTTTCTATCTTGGCTGTACCAATGTACATTTCTGCCAACACTTACTACCTCTTGTTTTGTTTTTTGGGTTTTTTGTTGTTGTTGTTTGTTTGTTTGTTTCTGGGGATCGAACTCAGGACCTTGCACTTGTGAGGAAGGATGGGCCACTGAGCTACATCCCTGGCCCATTGTTTTGCTTTTTTGAAAGAATGTCTTGCTTTGTAGTTCAAGTTTCCCATGATCTGACTTTGTAGCCCAATTGGCCTCAAATTTGTGGCAATCCTCCTGCATCAGCCTTACAGAGTGCTAGCATTACAGGCCTGTACCACCACACCCAGATCAGTTGTTACCTCTTGTCTTATTTTTTTCCTTGATTCTTTGAGACAAAGTGTCACTGTGTAGCCCAGACTGGCCTTGAACTCACAGTGGTCCTCCTGCCTCAGTGCAGAGATTATAAGCAGGCACCACCCAGCCCAGCCCACCTCTTGTCTTTTGATGGCACCTATTCTAACAGATGTGAGATGATGACTTGGTGTAGTTTTGATTCAGATTTCCCTTAATTAGTGTTACTAAATTATTTGTTGGCCATTTGTGTCTTTGGCAAAATATCTCTTCAGGTCCTTTAATGTTTTGTTTTTTTGAGACAGTCTTCTTACATAGTTCTGCTGGCCTTGAATGCATTTTACTGTAGATTGAACCCAGAAGCTTTGCACTGAATTCCATACTTCCTCTGTAATTATTTGGTTATCTGTGGCCTTCCAACAAGTCTCTTAGCTCCTCTGGCCAAGTTTGTGTGTATGTGTTCCTAGAAATTGAACCTAGAGCCCTCACTGAGCTAGGACATCCTTGGCCACCTTTTTTGTTTTTCTTTTTTCTTTTTGGTACTGGGGATCAAACTCAGGAACTTGCACTTGCAAGGCAGGTGTGGCACCACTGAGCTAAATCCCTGGCCCTTGTTTTTCATTTTGAGACAGGTTCTTGTTAAGTTGCCCATGCTAGGCTTGAACTTGTCAGCCTCCTGAAGTGCTAAGATTACAGGTATGCATCACCATACCCAGATGATGCGAGTTTTTAGTATTGATTCATTCAATTCCAAAATATTGATTTCCCCATCTGCAAGATGAAAATAATGGGATAAACTTACCTGATTGGCTTGTTACAAATATTGAGGTAATACATGTAAAGCTCTCAGTACAAAATGTCATATAGTGCTCAATAAATGCTATTTTCAGATTTTTGAGTATTCAAAAACAGTTCACAAACAAGTAGAGATTTTTGGAAAGTCTTCAAAGATTAATAAACAGATCCTAAATGGCTGACTACATAGTATCAAAACTGTTTAACTACAGGAGTATAGTTAAGTGGTTGAGCCCTGTATTCATTCCTTACTACAAAAACCAAATCAAACCAATGTTTTTAAATGTAGTTAAGACTAAGAGTTATATGGAAATAGTGTGTCCTCTAATAAATTTCTCTTTGACTGTTTTGGCAGTTTTATTATAGCTGCATTGTTTATAAAATTTATTAACATGTTAATCAAACAGAAATCCCTGAGTAATTTCCAGAATATATTTAGAATGCTGCTTCAGGCTAATTGTTGTTTGTATCCTAATACTGTATTAATGTTTATACCTGGAAGAATAAAATATTTTGTTTCTCATTGCAGCAGAATGGCCAAAGACTATGACAGGTCTTCCCAGCACATCAGGGACAACTGCCAGTGTGGTCATCATACGGGGCATGAAGATGTATGTAGCTCATGTAGGTGACTCAGGGGTGGTCCTTGGAATTCAGGATGACCCGAAGGATGATTTTGTCAGAGCTGTGGAGGTGACACAGGACCATAAGCCAGAACTTCCCAAGGAAAGAGAACGAATTGAAGGACTTGGTGGGAGGTAATGATTCTGCTTTTTTGTCTTTCTCTTGTGATTCTGTTTAGCTATTTCTCCCTCTTAATAAGGTTGATTTTTTTGTTAAATGGATTTTAGTTTGCCTGATGAAAAATTCCAGTGTAATTTATCTCATTTTGAATTGACTTTTATTTCTCATAATGCCTCCAAAAGGAAAACAGTATATCAAGTCAACTAACAATACATATAAGTTTTTTGTATACTGTGGAGTGAACCCAGGATCTTTGTTCTAAAGTACATCCTTAGCCTTTTATTCTTTTCATTTTTAAAATTTGAGGTAGGGTGTTGCTAAATTTTTAAGTTGCCCACACTGGGCTGGAATTTAAATCTTCCTGGCTCAGCTTTCCAGAGTGCTGGAATTACAGGCATGAGTCGCCAGGCCTAGCATTGTACACAGTTTTATTGAAAACTTTTCACATAAGGAGTGATGGTGCATTCCTAAAATCCCAGCACTCTGGGAGGCTGAGGCAGGAGAATGGAAAGTTTGATGCTGGCCTGTGCAACGTGGCAACCCTATCTCAAAATAAAAGTTTTAAAAGTGCTAGGAATATAGCTCAGTGGTAGAGCACTTACCTAGCATGATGTGAAGGCCTGGGTTCAATCTTCAGTACTGTCTCATCCCTCAAAAATTATGCTTGGATTTTAAAAAGCCATTGAACCATTGTCTCTTATTTATTCATTTGTTGTATTGGTGATTTGTTGTATGTGGGTCCTTTTTTGTGCTGGGGAAGCTGTGCCAATGAGCTACAATTCTAGTCTTTTAAAGTTTTTTGAGACAGGTCTTGGTGTTACCCAGGCTCTCTTGAATTTGTGATCCTCTTACCTCAGCCTCCAGAGTAGTAGCTAGGATGACAGGTATGTGCACTGCTCCTGGACATACATTATTATTATTATTATTATTTTTTTTTTTTTTTTTTTTTGAGACAGGATCTTACTATGTAGTTGAGACTGACCTGGAACTCACTATGTAGCCCATGCTAGTCTCGAACTCATAGCGATCCTCCTGCCTCAGCCTCCCGAGTGCTAGGATTACAGGCGTGAGCTACCACACCCAACCATGTATGATTTTTATTGTTTTTTGTTTTTTTTTTAAAGAGTAGGAAATTTTATTGAGAGGAAAGCTCCTGAGAAAGACAGGAGGGGACCAGAAAGTGGGTTGTCACGTATGATTTTTAAAAAATAAGTCTTCCTGGCTGAGGATTTATCCTAGTGGTGCCACACCTGCCTGCCTGCTAAGCACAAGATCCTGAGTTTGATTCCTGGTACCAGGAAAAAAAAAAACTTCCCAATATTTTATAAAATTGATAGATACTAATAAAATGTATTAAAATACATAGATTTTATTTTTTATTTTGTGCAGTACTAGGATTGAACCAAGAGCCAGTCTGGCATTGAGCTACATCCCCAGTCCTTTTTATACTTATTTTGAGATGGTATCTTGCTATGTTGGCCAGGCTAGCCTCATTCTTGTTATCCTGCTGTCTCAGCCTCCTGAGTATCTGGAATTACTGGCATGCACTATTGTACCCAGCCTAGCTGATTTTTTTTAAGTTAGATGATACTTTTAAAAACATTTTTAGATTCACAGAATTGAAGGGGAAACAGCAGTTCCCAAAAACTCCCTACCTTCCTTCTCCAAGCACAGCTTTCCCCAATATCAACATCCTACAGTAGAGTTTTACATTTGTTATAATTGATAACATTATTATCATCCAGTTTCTATAGTTTATGTTAAGGTTCATTCTGACTGTATTTATAAAAAGTATGTAAAGATATATCTGCACCATTATAGAATCATGCAGGATAGTTTCACTGTTCTAAAAATGATCTGTGTTTGTCCATTCCTGTTTTCCTTCCTTATTTCTGGCAAGTACTGATGGTTTTACTATCTCCATAGTTTTGCCTTTTCCAACATTATGTGATTGGAAGCCTTACGTATGACTGTATAATATGCATTTATCATTTGGAAAATACTGGTTATGCTGATAAAATACACTGAGTTACGCAGACCTCTTAAATACTGACACATCTTATTGTATTTGTCATTCATCCCTTTAAAAACTCTACTGTATATGCCTGGTCTTAATATTTTATGAATAGAAAGTTAAGTTTGAACACCCCTGAAAAAGTCTTGGGGACCTGATTCCTAACTGAGGGTGTGTGTGTGTGTGTGTGTGTGTGTCTGTCTGTCTGTCTACTTGCCTGTCAGTCACTGAGGATTGAACTCCCGGCCTCAGGCATGCTAGGCAGGCACTGTTCCACTGAGCAACATGTTGTTACAGGCATATGCCGCTGTGCCTGGCTCCTAAACCACATTCTGAGAACCACTTTAATACATCTTTTTATTTTACTCTTCAGTTCTTTTGGAATTTCAAAATCTAAGCAGTGTGGTAGGGATACAAGTTAATTTCTTTTTTTCCTAGATGGTTACTGATAGCCACCTGAACAATTGTACACCTTTTCCTTCCTGATTAAAATGCTGATCAGGTATAAAATCCTTTAGTGGGAAAAAGGCCTTGAGTCTGCCCTGTTTTTACACTGTTTCTCTGGGTCACATAAACACAGAATATCAGCTCTTTTGTAGGCAAATTGCTTATTTTAGAATGAGCCTCGAATGGAACTGTATCTGTGAAGGGAAGACTTTGAATAGAGTATAAATTTCTGTCTGAAGCAAAAACATTGGTTTTCTTCTATGCATGGAATTTGACCTGTGTAGGGACCAGGCAGCTATAGCTGGGGGCTGTTTACAAGACACTGATTCCTGTGGCATGTAAAACATATTTACTGTTAGACCATGTGGCCTTGTTTATTTATACCTGAGCAATCATTTGGAGGGCTAGAAAATGGCTCCCGGATATCCTAAGAATCACTTCTGAAGACAGTATTCCTTGTTTGCTTGAGACACTGTCTCACTATATAGTTTAGGCTGGCCTCGAACTCCATCTGTAGTACAGACTGGCCCTGATGAAGATAGTATTCCTGAGGTCGTCATGCTGTACTTCCTGTCCTATATCCTGCAGTGTTGAGTTCAGGTTATAGTCTACTTAATCACACAGATGATGCTCAGCTTATATCTAAGACCTTTATTAGGAGCTGTGCAAGTGGGCTTTGTAATTATAAATAGAATTACTGCATATGCTTGGTTCTTTTTTGGGTTGTTTTTTCCTGTCATTTACTAGTACCATAATTTTAAAAACTGAGACATTATTATGATTTTTTTATCTTTTTGGCAATGCTAGGAATTGAACCCAGGACGTGGCAGACATTCCAGGCAAGCTCTGCCACTAAACTACGTCCTCAGCCCCATTATCATACTTTAAAAATATTGGTAGGCCCAATCACTTCTCATCAATCTTACTTAAAAAATAACTTTGGGCTTCTACTTCTTTCTTTTTCAACTTAAAATTTATATTTTCCTTGATTTTAATAACTAATAATAAAGAGTTTATGTTTTTGGCGTTATCATGAAAATACCATCTGGACAGTTGGACAGCTGCTCTTTGCCATTTGGGAGCAGGTGTCTTTTTGCAAAAATTGAGCCATTTTATGGTAAGTTATTTCCTCACCTCCCTGTGTCCCAACCTAGGCAATTGGCCAGTGCTCTGTTTTTGCAGCCTTCTGTTGCTGCTCTGTCAGCTTTCTTCATGTCAGGCTATTCCTTTTTATATGCCTTTTAATTGTATAGGGCAGCAGCAGGGAGTGCAGGAAAAGCAGCATGTTTTACAACTCACTCATTCTCTCTCTTGCCTTCCTTCTCTCTTCTCTCCTCCTCTTCCTCCTCCTTCCTCTTCTCCCCCCACCAAGATTGAAGCTAGGCCCTTTGAATTGAGGTGCATCCCAGCCCTTTGTATGTATGTAGAAGCAGTGCCTGACTAAGTCACTGTACTGCCTGGGCTGGGCTTTAATTTGGGATTACAGGCATGTACCACTATGTTTGGCATTATTTTGTTTTTTGACACTGCATAAACTTGTATGTTTAACTGGTACCATTATTTGTCTTTTAGTTCCTCAGAAACATAACTAAAATATCCTTAAATATTGAGTATCAAGAGTTCCTAGTAGCTCTCTTATATTAGAAACAGCTACAGTAATTATTCTTTTTTTTAAATTTTAAATTGAATTTATTGGTACATTCTAGGTAGACAGTACAGTTACATTCATTATTGGGATCCTGTACCTTTGCATGCCAGGTCTTGGTTCTCATTTTTTCCCCTTGTCCCCACCCTCCCTTTACCCCCTCCTCCCCTCCCCAACAGTAATTATTTAAATATTACTAAGCATTACCTTTTAGGGAGCAGGTTTAGGAAAGAACAATAGGGTTTTTAAGATGATATGAAGGCAGAATAGAAAACCTTATCCTTACTCTTATGTTTCATAGACTCTACTGAATGGCAGATTCACTTCACACTGCTGTTTCCTTTTTAAGGATCAGCATTGAAGAAAGCATAATGTAATAAAATGCCTTTGATACTGTAACTCTTGTTATGACTTAGATGTTGCCTTCAGAACTGAGAATTAATCTGGGCATCGTGGCACACTCCTGTAATCTCACCACTCCTGAGGCCTGAGGCAGGAGGATTATAAATTCAAACTCAGCCTGCTGGGGTGTAGCTCAGTGTGAAGGCCCTGGATTCAATCTCAGTACCAATAATAATAATAGAATAAGAACTGAAAATTAAAGTAGTTCCCAAGAAGGATGGTACATAAGCACTTTTCTGGAATTACTCTTCTACATTAACATCTACATTTTTGGATCATTCTGTATTCATTTCATTCCTTTACTTTACTGTCTTAACAGAGATGAACTGGCTGACTGTGCCTTAAGTGGAAGGCATTTCACAGTGCCTTTGCTTCTGAGGCAGTCGCTGTTATCTGATCTTTCCTGTCTTCAGTTTTCCATTTTTTTGTAGTAGTGGCAATTGTACCCAAGGAATGCTGAGCTATATCTGCAGTCATTTGTCCCCTTTTAAAAATTTTTCGAGACAAGTTCTTACTAAGTTGCCCACGCTGGCCTTGAACTTGCAGTCCTCAGTCTTCCTCAGTCTCCCAAGTAGCTGGAATTATGGACATCTGCCACAGCAGTAGGCTATCTTTGTAGATTATTCAGATTATAATGAAAGGGTTTCTGGGTGCTTATGGGACCTAAATAAAGGGACTTCGTTAGTTATCTCTTTTCTCTTTTTCTTTTTTTTTTTTTTTTTTTCCCAGACAGGATCTCGCCAAGCTGCTAAATTGCCCGGGCTGGGCTCAAATTTGTAATCCTCCTAGCTCAGCCTCCCAGAGTGTTGGATTATAGGCCTGGGCCATCATACCTGGGCTTAATTAGATATTCTAATGGGCTCTATCTCACAGTTTTGGGAATCAGCATGTTTTGTCAGCTAGACCTAATGTCAGGTAGACTTAATACTTACTGTTTCTCAGAAAGAGGCTTTTTGGCAACTCTTTCCCTCATCTTTTTTAGCCTTCCAGGAATGCTATTTCTGTATTGACATTAGGGGGAAAAATAACAGAGAAGTTGGGATTATATTGACTAAGGGATTACTTTTCTTTTATACCTGTCTCATTTTAGTCATGCTAGAAATAGATTGAAAAATTGTCTCTCTTACATTTTGAGAGTTTTTTTCCCCCCAAATAATTAACCATATAGGGCTGGGGATTTAGCTCAGTGGTTCTGGTGCTTGCCTCACAATCACAAGGACCTGAGTTCGATCCCCGGTACCCCCCCAAAACCATATTTTCAAGGGTTAGATACTTTGGAGTATGTACTAATTACATATTTTTGTTATTCCTATTGCAAATTTTTAGGAGGATTTCTTACTCTCTCTCAGATGTATGTCTATATAGCTGATAGCTGATATGTTTCCCAAAGTCTAGTCGTACACTTCAAATTACAAAAATATTTAAATATGTATATAGATATTTCTCTTGAGTTATATCCTACTGATTCTTCAGTATAAAAATATGAAAACCTTCCCCCATTCCCAAAGAAATTTCCATAAATTCTTTCCTTTTCTTTGGATACAGGGTCGGTCTGTAAGTTGCGTAGGCTGGGTTCAAAATTGGTGATCCTTCTGCCTCAGCTTCTCAGAGTGCTGAGATTTGCAAGCATGTGTCACCATGCCCGGCTTTAACCTTTCCTTTTAAATTTCTTTTATTACTATTTAGTATCTCCTGATTTATTGGTGCTCTTTTCCTCTCCTTAGTTATTTAAAGTCATTAAGACATCTTTTCTCTTTGACCTGATATGTACTCAGTTTTCTTTATATTGCTTCTATGTAGTTTTATCTGGCTGAGATTAGTTGACTCTCTGCCCTTCCTCATGT
Organism: Fukomys damarensis; assembly: GCF_012274545.1. Classification (NCBI taxonomy): domain Eukaryota; kingdom Metazoa; phylum Chordata; class Mammalia; order Rodentia; family Bathyergidae; genus Fukomys; species Fukomys damarensis. The sequence continues at coordinate 24,763,269 of NW_022900925.1, forward strand.
AACTTACTCTTTTTATCGGTGGTGGTGGTACTTAGTATTGAACCCAGGGCATTTGCACTGAACTACATCCCCAGCAACCCCCAACCCCCTTTTTAAATTTTGAAGCAAGGTCCTGCTAAGTTTCCTGGGATAGGCTCGAATTTAGCATCCTCCTGGCTCAGCATCCCAGAGTGATGGGGTTACAGGTGTGTGCCACCATGTTTGGTTTAATCTTGCCCTGGGTTTGTTTCATTTGTTTGCTTGTTTTTGTCCTGTTTTCTTTTTCCTTTCTGAACAGAACTGTGGCTTATGCATCCTTATAAGATGTCCTTATTTTATGATAATATAACCTTATTTTACTAGTTATTGAACACATGGAAATAGAATATTTATGTGAACCTGTTTTGTTTTTTTTTTAGTGTCATGAACAAGTCTGGAGTGAACCGTGTAGTTTGGAAGAGGCCTCGGCTCTCTCATAGTGGACCTGTGAGAAGGAGCACAGTTATTGACCAGATTCCTTTTCTGGCAGTAGCCAGAGCACTTGGTAAGTAGGACTTGCTTATGATGAAGTCATATTAGATTTTCTACAATGTATGATATAAAAGAGGACCGAATACTCATCATTAATCGGTAGGTACATGGTTATGGTAGTGATATGACAGTATTGTATCTTATATTTTAAAAACCTAATCGAGGGGACAGATCAGGTATTGATCCTAAGTCATGTTCAGTATCTTTTTTATTTTTTATTTTTTTTTATTTTGGTACCAGAGATCGAACACGGGTCCTTACGCTTGCAAGGCTGGCAGCAGAACCACTGAGCTAAATCCCTGGCTAGTGTCTTTTAAAAATACCTTTTCCTATTTCATGCCTTAATACTCCTCCTAAGAGTGTTGGTCTTCTTTTTCTTTAGCTGTAAAAATAAATTGTCCATAATAAAAAGAAATTTTTCTGGTCTGTTTTTGGAAAGAGGTTTAGAAAATTATAGAAATATCTTACCTTGGCTAGAGGAGAGGGATAGTTTTTCTTTAAAAAAATATCTGAGAAAATACCAATCCCCCGCTTCATAGATACTTGAGTCTGAGTTGGTAGTAGGCATTATAATAGATTTATAATGCAGATTTACTTCTGGCCTCAAGGGGGAAAGTCTCATAATTGAGATAAGCAAGAAAAAACTAAGTTTGTCTGGGTGTGCTGGTACATTCCTATAATCCCAGCTACTCCAGAGGCTGAGGCAGGAGGATTGCTGCAAGTTTGAGGCCAGCCTGGGCTACGTAGTGACTCAAGACCAACCTGAACTATATAATGAGACCCTGATCTCTGGGGAAAATAATAATTAATAATTGAGAGCCCATGGTAAAATATTCCAGCCACAGACTCAAGTGAGAGTTTGATTTGTACTAGGAACTGTCCAAAGGCTGGCTGGTGTTAAGGTGGTATAGTGGCCCATGTCTATAGTCCCAGGACTCTGAAGACAGGCATAAAAAGATCTCAAGTTCTGAGCCAGCTGGGAGCATGGTAAGACCTCTGCTTCAAAAATCTAAAGCAGCAGCAACAAAACTAAAAAGGCTGGAACCAGCAAAGTAGATATGGGCCATGCTGTAGTAGATACTTACATCTGATCTAATTGTTGTGGGAAGCATTGTAGGATATTCAACTATGAAGCAACATCAGGTGATTTGTCTTTTAAAAAGATCATGCTGCCTACCATTATTTATCTTTGATGGTCAAACACACACAGGCCTATTCTGTAACCTACTGGGGAATAACAGATGATAAACAAATAAGGAAGGCACTGTGCAAAATGCCATGAAGAAATTAAATAGGTGGTGTGCCAGTAATTGGTGGAAGGGATAGTGGATAGCAGGGGAAAACTACTTTAGAAGAGATGAAGCTGGGTATAGTGGCACATTCCTATAATCCCAGTATTTTTAAGGCAGGAGAATTGCAAACTTGAGCCTTGCCTAGGCATTTAATCAAAGCAGAGCCGTAACTATCCAAGGGTCCTTAGGCAGTTACAGTAGTATGTTTGGCTGGGGAGGGTAGAGTAGTATACTATCTTCAACTAAATAACACTGGTTTTCTTTCGGGAAATTTCATCTTCCATACACAATGTGTAGTATTAGTGTAAACATTCCTAGTCAAGATACTTTTAGAAAACATAGCAGAAGATCAGTTATATGATGCCATTGTGGCAGGCAGATCTCTGTACTAGAGCTTTGAATCTAGTAAGAACAAAACTTTTTTTGAAAATTAAGGGCCGAGAAGCAGGTGTGGTAACACATGGCAGTAATCCCAGCACTTGGGAAGCTGAGGCAGGAAAATCATTGTGAATTCCAGGATAGCTTAGCCCACCTAATTAGTTCAAGGCTAGTCTGAACTGCATAGCAAGTCAAAACCCTCCTTCCAGAAAAGGGGGGTGGCACTGACAGTGTGGTGCAGTGGTAGGGCACTTGCCTAGCATCCATGAGGCCTTGGGTTTTAACCCCAGAACTGAAGAAAAATAACTACTTCATCCTAGTGATATTGGTGTCCTTGACAGTACCCCGCTGATGTGGTTGGGTTTTCTTGGTTGCCTGGAAGTCTTGTTTACATATCTGGTTCTCTAGCTTCTTATTTCTATCTATGAGTAACCTGATTTTCTTCTAAGTTGCCTTTTTGGCCTAAATTAACCTGAGCTGGAGATTACAAGCACAGAATCCTAAATAGGAAGCACAGTGTTTAGTCTCTTTGAGGAATAATCTAGTGTAAGTGAAGATGAAGCCTTAAAATGAGAGTGGAGATGAGGACATTTATTTACCAGGAGTAAAGGGAATGTGTAGGCCAAAGGACAAACATTCTAACCACAGCTGGTACCTGTCTCATACTGTTGTGATTATTGGATTATTTAATACATGTAAAGTGTTTAAAGTTGAGCCTGGCACATAGTAAGTGACCTATAAATGTTAGCTGTTACTGTTATTAGTATTTATTGATGTAGGGCAATGACACAATCCACTGTGTTTTTAAAGGGCCATTTTGTCTGCCTGGTAGCCAAGAGTATAGAGAAATAAAATTGGAGACAGAGCTGGGCCCTTCCCCCTTCCATCTCAGTACTCTGGGAGTCTAAGGGATGAGGATCACAGGTACGGGCCCCACGTGGGCAACTTAGCAAGACCCTGTCTCAAAACAAAACAAAACAAAAGCTAGTAAAAGGGCTAGGGATATAATTTAGTATTAAGGCCCTGAGTTCAATCCTCAGTACCATACATACGCACATACACAAAGGAGGCAAGGGTATCATTAAGAAGCCTGTTGTAAAATTCCAGGCACTTGGCTTATTTTATAGATTTGTTATTGTGGAACTAGGACGTTGTCTTAAGTGACCCAGTCATTTATAATATAGCATGTAATACAATTGATCTTCCAGTTGTTGGCAGTGAAAAAGAGATGGAAAGGTAATAGCAAAGCTGTTGCTGCTTACATTTCAGGTAGAGGATAAATTTCAGATTGACTGCAGCTTTTTTTTTTTTTTTTTTTTTTTTTTTTTTTTTTTTTTTTTTTTTTTTTTTTTTTTTTTTGTACCGGGGATCGAACTCAGGCCCTCGTGCTTGCAAGGCAGGCAGCGGAACCACTGAGCTAAATCCCCAGCCCTGACTGCAGCTATTTGTAATATTAGTGACCATAGAAAGGGGGCATGAGTGGAAAGAAATTGATATTACTAAAGAATAGGCTTGTGTTGTTTTTTGTTGGTATTTTAATTGGAAAACTCATTGAACTTAAGGTAGGATTTTACTCCAGATTCAATAGCAAGGTGGGCCTTAAATTTAGAAAAGTAGATAGCAGTTTTATTTTGCTTACAAAAGTGTATGTGCCAAGCATTTCAAGTAGGTTTTAGAGCAAGATAAAAAGAAGACTAGGAGAGATAGCGGGAAAATCAGGAAATTTTTCTGGTTCACATAATTTTACTGAGGTCAAGTGATATTTCAGGCTAGAGCAGTCCAGACACGTAATTAAACCCCTGCTTGAATACTTTCAGTAATCTTTACTTAATATTTCAAACTTTTATATTGCTAAACAGCTCTCATTGAATTGTATTGTGGGTGACAGGTTTGCCTCCATGTTACTTCTCATGTTTCAGATATTAGCCCTCATTTTGTGTGCTGAACAAAAATGGGCCAGTGTACTTACTTGGCTGTTGCATAATGACAATGAAAATTGGTTAACATGTTTCTGTGGTCTTTCTCGTAGGCCAGAGTACTGATTTTAGACCCTTCGTTGTATAGTTGTCTGTTGCAGAATGCATCCTTGGGTGATTTCACTGTTGTGCAGCCATCACAGAGTGTACTTACACAGCCACTTGGTGTAGCCCCTTGATGGAATCAAGATGTGGTAAACAGGAGGTCTATGAGGCTGCTGCTGAGTAATGTGGAAAACTTACAGTACTTTTTTTTTTTTTTTTTTTTAAAAAAAAAAGTCCACTC
>NW_022900925.1:24767725-24798972 GCF_012274545.1 Fukomys damarensis
TTTTTTTTAAAGAAAAATAAGTACACTCTCAAGTAACGATAAAAATTATATGAGCCAGGGTTTAGCTCAGTGGCATTGTGCCTGCTTGGCAAGTACAAGGTCCTGAGTTTGATCCCCAGTTCCAAAACAAACAAAACTGTAGTAAACACATAAACTAGTAGTATGGTCATTTGTTGTTCTACACTGTATATAATAGTATTTGTATGTGCTATGCTTGGGAACGACTGGCAGCTCATTAGGTTTGTTTACACCAGCATGACCACCAATTTGTGAGTAGTGCATTGTGCTATGACAGATGGCTGTGACGCCATTAGGTCAGCTCCATTGTAATCTTGCAGGACTGCTGTTATATAGGTGATCTGTCATTGGCTGAAATGTTACATGATGCCTGACTGATTTCATCATTTCCCTTTACATGGCTCCTCAATAAGTGTTTCAGAGTTCAGGCACTCTGTAAGGTATGATCCCAGCAGTTTGAAGTACAAGTTTCAAGTTGGGCTTCCCTAATCCAAAACTTCAAAATCTGAAATGCTCCAAAATTTGAAACTCTTTGAGCACGAACAGTATGCCAAAAGTAGAAAATTCCACACTTGACCCATAGGGTCACAATCAGAATACAGGTTTACCAATACTCTTTTATGAAATTACCTTTACGCCATCTGTGAAATAAATATTATGTGTAGTCTTGAGTACCAACCTCAAGGTACGTCATTATGTATATGCATGTATTCCAAAATTCAAAATTGAAACACTTGTAGCTAGGGATTTATCTCAGTGGTTCTGGTGCCTGCCTTATGCGCACAAGGACCCGAGTTTGATCCCCAGTACAAAAAAAAAAAAAAAATTGGAACACTGGCACACTTTTGGTTCTAAGCATTTTGAATAAGGGATGATAGTCATCTTGTATTGTTTCCTACTAGGAGTCCTGGCATTGTGACTATGATTAACTTTCAGTAGTCGTATTGCATTGCTGGCTAATTAAGCTCAGGTTCCATCTTATATTTCTTATGAACTGCTACCAGATCGTTATTGTATACTCTGTTGGTTTTGATTGGGGTGGTATGAAAGTGAGATAGAGACCAGGTACTGGCAGCATGAGTTCCTTGCAGAATACCCTTTGTATTGATTAGTGGGTTCGTATGGATATGAAGAAAGATCTTCTTTAGCTTATTTCATGTTTGTTAACTACAAATATAGAAAATATAGAAATAGTCTGCTGTTGTCTATATTATGCAAATATTAAAAGTTCTTAAGTAGTAAGATATTGAAATATTTGTCTATAGCCTGTTCAGTTAGAAGAATGGCAGTAAATTCCCACACAAGAGGGGTTTTATTGTTTTTTTTTTGTTTTTGTTTTTGTTTTTTTTTCACTATGGGGAATTGAACCCATGAATTTTGCCACTGAACTATACACCCCCACCCGTTTTTTTTACTTTTTATTTTGAGACAAGGTCTCACGGGTGCTAAATTGCCCAGGTTGGGCTCAAATTTGTGATTCTCTTGCTTCAGCCTTCCAGAGTTTCAAGATTACAGATACATACTACCACACCTGACTCTGTAACTTTTCATACATTTGAAATTATTCAGATATTTCAAAAAGGTAAAAAGCTGTTTTGATTTTGCTCTGTAGAATGGATTTATTTTTCTACCTTTAATAAATGTAAATACTCAATTAAAAAAAAGATCATAAGGGCTAGGGATTTAGCTCAGTGGTTCTGCCACCTGCCTCACAAGTGCAAGGACCTGAGTTCGATCCCCGGTACCAAAAAAAAAAAGATGATAAGCTGGCACTAATAATAAGAAATTTAATAGGAATATAAGGTACTAGGCTTAAGTACAGAATGTTAGCAGTATTTCCAAGAGAGAACTGCTTTCTTCCTTCCTTCCTTTTTTTCCTTTTATTTGTTCTTTCTTTCCTATCTTTACTGGGAAATTGAGCCCTGGATTCTAGGCTAGCCTGGGCAACATAGCAAGACTGCCTCAAAAGAAAAAAAAAAATGTAGCCAGATGTGCTGGTGCATGCCTGTAATCCCAGCACTCAAGAGGCTGAGGCAGGTGAATTGCTATGGGTTTGAGGCTAGCCTGGGCTACATAGCCAATGAAATATGTATCTAGTGATACAGAATTCATGTACCTGGTTGTGACGTCATCACTATCCAAGCTACATTTGTGTTTTGAAGAGATGATGATTGCAGATTTGAGAATGGACTAGAGGAGTGAAAAGTTGCTGGGATTCTTCATGGGAAGCCACATACAAAATAGAGTGCTGAAATTTTCTTTGTGTTCTGTAGATTGTTAACTGCCAAGGTACCACAGGGGCAAACAGAGTGTGCTGGTATCTGAGGAGAGGCTTCCTCTTTTCTGTGTCACTTCAGCGCCCTCTACAGGAGGAAATGAAAAATGGCCATTGCGCAGACAGCCAACCCTGTCAGCTGTGTGGGAGGCTCCCTCAGGACCCACAGAAATGATGTTTGTGATCCTGTTTTGGTGACCAAACACTACGCTTAACCTAATTTTGACACTAGTTATTTGATCTTAGAGAAAGCCCCATAGACTTCTTGATTTGGTAAAATAAGGGTACTTGGTATGAATTCAATGAGTTTGTTAAAAGTTGATTCTAGGAAGCATTATTTTTATGTTTTTTTTTTGAGACAGGGTCTCATGTGGCCCAGGCTAGGCTTGAATTCATGGGAATCTTCTTGCTTCAGCCTCCCAAATTCTAGGATTATAGGCATGCATCACCATACCTGGCCTCTAGGAACTTTTAATAGCAAATATAAAGCAATGTGAGCCTCAAAGCAAATTATAATAGACACAAGTTAAATTAAACCTAATGAAACCAGGTGTGGTGCTGCGCACCTGTAATCCCAGCATTCAAGAGGCTGAGGCAGGAGGATCACCAGTTCGAGGCCAGCCTGAACTACAAAGTGAGACCTTGTTTCAAAACAAACAACCAATCAATCATTCCCCAGTGCCAGGGCAGGAAAAATCCCTTCTGGAAATGTTCTGAGGTTTTAGTGAGGAAGAAAAGAATTAGAGATTGGCAAGATGTTGGAAACTAGCGATTTAAGAGTTGTCAGTAAGAGTATTTATTACAAGCTTGAACACGTGGTGTGACAAAAATGGGGCACATAAATGCTTATATATGTGTAGCTATCTCCAGAAGGGTGAGAATAATACTGTTCCTTGTGTGGAGAATTGGGAGGAATAGGATGGAAAAGGGAGAGTTTTCACTGAGTACCTTTCCTACCTGTGTAGATGCTACCTATCCAAATATACGATTTTCTTAAGATACTAATGAGCTGGGAGCAGTGGTCCACATCTGTACAGTAAGTCCCCAACTTCCAAACAAGTTCTGTTCAGGGAGAATTTTTCATAAGTCAGATGTGTTCATAAGCCAACAAAGGGAATCTTACACAGTACCCCTGTCAAAGTTCACAACTTGAATGTTCCTAAGTCAGGGACTTGCTGTGATCTCAAAATAGGAGACAGAGACAAGAGGATTGCAAGTTCAATACCATCCTGGGCATTTATCAAAACTATTTATGAGTGAACAAATACATAAAAAGGACTTGAGTATGTAGTTCAGTTGAGGCCCTGGGTTCAGTCCTCAGTACCTCTCTCACAAAGATACTAATGTTGATTTAAGTGCAAGAAATAATGTTCCTCCTTCAGGGTTATCTAATGTGCCTTTGAGTGAAAATTGAAATTTTTTATACCTACATTTTAATTTACACATATTAGGGACTTTGCTTCTATACAAATTGTTTTATTTGGAAAACAGTATTATCAAAAAAAAAAAGGAAAAGTGCTTCTTTTTTTTTTAATTTTATTGAGTTTATTGGTACATTTTAGGGATACAGTACAGTTACATTCATTGTTGGGATCATGTACCTTTACATGGGAAGTCTTGATTCTCATTTTTTCCCCTTACCTCTGCCCTCCCTTCACCCCCTCCTCCCCTCCCCATCTACAAACACTTTATTTTCATCTTTTCATTCTCTCACATTTTTTTCTTTTCCCTTTTAGGAAAAGTGCTTCTTAAAAAGTTTTTGAACATCATTTATGAACTCTATGAACTCTGTATAATTGCTACCTTAATATTCTTAACAGTCTCCATGTTCATTTTTATTTTATTGATTGGGCAGGCAGCTTTGTTTTGCTGGTCTTTGTAAGTCTGTGTGGATTGTAATTGGCTTTTAGTGGTCACATTCGCTGGCTTCTCTGACAATTGAATTTTCTCTTTGAAGAGCCCTAATGACAGTGAATTTGGCTATTTTAGGGTAGAGTGATTGATTTGAATTTTTCTTCTGTTGGACTTTGAGCATGTTTGAATTGGCTGGTATTTCTGATGGAGCCAATGGGGAAGTTTAAGGAAAGAAAAAGACAAAGAGCTTCCTTTCATTCACAAAAGAATTTGAGACCATCCTAGACTGCATAGCAGAGCAAGACATCTCAAAAACTTTAAAAAAAATAATCTTGGTTAATTTTGGCTCTTTGTCCTCATACATTTTAGAATAACTTTGTGAAATTCTACAAAAGTTCTTCTGGGGTTTTGGTTGGAATGACATTGACTTTGACTTTACAGTTACTTGGGGAAGAATTAACACCTTTATAATATTTAAAGTCTTCCTCTGTTAATGGGCTTGTTTTAATTTTAAAGGATAGTATTTTATTGACTATGTTTCATTCACAGATTCACAATTATTTAAATAATCTTTTTAATGTGTTAGAATCTATTTCTATAATCTCTCAATTGAGGGTTTATATCACTTTTGTTGAATTTATTTCTAAGTACCTTAGTCTGGTTCATTGCTTAAAAATTTACATTTTCTATGTTTTATAATTATATAGATAAACAGTTGACTTCTATATATTGGGTTTGTACTTAATAATCTTGCTAAACTTCCCTAATTTTTTTCTAGTTTTCCACGTACAAATGAAATTAGGTGAAATCAGGTGTGGTGGTACACACATAATCCCAGCTACTGGGGCAATTAAATAGGAGTATTGAAAGTTTGAGACCAGCCTGGGCAATTTAGTGAGACCCTGTCTTAAAATTGAGTTTAAATAAGGGTTGCCCCGGGCCAGGGATTTAGCTAAGTGAAACCATGTCTACCTGGCAAACGTGAGGTCTTGAGTTCAATTCCTGATACCGGGAAAAAAATAAATTTAAAAAATTTTAATTTTAAAAAAGGGCTGGAGATATAGCTTAGTGGTTGAGTACTTGCCTAGCATGGAGACAGCCTTGGATCCAATCCCTAGTATCCCCCTTCTAAAGAAAGGAAAGAAAACTGCAAGTAATAATAGCTTCGTTTCTTCCTTTACAGTTCATCTATCTTATTTTTTGTCATCTTACTGTTGGAAATATCTCTGGCCTAATATTGGAAGAGAAATGATGATAAAAGGTGTAGTTTTTTTATTTTCTCTTTCTATCTATCTATCTATCTATCTATCTATCTATTTGTACCAGGGATTGAACTCGGGTCCTTGCGCTTGCAAGGCAGGCCACTGAACCGCTGAGCTAAATCCCAGGCCCCTATTCCTTTTATTTTAAGGGGAATACTTTTAACACTTTAAGTTAAAGGAGGTGTTTGCTGTAGAATTGTATTTGTGTGTGTGTGTGTGTGTGTGTGTGTGTTGCTGGGAACTCAAACATGATAGGCAAGCATTCTCCCACTGATTTATGCCCCCAGCTCCTGCTACAGATTTCCAGTGTACCCTCTTCATTAGGTTAAGGTGGTTTCCTGCTAGATGTGGTGGCGCATGTCTGTAATCCTAGCACTCTGGAGGCTGAGGCAGGAGGATCATGTGAGTTCAAGGCCAGCCTGAACTATAAAATGAGAATTTATCTCAATGCACTCTCCCTAAAGTTTCCTTTTATTCTTTGTTTGCTTAGATATTTTTAATCATGAATTAATTTTTAATATTTTGAAATGCAAAATCTAAGAATAAAAATTCCAATAGTCTCCTTCTAGATAGCTTTCTGAAAGAGTTAAAGACATCATATTATTGGGATACACATGTACCTATGTTATTCCAGCAGTTTATAATAGCTAAATCTTGGAAGTTGTCCACATGTCAATAAATGGATAAAGAAAGTGGTATTTATACACAATGGTAGACTACTGTGTTATAAAGAAGGGTAAACTTAAGTCATTTGTAGGAAAATGGATGTATCTTGAGACCATAATGTTAAATTAAATAAATAAGACAAATAAATATCTCTCTCCCTCCCCCACCTTTCTTTTTTCTTTCTTCTTTGTTTTTGTTTTCTGCGACAAGCTTTCACTATGTAGCCCAGGCTGGCCTCAAACTTCTTTCTTCTTTGTTTTTGTTTTCTGCGACAAGCTTTCACTATGTAGCCCAGGCTGGCCTCAAAATCAGTGATCCTTGTGCCTCAGCTTCCCAAGTGGTAGGATTACATGCGTGCACCACCAGACCTGGCAAATAGCACATATTATCTTAAATGAGAAGCCCAAAATGTAAAGAGCAAAATAAAAGATAGATAATAGGAAATAGATCTTTTGAAAAAGAGAAGGAGAACAAGAAATGGAGGGAGAGGGAAAGGAAGAAGAGAGGGGAAGGGGATAAAAAAAGAACTAAGATGTATGTTGTGCCAGCTCCCTGTGAGGAATGTGATCGTTATGTACTGTGAACGTGCACTGTGCCAAAACAAAAAGATTGAAAAATACTCTCGAATGCTTTTCTGCATCTATGGAAATTAACATGCGATTTTCTTGTTTAGTCTGTTGTAATGCTGTTAGTTTGGAAGTAATGCTTTCTGCTCCTGCTCCCCAGGTGATCTGTGGAGCTATGATTTCTTCAGTGGTGAGTTTGTGGTGTCACCGGAGCCAGACACGAGTGTCCACACTCTTGATCCCCAGAAGCACAAGTATATTATCCTGGGGAGTGATGGGCTTTGGAATATGATCCCACCTCAAGATGCTGTTTCAATGTGCCAGGACCAAGAGGAGAAAAAATACTTGACGGTGAGCAGTGACTCAGTCATCTTTGTTTTTTTAATATTGGGCTTGAAAACCCAAGGGTGCTTTACCACTGGGCTATATTCCCAGCCCCTTTACATTCCTTCCCTCTCCTCCTTTCCTCTTCCCTCTTCTTCCCTTCTCTGTCGTACTAGGGATTGAACTTAGGGGTACTCTTATCACAGAGCTATAACTTCAGCCCTATTTAGTTCCTGTTATTTTGAGATAGGGTCTCACTAAGTTGCTAAGGCTTGCTGCAAACTTTAAATCCTCCTGCCTTAACCTCTCATGTAGCTGAGATTTAAGGCATATGTTATCACTTCTTTTATCAGTACTAATCTGAATGTTTGTGTAGCATCTAATAGAAAAGTGATTGTGGCCATTGGTCTCTCCTATCCTTTTCTTTTTTTTGGTGCCCTCCCACCTCTTCTTTTTTTCTGTACTGAGGATGGAACCCAGGACCTTTGCCTTGAGCTGTGTCACCAGGTCTTTTATTTTGAGACATCTTCCTAAGTCTCTCAGTCTCCCAGGTGGCCTGGATGTTGTTGTGACCCTCCTGCCTCAGCCACCCAAGTAGCTGAGATTGTAGGTGAATGTCACAATGCCCAGCATCAGAAGTTATCATATTAGGAAAATTTGGTCCTTTGCAGTGAATTTCTAAACATTCCTGATAGTCTTATTTGTGAGTTACATTCATTCCTTCATTCTTTCATTCATCTTTCCTCATACTGGAGATTGGACCTAGGGCATCTGCACTGAGCTATACTCCAACCTTCCCCCAGCGTTTTGTTGTTTCGGTTTTGGAGAAGGGCTTCCCAGGCTGGGCTCAAACTTGTTTTTGTGACTCCGGAGTGCTGGGAGTGCTGGGATTACAGGCATTTACTAACATGCCTGGGATTATAAAGTAACAGTGAATACTAAGTTTCTTGGTTAAAAAGATAAAGATGCATGAGTGAAATTTAACCGTAAGCCCTTGTGAATTAATGTCCTCCTGTCTTTAAAATATAGAGTGAACATGGCCAGTCTTGTGCCAAAATGCTTGTGAATCGAGCGCTAGGCCGCTGGAGGCAGCGTATGCTTCGAGCAGATAACACCAGTGCTATAGTAATCTGCATCTCACCAGGAGTGGACAACCAGGGAGACTTCACCAGCGAAGATGAGCTCTATCTGAACCTGACTGACAGCCCTTCCTACGATAGTCAGGAAACCTGTGTAACAAATCCTTCCCCGTGTTCTACACCACCCGTCAAGGTATGTGGGCCTTCCCTTTTTAAGTTATGTTTAACAGTCAGAATTTCTTTGGTTGATTGCTGAAAAATAATTTTTAGATTCTTTTTTCTTAAGACAGGATTTTGGCTTTGAACTAAATTCAAGAAAGTAGTGGATCTTCTTATGTAACTTTGTCAGAGAGCCTTCTTTATGTCAGTACTAATCTGAATGTATGTGTCGCATCTAATAGAAAAGTGATTGTGGCCTTTGAGTAATATTAATGTTTGGAATTTAACAATTCCCCACTGATGCTATAGACATTTATAAAGCATTTAGAAGTTGGTGAAGCACTTTAATTTGTAATATTGCATTTGAACCTCTTAACTCTAATAGTAGTGATACTATGATTCCTTGTTTATGACCATTAGAACCGAGAGATTAAACAGTCTGAACAAGGTCGTACAGAATCAAGATTGGATGGGCTCTATGATATCATAGACTTCAGATCTACTTGTTAATGTGAATGATTTTAAGATAGGCGGAAAAGCAAATTTAAATGGGTACCACATTTTCCATTTTCTGATTTTTTTTAAGAACTCAAAATGTTTTTATTTTCATTTATATTTTTTCCTACCACAAATCAATAATGATGATAACTACATGCTTTTTTGTTTGTTTGCTTGTTTGTTTTTTGAGACAGGTTCTCACTATGTAGCTCAGGCTGGCCTTAACTGGTGATCTTCCTGCTTCAGCCTCCTAAGTGCTGAAATTACAGGCATGAGCTACCATGCCTGGCTGAAGCAGTTCTGGAAGTCCTCTTTTATGTCTTCAGTTGTGCATAGTGTGGCTACTTCAGTGTCCTGAATTGATTCAAAATGTTTACTTTTCTTGGTCATTTGCCTTCAGGGAAGGGTCAGAATTCGCAAGGTGCCAGATATAGGGAGTAAGGTGAATGAAGACATACCATAATGCTTTTTTTACAGTCCTACCTTTCCATTGGATGGCATCAGGCAGCACCGTTCACTGCATTCATTTTTTATCATACCTTATAAAGACACCCATGAAAGAGAATTTTAAGAACTATTTTAGAAAGTGGCAAGTAGCCGAACATAGTGGTGCATGTGTGTAATCGCAGTCCTTGAGAGGCTGAGGCAGGAGAATTGCCACGAGTTGAAGGCCAGCCTGGGCCACATAGTCAGACCCTATCTCCAAAAACCAAAAAAACCAACGAAAAAGAAGGTTGCAAGAGTGATGAGATAAGCATGTTTGAAATGGGGTAGGGAAGAGGGTATTTGTGTCTTTTACTATAATAAGTTTTTTAAAATTTAAACACACCACTTTTTTTTGTTGTTTTGTTTTTTTTGAGACAGGGCCCCACTATGTAGTTGAGACTGACCTGGAACTCACTATGTAGTCCAGCCTGGTCTTGAACTCACTGTGATCCTCCTGCCTCAGCCTCCCAAGTGCTGGGATTACAGGTGTGCGCTACCACACCTGACCACGCACCACACTTTTTTATCTGCTCTTGTATCTTTACTTTTGGTTACCTACCAGTAGAATGGATAGCTTATTTTATCTCATTCATTATACTGAATGCAGGATTCAGTATCTGTTACCTTTATATTATGTTCCGCTCACCCAGGTTACCCCAATAGATCCTTTCAAATAGTTCAGGAAATATATAGTGAACAAATGAGTGAATGCATGTCATGTTTTTGACATCCTTGTGCCTTCTTAGGGAGCTCAGAATAATTTGTTTTACTTCTTTCTTGTTTTTTAGACACTGGAAGAGGATCCGTGGCCCAGGCTGAACTCTAAAGACCACATACCTACCCTCGTTCGCAGTAATGCCTTCCCAGATAATTTTTTAGAGATCCCAACTGAGGTAACTCGAGGGAGTGTCCAGGCTGTAGTCTTATCCTCAAAAGATCCAGAGCCACTTGAAGAAAACTGCACGAAAGCCCTAACTTTAAGGATACATGATTCTTTGAACAATACCCTGTCAGTTGGCCTTGTGCCGACAAATTCAACAAATACTGTGTTGGACCAAAAAAATGTAAAGATGTCCACTCCTGGTCAAATGAAGGCCCAAGAAGTTGAAAGAACCCCCCCAGCAAGCTTTAAAAGGACATTAGAAGAATCCAACTCTGGCCCGCTTATGAAGAAGCATAGACGAAATGGTTTAAGTCGAAGTAGCAGTGCTCAGCCTGCAAGCCTCCCCACAACCTCCCAGCGGAAGAACTCTGTGAAACTTACCATGCGACGCAGACTTAGGGGCCAGAAGAAAATTGGCAATCCTTTACTACATCAGCACAGGAAAACTGTTTGTGTTTGCTGAAATGTATCTGGAAGTGAAGTTTTTCCATTTTAGAATTTGAGGGCTTTTAAAATTTGGTGCCATTGCCGGGCGTGGTGGTGCACGCCTGTAATCCTAGTACTTGGGAGGCTGAGGCAGGAGGATTGCTGTAAGTTTGAGGCCAGCCTGAACTGCATTGCGAGACCCTGTCTCAAAAAAAAAGCAAAACAACAAAAATAAAATAAAAAATAAATAAAATTGGTGCCGAGTTGAACTTTTTTTAAGGGGACAAAATAAAGAATATACAATTTGATCTTTTGGAATTTAACAGTTTTATTCTGGCCTTGTACTTGCTTGTATGATAAATGTGAATTTTGTAGATGTTAGGGTATAAGTTGCTGTAAAATGTGTGTAAATTTGTATCTTTCACACAGTTCAGTCTCATACTCTACAATAATTGTGACAACAGGGCTAAATGTTTAAAAAAATCAAAAGAATATTAGATTTTAGAAATACATTTAAACTTTCTAAAATGCTTATTAACATTTTTTGTATGTCACACATGAAAACAACACATCTTTTTAAAGTAAATTATTAAGCAGACTGGAAAAGTGATGTATTTTCATAGTGACCTGTGTCCAACGTAATGTTTCCTAGAGACTCCTAGGGTCTTTTAAAGATTATATTTTATTTCTAATTTCATAATTCAGAGCTAAAATTTTCATAGAAGTGTTGAACCATGCTAAAGTAGTCGGATGTTAGTCTCTGTGTTCCAATTAAAATACTATGCAGTATCTCTTACTTTAGTAGCTGTTCTCTAAAACATCAGCCAGATACACTCATTGAATCTTTGGCATAGAAGGTGTGTTTGCCCTTCTCAGTCATCCCAGACAAGTGGCATTATTAGGTTGTAAAGTAGTAACCTTCTTCTAGTGTTTGCTTAAAATACGTGAAGTTTTTCTTGCTATTTCAATAACAGATGGTGCTGCTAATTCCCAACATTTCTTAAATTATTTTATATTGTATGGTTTTCATCCATTATATGAGTATGTCTGTTCATCTAATAAATCAGTGGACAATTCTTCATGTTGCTGGACTTTTGGCGGTGGTTTATTTTTTTTGTGTGTGGTATTGGGGATAGAACTCAAGACCTTGTGCTTTTGAGGCAGGCGGTGGAAACACTGAGCTAAATTCCTGGCCTGGTGGTGGTTTATTTTAACAGTATATAGTATATTGTGCTAGGAACATGCTTTAGAGTAATAAAATACATAACATTGTTGCACTCGGAATTTTTAATTTAAATATAGAATACATAATCTAAATATCCAAGAATATGATTAAATCAGTTGTGATTCATAGGTATTTGATAAAATAGTAATTAAAAATGAATGAAATTGTAATCCCAGCACTTTGAGAGGCTGAGGCAGGAAGATTACCATGAGTTTGAAGCCAGCCTGGGCCATGTAGTGTTTAAGGCCAGCCTGAACTTACTACACCGTGAGACCTTGTCTCAAAACAAAAAACTCCAAATAAAATATACTTTGATAGTGTAACATACAAAATACTCTGGCCTTCTCTCTCTCTCTTTTTTTTTTTTTTTCCAGGGGGTGGGTTGGTAATGGGAATTGAACCAAGGGCCTTCATAC
Source organism: Fukomys damarensis (assembly GCF_012274545.1). Classification (NCBI taxonomy): domain Eukaryota; kingdom Metazoa; phylum Chordata; class Mammalia; order Rodentia; family Bathyergidae; genus Fukomys; species Fukomys damarensis. Next base: position 24,779,863 of record NW_022900925.1, read on the forward strand.
ATCCCCAATCCTTTTTTAAGTTACTATTTTGATTTTGAGACAAGGTCTTCCTAAGTAGTTAAATTGCCCGGGTTGTAGAAAGAAAATTTTTTTCTCATAGAATACAATTTTTTTTCTTACTGAATTTATTGGTACTTTTTAAGTGTACAGTACAGTTACATTCAACATTGGGATCTTGTACCTCTAAATGACATCTTGGTTCCCATTTTTTCCCCCATACCCCTACCCTCCCTTCACCCCCTCCACCCTATAATGAGTAATTTTTTCATTTATTTCAAACATGAAATCTCACTGAGAGACTAAAGAATTCATACATGTACCAGCTCCCCAAGATGCATGTATTTGGGTACTACAAATGTACTAAAAATAACATTTTCAAAAAACCTGAAGAGGTCCGTTAATTTGTCATTGGGTATGGTGGCAAATATCTGTAATCCCAGCTACTTGGGAAGCTGAGCAGGAGTTGCAAGTTTGATCTCATCCAGGACAACAAAGCGGTAACTTTTCTAACAACTACAACAATAAAAAACCAAGCCAATGGACAATTCATACCTGCAGATGGGCAAAAGCTGCATATTCACTCCCAACTTTGTGCTTACTGATTCCATGCCCTGCCTGTGGCCACCCAACTGGGCCCACTCTTCTTCCCCTTGGCACAGGGCAGCAGAGGGCAGCCAGCTGACCTACCCGGTCCCGGGTGAAGCCAGTGTCCTGGAGAGAGTGTTCCCCAAAGGGTTGGCACCTACAGGGAGAAATAACAGGTCAGGCATATAGCGCTAGCCCCGAGAAAAGCCAAAAGCTATTGTAAACTACAAGAATAATGGGATTTTACTCCAAATATGACTCCTCCATAGAAGGGTAGAGTTGGAGCCATTTTGGGAAGAGATGACTTGTTTAAGGCTGAACCACAGAACAATTCAGGGTCTCTGTGTTAACCTACCAGCGTGATTAGATGAGACAGCCACAGAGAAGGTGGGGGCTAGATAATAGGGCCCCAGAGAAGTCCCAGTTCCGGCCCGGAAGGACATGGGACCCTGCTGTGCATGTGAGAACCCTGGACCAGCAAGTGTGGTTTTCAGAAGCGACTTGGATCTGAAAGTGCTAGTGTTAAGTCCAGTCCTCGTGTTAAACACCAGCCCGGCTGCCTGCATCCAGTAAAGGCTTGTGGTTCTTTAATTCTGTATAATAAAATCTATTTACAGCTCTCACTGACACATCTTGAAATTCTTTTTCTGTGGGCAGAGTCAAGAATCCACTCTGGGCTGAGGTGATGTCCCCATCTGCACTTTGTAGGAACTCCTCAGATCCTGTCCAGTGACACTGAACACCTGCAAGTTACTTCCATTAAATATTACACCCAAAATATAGATAATTGCTTTCAAAAAACATATTACACCCAGGTTTGGTGGCATGTGCAGGACAGCAAATTTGAGGCCAGCCTTGGCTACACAGTGAGTTCAAGGCCAGCCTGGACTACATAGCCAGACCTTGTCTCAAAAAAACAAAAAACAAGGTGAGTGTTGTAGCTCATGCAGTAATCCCAACACTCTGGGCAGGGCTGGGGATTTAGCTCAGTGGTTCCAGCGCCTGCCTTGCAAGTGGCAAGGGGCCGAGTTCGATCCCCAGTACCAAAAAAAACAAAACAAAACAAAAAACCAACACTCTGGGCAGCCGAGGCAGGAGAATCACAAGTTTGAGCCTCATCTTGATAATTCAACAACTTAAAGAGACCCTGACTCAAAAAAAATAAAGAGCTGGGGATATAGTTTGGTTGGAAGACCCTGCATTTAATCTCTAGTACCAAAAAACAAACACCCCTCCCCCAAATCCAAACCAACAACCACAGGTTTGTCTTTATTTGAAATGTTGTGGGAGAACTTCAATATGTCTCTGTGAAAAAGGAAATCTAGTGACTACAACCGGTTGGTAAAACCGGGCGTGCTAGTGCACACCTGTAATTGCAACATTCTGGGAGGCTGAGGCCAGAGAATCACAAATTCGATCCCAGTTTGGGCGATTTAGGGATAAAGGTAAATTTCACAAGGGCTGGTGATACAGTTCAGTGTGTGAAGGTCCTGGTTCAATCCTCAATACTCAAAGCCAAAAACAAAACAAAACAAAAGTGGTTGACAGCTTTACTGAGTGTGGCCTATTTTACCTACTTTGCATTATGCCACTCATTGATTTTTTTTTTTTTTCTGGTACCAGCAATCCAACTTGGGTCCTTGCACTTGCAAGGCAGGTGGCGGAACCACTGAACTAAATCCCCAGCCCAGCCACTCAATGAATTTTTCAAAAGAGAGTTCATGTATAAAGTGGCAGTATGAGACCCAAGTCTCAAACAAGCCTCCCTGAAGACAGGGTTTAGGGTCATTTATGAGATCAAAAAAGAAAACCAGGGTGATCTGAGGTCTAGTAAAAGATGATTAGAAGTAACGAGTGGCCTGAACATGTGTAATCAGGCATCGTGGCTCTTTGTAAAATACATTCAAGCCAGACAGGATGGTGAATGCCTGTAATCCTAGCGAGGAGGAGCTCAACCTCAAGCCAGTCTTGGGAATTTAACACCCAGTGACAACCTGTCGCAAAATAATATACAAGAAAAGGGCTGGGGCGTGTAGCTTAGTGTGAAGGCCCTGGAGTTTAGTTGCCAGTATTGAAAAAAAAAATACATGTTCTTAAATCAAATGCACCCGCATGCTACGAGGATGGAGTCTTTGGCCCTGTGATGTCACATAGTCACCCACTGGACACTTGTGTAGGTCCTAGTGAAGAGTCACTCGGTGGTTTCAACTTATGTGAGCTACCTCCAAGTTCCTGAAAAACAACTTAGATAATTGTTACCACTGTGACCATTACAGGCAAGGTGTTACCTGTCGCAAAACTAATTGGAGCATACTGCTTAGCTACCTGACCTCCATAGTGAGTGATTAAAACAAGTCAACCCACTGGCGATGGTGGCACTACCTGTAATCCCAGCTCTCTGTGAGGCCGAGGCAGGAGGATTGCAATTTGAGTCTGCCTGAGTAATTTAGGGAGATCTTGCCTCAGAATTAAATAAAGTATGTCTGGGGATGTAGCAAAGGTATTGAAATTTCTTTTCTTTTCTTTCTTGGTTTTCTGAGATAGGGTCTCACTGTGTAATCCAGGCTGGCTTTAAACTTGCTATGTAGCCCAAGATGGCCTGCAGCTTGCTATGCCTTCGCTTCTTGAGTGCTGAGACTATGAGCATGCACCAGCACACCTGGCTAATAAATGATTTTAAAAAGTCAATAAAAGCCAGATGTGATGTCACATGTTTTAAGTTCCAACACTAGGGAGGTCTTGGCAGGAGGAGTGTAGCAAGTTTAAGGCAAGCCTGGGCTAGTGAGTTCCAGGGCGGCAAAAGCTACATAATAACTCTCAAAAAACAAACAACAACAAAAAAGGTAAATTATTATTTTAAAAATAGCACCACTCAGCTGATCAAGCCCCAAAGAGAAGAATTACCCTTTATTCTTTCCCTCCATCCCACTCTCAACAGCTATCACATTCTTTCAGTATGTCTTAAAATGTATATTCTGAAATTATATACGTATCTATATCCTGAAATCAATATTTTTCATCATTTGTTTTCTTTTTGAGATAGGGTCTTGCTATGTGTTCCAGGTTGTGGCCTTCAACTCACTATGTAGCCCAGGTTGGCCTTGAATTTGTGGCAATCCTCTTGCATCAGCCTCTTGAGAGCTGGGATAATAGACTTTTGTGCGCCACCTCACCTGGCTACTTTTCATCATTTTAATGCTTCAATTCTATGTTCAGTTCTAGATCTCATCACTGGGCTAAGGAAACGTCTCCCATTTGACCCAGTGCTTCCATTTGTCACTTCCTTCACGACAGCGTATGCTCCCTAGACAGGAAAAAATCTTTTAAATGTAAATATCGGAGAAATAGCTGAGTGACAGAGTGCTTGCTTAGTACGTGTGAAGCTCTGGGTTCAACCCCCGGTGGATCCCCCCCACCCAGAAAAGGTAAAGATTATTGTGACACTTGGAGTTGAAATTCTTCCAAGTAGGTTCCCCCCTCTAGAATTAACATAAAATTCTTCATAATTTTATGGAAGACATATTTTACCTCTCCAAACCAGTTTCCTTTACTTAAGCAGTCTTGGTTTGTTTTTCTGTAAGCCTCATTCCCTGAGCTGGTGCACTACTATAATCTCAGTCCCTTGGGAGGCTAAGGCACGAGGGTGGAAAACTGAAGCTCAGTCTGGGCAATTCAGCAGTTGAACAAGAGCCTGGTTCAAAATAAAAATGAACAAAGGTCTCGGGATGTAGCTCAGTGCAAAAGCCCTGGGTTCAGTCTACAGTACCGCAAAAAACAAAAACCAAAATCATATTTGAGACAACAAATTAGTCAGTGATGGACAGCAACACAAGTCGAAGGAATTTAGAATACTGAAAAGATTCCTTTTTCAGTGAGTTTAATGTAGGAAGCACAATTTTTACTCTGGTGGTGCTGGTTATTCAAACCAGGGCTTATGCATGGTAAAGATGCACTCTGCCACCAACTCTGACAGGAAAAATGGAACTTTTTATTGTTTTGTTTTGTTCTTTCTTTTTTTGGTACCTGGGCTCGACCTTGTGCTTGAGAGGCAGGCTCTGGAACCACTGAGCTAAATCCCTGCCCAAAACGGAACCTTTTTCCTTTTTAATATTTTATTTGTTTGTTTGTTTATTTATTTATTTTTGTGTACTGGGGCCATCCCAGTAATTATTTTTCCATTTTTGGCCCCTTTTATTTTATTTTTAAAAAATTTTGAAACAGGATCTTCCTAAATTTCCCAGGCTGGTCTCGAATTTGCAACCCTTCTGCCTCAGCCTCAATAGTAGTTAGGATTAAAGACACACACCACCAAAGTTCCATATCTTTTGTAAGCTAAAATTCAAACGTTAGTCTGATAAATTTTTTTTTGGTCTGATAAATTCTGACTATTCTGTTTATTGGCACTGATGGAGTGCCTAAAGCGAAATGGTGATTTTTTTTGACAAGTTATTTGTAAAGCAAAGGGGTGTTTGGTCACTTGTCCGTGTACTCTCTTAATCTCTGTAATACTTCTACATATAGCTCCACCCCGAGGGCGTATTTTCGGGGAGGTATTTTTTTCTACTAAACGTCCCTCTTCCTGTGTGCTAAGACCTTATGAATACTAAACGTCCCTCTTCCTGTGTGCTAAGACCTTATGAATACTGCTGTATCAGCCAATTCTTTACAAAAGCCATTACTATTAATAAGCTATTTCTTCGTGGAATTATCGATAGCCTTACATTCGCTAATACATATGGGGTACTAACGTGAAAGAAAGACCGCTGATCGTTCAATAAATCAGTACTACAAATGTAACTGAGGAAATGACAATGGTGAGATCTCGATTAAGACAAGGGAGGTGGAAAACTGAGGTAAGGAGTCAGGCGTGGTTCTACAAAGGAGCTCAACTGACCAGACCACCGCCGCGCCTCTTAGGTCACCACCGGCTCTGCGCTGGTCTGACCACAGCGGCTGGCCCGCGAGGCTCCGGAAGGTAAACACGAGGGAGGGCGTGGCAGAAGGCGGGCTCGAGATGCGCGAGTGGCCAGCTCCAAGTGATTGGCAGCTGCCACGTCCACGTGCTTTGAGCTTCGAACCAGCTGTCGCGAGAATTCGATGTAAACAGACCAAGTCTCCCTGTCCTCTGGTCCCAGTCTGAGACACTTGGGTGAGGAGCTCGGGGCGTGTTGCTTTTGTTAAACAAAACAAAACAAACCAGCCACGGAGGTTTTGTCTGCACATAAAATAGACCTATTTGTAATTCGTCTCCATTTGCCTGCGTTCGCAACCGAACCTGACACATCGGCTTCACCCGAATTTACATACTGTTGTGGTTTCCCTCCAGCCCCAGCGGATTGGGTAAATCTAGGAGGCGGGTCGGCCTCTTTTCTACTTGCTGGTTGGTGAAGATGACCTCCAAGGGCGGTGCCCGGACCCGGCCAGTTCGCTTTTGGGATTGGCCAGCGGGGTGGTTCCGCTGAGGCGTGGTAGGAAGTGGTAGCCGTCAATCACGAGGAAGACTCCAAACAGTGAGCCTTGAGCTGGAGAACAGCGTTTACCGGCGGCTGGCCGGTGAGAGGGCTGGCTGGTCTTTGGCTTTGGGGAGCCTTAGAAGAGGCGAGGGACAGGCAGCGAGAGGGTACAGGGCTTGGCTGGCAGTAGTTCGACGGGGTAGAGGTGTCGAGACTGGGAGGGGGGAGGGGAGAAGGGCAAGGGGCCAGAGGGCGGCCGGGGGCAGAGGTGGCTCCGCTTTGGAGACTGAGTGGGCAGCGCTGTGGCAGCGTCTTTTGGGGAAGCGTGGCTTGAGGAGCTGCTGAGGGTCGTCCTCAGGTGACAGAGCCCTTAAAGGACAGGGCTCCGTAGACTGGTTTGGGAGAGAAAGGGGGGAATGGAAATGAGAGGGCTTGGGGGGCCGGAGGTGAAGTGTACCTCTTAAGGAAGGGGTAGCTGGGCTAGGTGAGCAAAAGGTGTTGGGTTGTAGGAAGTGGGGCTCACCAGTTTGAGAGTTTTCATACAGGGTGATAGAGTGCTCCCTACTTAGAAGTGATGCTTTCAGGTTCTTTCAGGGTTAGATCCAGGCTGAAGGCTTTCTTGAGTCCTGTAGAGATCTTTAATATTGCTATTGGTCCTCTTTTAATCTTCACTCGGTAGACTGCTCTTAAAATTTTCTCAGTGTTTCAGAGGCTCATTCAGGGCTCAGCATTTAGGGGTGGGATGAGAAAGGATGTGAGGCTTTGCACATCTTATAAATTTATGTTACATATTTGTCTAGACTGATTAGGTTATAATAGCCAGAGATTAAAAATATAGTTCAATTGTGGCCAGGCAGTTTTATTCGTAGATTCTCAGCAGGTTTAATAAGATATAGTGATATCATGTCACTCTCCCATTGGTCATGAAATGTTCTATCATATGTAATTTCACTATCAGCAGAATTTAAAAATTTGGCTCACAAACGGAGCATGTTTATTTTTCTGATCCCGTTTTACACTTGCCTGTTATGAGCTTGTTCTCTTTCTAGTTTTTGTTAGAACAAGAGCCCAGCAAGTTTTAACTGGTTTTTTGGTTCTGAGGTTTAGATAAAAGACCTTCATGATAATTTGAAAAAAAAATTCTTATTTTGAGAAAGATTCTTGCTTTGTAATTCAGTTTGGCCATGAATTGACTGTGTAGTGGACTTGAATTTGCAGCGGTCCTCCTGCCTCAGCCTCCCGAGTGCTGGAGTTACAGATGTAACTCCATGCCACCATGCCTGGCTGATAATTTGGAATTTTAAAAGTCTACTGCTTTTCTTGCTTTTCTAGTGTAATAGAAATTTCTGGGAATGTTTCCTCAAAGGATTGTCACTGAGTAACCATTTCTGTGTTTTTGTTCTGGAAACAGGTTTTATGAGTGAAGCTATGGCTACAGATTCTCCTAGAAGACCCAGTCGATGTACTGGTGGAGTTGTGGTTCGCCCTCAGGCTGTCACGTAAGCATGTTTCAGATAAGCCCAGTAGCTGATGCAATCATTACTTAGAAAAATAAATAACATTCACATTTGCTTTTTGAATAGTACGTAGTTTATAAAAATCTTATTTTGGCTTTACAGGTTGAATATCCTTGTCAAGGCCAAATAAAAGGAACAGTCGGAGAGATTATGGCTTGTGTTTAGATATCCCCCCTTGCAGGACATGGTGGTGCACACCTGTAATCCCAGCCCTCGGGAGGCTGAGGTGGGAAGATTGCTGCAAGTTGGATGCCAGCCTGGGTTACATAGAGAGACCCTGTTTAAAAAAAATATTTCCCCCAAAACCCTCGTGTGGTCTTAGGTCTTAGGTGGGGCTTTTTCAGAGGTGGCTGAATCTAGAGTGTGTGATTGATTCATAGTGCAATGCTAGGTCTGAGGGCCCTAGGATTAAGGGTGTGAATGCACCCTGTCGTAAGTAGTCTGAATAAGATGAAAGGGGCAGAAAGACTGTTAAAGTCGCTTGTTGCTTTTGCTACCTTGTGGGACCATGGACTGTTTCTCCTCTGAGATGTCCCTCTGTCATGTGCTACTCTGCCTTGGAGCCAGCCAACTGTGGACTGAAACTTCTACAAACTGAGCTAAATAAACCTTCCCTCCTTTTTAACTTTGGCTGTTGGGTATTTTTTCTCAGCGACAAGAGAAAAGTAATGAAGACACATTGATGTGTTCATATATTTAAAAGTAACTGGAGAACACTGTCAAAATCTTGAACAGTGTTTCTTTCAAACTCCAGGGTTTAGAAATTAGTGGATCTGCCTCACGTGGTGGCCCATACATATAATTTTAGCACTCTAAGAGGCTGAAGCAGTGGGATCACAAGTTCCAGCCCAGCCTGGGCAGTTTAGCAACTTAGAGACTGTCTCAAAAAAAAAAAAAAAAAAAAAAAAAGAGTTGAAGATGTAGTAGTTAGTGTTTGCAGAGGCCCTGGGTTCAATCTGTAGTCCCCCCAAAGCAATAAAATTAGTAGTATGATGCATTCATTTAGTTGATCAGGATCAGTATTTAAAAAATGAAATGTGGTAGGGTACTTTCCCAATGTGCTCAAGGCCCTGGGTTTGATGTCCAGCACTACCTGCCCTACCTAGGAAATACAGGTAGTTCATTTAGCACTGTTTTATGATCATGATGCACAAAGTTACACTTGTGTATAAGTATGATCACTAGATTGTGATTTTAATTTTTTTAATTTTTTTGGTTTTTGAGACAGGGTCTCACTGTGTAGTTGAGACTGACCTGGAGCTCACTGTGTAGCCCAGGCTGGTCTCGAACTCACAGTGATCCTCCTCCTAAGTGCTGGGATTACAGGCGTGCGTCACCACACCTGGCTGGTAGATTGTGATTTAAATAGTATACCTCACTCTAGGTTTTGGTCAGAGTTTTTTTTTTTTTAATCTGAAAATTATTTAATGCAATGAGAAAACTAGAGTTATTTTTATTATTGAATTATACTGTAATGTCTACATCTACAATTTAATCAGGAAGAAATGGTTTGCATTTACATCAAGGACACATTTACTCTAGTGGAATAAAACAGACACAGATTTTTCTTTTTTCTTTTTGTACTGAAGATTGAACCCACTGAGCTCCATGCCCAGGCTGGGCTGGAATTTATAATCCTCTTGCCTTAGCCTCCTAAAGTGGTGAGATTAAAGGCATGTGCCACTACGTCTGCTCTATGATTTAGGTATTCTTTGACAAAGGTATTTATATTTTCTAGGAGTTTATAATCCAGCATGGCTTAAAGAAACGTATGCTTGAAGTTAGTGTGATTTTTTGCTTGTTTGTTTGTTTGTTTGTTTGTTTTTTTGAGACAAGTTATCATGATTCAGGCTGTCCTTGAATTCACTATGTAGCTTAGGCTGGCCTCAAATTTTTAGTGATCCTCCTGCCTCAGACTCCTGAGTGCTAGCATTACAGGCATGTACCACTATACCTGGCTAGTGTAATCAGTAAGAAAAAAAAAGATGCCAGCAAAACAGTGAGAATTTAGAGGGAGTATTTCAGTAGTGTGATTAGAAGCCATTTAAGATAACACTTTAGAATGCACATATATATACATATATATATATATATATACATACATATTTTTTTTTTGGTTTGTTTGTTTTGTTTTGTTTTGGTACTGGGAATCAAACTTGGGACCTTATGCTTGCAAGACAGGTGGCAGCACCACTGAGCTGGCCCTAGAGTATATATTTAAAGGCTAAGTAGAATTTGGGCTCATAGAATCAAAAGTTCATTTTAGGCAAAGGGAATAGAGTGAGAAAATACAGGAAAGCTAAGCTATTTTTTATTTTTTTGTTTTTTTTAATTTCAATTTAATTTTATTTTTTGGTGCCAGGGATCGAACTTGGAACCTTTTGCTTTTGAGGCGGGCAGTGGCACCACTGAGCTGCATCCCCAGCCCTAAGCTATTTTTTATAAATGAAATTTAGTTCTGATATAGAGAAGTTGAATGATTTAAAGTAGGTTTTGTTAGACCGTTAAAACTCTTTAGTACCTATTTAAGGAGGTGAAACTTGTTTGAAGCTTCTTGAGACAGAGTCTCACTATGTAGTTCTGGTTGGCCTTGAACTCACCATGGAGCCCAGGCTGGCCTCAGATTCATGGCAGTTCTCCTGCTTAGCCTCCCAAGTTCTGGGGTTACAGGTGTGTTCCACATCCCAGGCTTGTTTTAAGCTTTTTAAAATGCTTCTAATGAACTGGGTATGGTGGTGCAAGCCTGTAATCCCAGCTCTCTGGGATGTTGAAACAGGAATAGAAATTCTCAAGTTCAAGGCCAGCCTGGATAACTTAGTGATTTAGCAAGACCTTATCTCAAAAAATAAAAAAGTTGGAGATGTAGCTTAGTATGAAGGCCCTGGGTTCAGTCCCCTATTCCAAAAACAAACAAGTGCTCTTCGTGAGAACTGCATGTTTTGGATTATTTCCTTTGGGAATTCAAGCATGTTACAAAAGTGTATGTATAATGTGATATTTTACTGTGTTCATTTCTGTGCGTTACATTTTTTTTTTTGTTATGGGCCATGGTAACAAATTAAACATGTTATTACCTGGGAACTAGGTGCTGTTTTTGATCTGCATTTTACAGGTGAGGAAACCAAAGCTTAAGTTGTGCTGGGTAACAGTGAAGAAGGGGAGCCAGATCAAGTGAAGGCAGTTTGTCTACTTATTTAGTTTGAGCCTATTTAGTATTCTGTGCTACCTCACCATATCATGTTCAAGTCCGTGCTACCTCACCATATCATGTTCAAGTTCAAGGTGTATTAGTTTTTTGTAATGCAATACATGCTTTTCCTTTTTTTCTGTTTTTGGCTCTGGGGATTGAGCCCAGGCAGTTGCTGAGTTATATAACCAGCTCTTGTTCATTTTATTTTGAGATAGATTCTTGCTAAGTTTCCTAGGCTGGCCTTAAACTTGGTAGTTTGCGATCCTGCCTCAGCCTCCTGAATAGCTGGGACAATAGGTGTATGCCTCTACAGCTGGCTTAGTTTTTTTTTTTTAATCTTTCATTTGGTGTTCTTTTATCAAATAATGCTTGAGCATTTACTACATGGCTGAGTACTGGCTGACAGGTTTTGGAGATAAAAGGTATATATGAGAGTTGGATTTCTTCCTATATGAAAGGTGATAGTCTAGTGGGAGAAAACAGTAAATAAACAAGTAAATGAATAGTTACAGGATGTCATCTGTGTCTAGTGTCCCATGGTGGAGAATGATGGATGACCATGCATAAGGTTGTCAGGAATGTTCTCTCCGGGAAGCAATAACTAGCTAGCTGGCGGTATGACGTCTTTCTCTTTCTCTCTCTCTCTTTTTTTTTTTTTTTTGTTACCAGGGATTGAACTTCGTACCTTGTTCTTGTGAGGCAGGCGGTGGAAACACTGAGCTAAATCCCCAGCCCATGACTTTTTTTTCTTTTTTTTTTTGAGACAGGGTCTCTTATGTAGTTCAGGCTGGCTTTGAACTCACTATGAAGCCTTACTGTGATCCTCTTGCCTCAGCCTCTTACAGGCATATGCCACCACACTTGACTAAGATGTTACTTAGAAGGAAGGTGTATGGGAAGGTATTGAGCGGAAAGAATGGTGTAAAGGTCTTGATTCAAAGAAAAGCTTGGGGTATTCTAGGAATTGAGGTTGTAGCAGAGTCAGAAGAATGGCAAAAAAAAAAAAAAAAGTCAGAGAGGTTCTAATCTCTCTCTTAATCTCTTCTTTCTTTTTTTGTTACTGGTTATTGAACCCAGGGATTCATACTTGCTAAGCATCTATTCTGCTGAAGTTATCCTTAGTCCCTAGAGTACTCATTTTTGTTGTTGTCTAACCAAATGTTATCAGTCTCAAAGGCATACTGGTAAGACATATTGTTTGTTCTAAGATTTAGTTTTTTTTCTCTCTCCTTTTTTTTTTTTTTTTTTTTTTTTGGTACCAGGGATCAAACTTGGCTCCTTGCATTTGCGAGGCAGGTGGTGGAACCACTGAGCTAAATCCCAGGCCCTCTCCCCACTTTTTTTGAGACAGGGTCTTGAACTCACTATGTAGCTCAGGCTGGCCTTGAACTCAGGACAATCCTCCTACCTCAACCTCCTGAGTGCTGGAATTACAGGCATTGTATTTTTAAAGTGTAATTTTTTCACATCTTCCATGAAATAATTTTGATTTAGTGTGTTACATTTATTTTTCACTCACTGAGCTATATCCTTAGCCACTTTTATTTTTTATTTTGAGATAGCCTTCCTAAATTGCCCAATTTGCGCTTGAATTTGTGATCCTTCTGCCTCAGTCTTGCAGAATGCTGAGATTAAAGGCATGTGCCATCATGCCCAGATGATTTAGTGTTCTGAAGAAACTGTTTTTCTCCACTTGATGACATCCATATACTTCCCATGTAAATTTATTTCCCTCAGATCCATGGGTATAGTACATCCTCTGTCTGTCTGTCTGTCTGATCTATGTCTGTGTAGTGCACTACTGGAGATTGAACCCATGGACCATTTACCATTGAGCTGCTGTATCCCTACCATTTTTTTTTTTTTTAGATAGGGTCCATGCTACCCAGGCTGGCTTGGAAGTTGTAGTTTCCTGCATCAGTTTCTAAAGTAGTTGGTATTACAGGTGTGTGCCACTACATTTTAAATACATCCAGAGGTGGGCATGTTGTCACATGACTGATCCCAGGACTTGGGAGGCTGAGGCAGGAGGATGGCAAGTTTGAAGCCCTCTAGGGCTACATAGTGAGTTTAAGGCCAACCTGGACTACATAGGAAGACTGTCTGAAAAAATCTGTACCTATATTTATGTGTCTCAGTGGTATAGCTCTTGCCTAGTATATGTGAGACCCTGAGTTCAATTTTCAGTACTGAAAAACCAAAACTCCAGCCAAAAAACTTCACTTAGTATCCTTGACAATGTTAACTTTCCTCACTTTTATGAATTTTAATATTTTACTGTGCCTTGTGTGGGCCAAAAGTTCTGTAAGGACTTAACATTTTTGTTGTAGTGCTTGCTCCTGAAATCAAGACTGAATTTGTGATCCACAGGTCAAGGACTCAGTTGAGGACCAGTTTAAAGAGAAAGTTAGTAAATACTGGGTCATTAGTGTCACAGTGTTCTTGCTCCCAAGGTGTTCTACTGGTCTGACTCAGGAGGAAGGTGTTGCCTTAGCTAGCTCTATGGTATTCATACCTTCACATATGCGGTGGATGTTACCTCCAGCAAATTAGGAAAGCATGGCTTTTTAAAAGAGATAATATTTTAAAATTATAAAAGCTCAGAAAGTGGGCAGGAAGAATTATCAGGTGATAAGACTTGCCCCCCCTTTTCTTGTTTTCATATGAATGACCTTGTTAGGGCTCATCAGTAGAGCTTTCCCATGTCATAAGCTGTGATGACAAATTTTATCCATTTTACCCTTTTCCAGAGAGCAGTCCTACATGGAAAGTGTTGTGACTTTTCTGCAGGATGTTGTGCCACAGGTAAGTGACTATGTGTAATTGCAAAAATAGAGGTTTTAACTTTGGCCAGGGAAACTCTGAAGTGTTCTGTTTCACAGTAGTGTGAGCAACTTCAGAAAGTCTTTCGATGTTTTAGCATCCTGAGTGTGGGTAGGGTGGAACTGCATTTGTTACTGTGTAGATGGGCCACAGTTTTGCAATGACAGTGGCGTGAGTACAACTGCTTAGGACTTGCTCTCCTAATAGGAATGAAGGTGAGTTGCTAGATGAGAGTTGGGATGTGGGACTCTAGCTCTCTAGCTAGGTTCTGTCTAAATTGAGAGACATCTAGGTGTGAGGTATAGCTTTTTCTTAAATTTAACATAAGCTATCACTTACCGTATTTTTGAAAATGATAATTCATAACTTCTCTCCCAGAGAGTCTGATACAGTGATATTCAATGTGATATCTAGTAACTTGTACAAATGTCAAGTGATTATTATTTTCTCCTTGTGATGTCAGTCTTCTGACTGCCATGGTGTTTTTTTGTTTGTTTGTTTTTAGAGTTGCGGTCTCACTATATAGTTCAGGCTGACCTTAACTTACTGTGTAGCCCAGGCTGGCCTTGAACTCATGGTGATCTTCCTGTCTCAGCCTTCTGAGTGCTAGAATTATTACAGGTGTGTACCACTATGCGTGGCTTGCCATCTGTTTTTAACTGTATTGTTCTAAAAGGGCACTCGTAAGTCCAGTACTGCAGTTTTTTTCCTTCAGCATTAGGATTTGAACCCAGGGCCTTCACAGTGAGCCATATCCCCAGTCTTTTAAAATTTTTTCTTATTAAGTTGCCCAGGGTAGGCTCAGACTTGCATTCCTCTTGCTTCAGCCTCCCAGAGTCCTGGAATTACAGGAATGCTCTACTATGCCAGGTCAACTTTAGTTTTGTGAGAGGATCCTAGAAAATAAAGTTTGAATTTTAGTTGTATTAAACAAAATGTATTCATGCGGTAAGGGAAACGACTAAGAAATGTTGCATTATTAATTATAATTAATTGGTAAGAGGATGCAGAGAAAGAAAGGAAGTTCCAGGCAATGTCTGACGTAGCATTAATTGAAATGATAAAAGTTGGGTATTTGATTTTGAAGGAAACTAGCCAGCTGGATGTAATAGGCAACAGGATTCTGTGGCACAGAGTGCTAGGCTGAGAGAGACATGGGGCTGAAACGTTTTGTTCTTCCGTTAAGCAGGGGCCCTGCCCTGAGGCTACAGTTCCAAGGAAGTCTTATTTTACATTTTTAAAATTTGCCCCAGGAGAGCCTCTTTATCAAATTTCCACAAAGATACTTTTTGTGCAACTAGCAACCATGGGTAGCAAGCGGTTTTTATTGTCTGAAGGAGAAAGACTGTGGTCAGAAGATTGGAGCAAACAGTTGGAAGGTTTGGTAGTAGGGTAGAATATCAGATTGAATAATTCCTGTTACACGGAAAATAGAGGGGCTGCTACAACTGATAGGGTAAAAATATTGCAAATTAAAGATTAATTTTTATGGAGATAATACATTAGAGGGGAGGTAATAGGTTAATATGTGTATTGGCCGTGAAGATTGGATTAGAATAGAAACTGCAAGTAAAACTGCAGGCATGGATCTAAGAATTAGAATATTTATTGAACAAATCTATATTGTTTGTCCCTTCTATGAAAGTCAGTATTTTAGTTACGGAAGAAAGGTAAAGTTCAGGCGACTTTGTGGGCCTGGCAGACTCACTGTGGGCCTGGCCCTGAGCTAGGTTGAGGAGCTACCTGGTGCCCTGCCTTGCCCTTGCCTTGCTTTTCTTTTCTCCCCTCTCCACCTTCCTCTTCCTTTCCTTGTCCTTCCCTTCCCCTCTCCCCTCCTTTTTGTGGTACTGGGAACTGAATCCAGAGCCTTTGCATTGACTTACATCCCCAGCTTTTTTTTTTTTTTTTTTTTTTTTTTTTTTTTTTGGAGGCAGAGTCTTGTTAAGTGCCCAGTCTGTGTTCAGACTCTTTTTCCTCCTGCCTCAGGTTCCCTCAGTGTTACTCAGGAGGCTGAAGCAGGCAGATCTTGAGCTGAAAGCCCAGGCAGGTCAAGGCCTGGGCAACTTAAAAAACAAAAAAGGGCTGAGGATATAGGTTTGATCCCCCCCACACCCAGCCTTGATAAATTGAATGGAAATATGATAGGGACAAAAGGGTCATAGTAAGTGCCTGCCTGCCTCCTTCTTTCCTTCTTTCCTTCCTTTCTTTGTAGCAGATCTTGCTACATAGTCCAGGTTGGCCTTGAACTCAGAATCCTTGTGTCTTATCCTCCCAGGTGTTAGATTACAGTTGTATGCCTGCATACTTGGTTGTGTTTGATACATCTGACAGAGAAATTACCCCTTAACATTTTGAAGGTTCAGGTTAGTTTATGGTTTAAGACTTCAAATGTTATATTAGGTTTGAATTTACGTTGCATCTCTGTCTTTTACTAGCACTGGTTAAACTACTGAATCTTTCTCTAAACATCATGGTCTTTATTTGTAAAGTGGGGTTAATCATTGTATTCATCAAGAGTTTGTGTTGAGGCTTGAAAGGTGCCATACATGTAATGCACAAAATAGAGCAGGCCAGGCAGGGTGGTGCATGACTGTAATCCCAGCACTTGAGAAGCTAAGGCAGGAGGATTCAAGTTCAAGGCTATTTGGAGCTGTAGAGACTACTATTATATGGACTACAGGGTGAGAGCCTGTCTCAAAAAGCAGAGCAAACAAAAATCAAACAAACCCAAAATGCAAAAATAAAAAAACCCCAAATATTAAGTAATCTCACTTGCATGAAGCAGAAGAGACTAAATATCCAGGTTCAAAGCTATAGATCTCTGGCTTTTGTTGTTGAAATAATCAGATGATGTGAAATTGTATAAGTGCTAGTGAATAGTGAGTCATAGTGACTTTCAGAACTCCTCACTATTTCTCATAGAAACACAATAATAGGAGTAACTTTCAAAATATTAGACTTTTTCTTTTTGGTTAGAGTTAACCATTTTTTCCATGTCGGCATTGGTACTTTGTAGTCAGCCATATGGGAATGGTATTTCCTGTCCTCGTTAGGTCCAAATCCTGCTCTGTTCTCAGGATCATCAAATTCATGGAGCCTAGAAATTATTCTCTAGATCTGCAAATACCCCTCTAAAAAGAGAAAGTGTTTCATTGGACTAGGTAGCAGTTTCTGTAGTTAGTACCTATGGGGTTTTGCTTTAGTTTGACTGATAGAATTGATAGCTAGCGGGAGCCCTTAGCTGTGCCCTTTGGTTTAATAAGTCCACTTAAAATTCATTTTAAAAAGGTAATTCAAAAAATAAAAATGAGAATGCTTAGAACTTTTCAGTGAAAAGTGAAGTTTTCACTTATTCAGTGTAAAACTTGGTGCTAGCCCAAATGTCAATAGTAGTCAAACATGGTGACTATGGAGTATTTTCTCTAATTAGAAATAATACTTTTGCCAGGCAGATGGTGTATACCTGTTGTTCCAGGACTTGGGAGACTGAGGCAGGAGGGTTGTGAGTTCATGGCTGGTGTGGGAGTACGCAGTGAGACCCTGTCTCAGAAATTAAAAAACAAAACAAAACGCTTTTAACAGTAGCATACTACAAAAGTTATTTTTTTCTCAAGCAAAAAATTAAAAAAGGCAATATATAGAATATGTACAATGATTGTAACTATGTTTTGTAAATTTAAAAAATAATTTTTGTGCTTATGTATGTGTGTTAAGACACTGGAGTAAGTAAAAATGAGAACTGAATCTTGTCAGTAAAGTTTTGACATGAAGTATTATTATTAATTATCATCATTATTACTTAGTGGTGCTGATGATTCAACCCAAGGTCTCATACATGATACGGAAGCAATGTGCTACTGAGCTATAACCCCAGCCATTTTCATTGGCAGGAAAAAATGTTTTTTCTTTTTCTCAGCAGTGGAGATTGAACCCATGGCCTTTGCACTGAGTTCTGTCTCTAGCCCTTTTTTATTTTTTATTTATATTTTTTTGAGACAGGGAATCACTATGCGGTTCTGACCTTGACCTCACTATGTAGCCCAGGTTGGCCTTGAACTCATGGCAGTCCTTCTGTCTAAGCCCGACATGCACCACTATGCCCAGATCTGTTTTTCTTTTCTCCCTTTCTTCCTTCCTCCCTACCTCTCTTTCCTTCCTTCCTTCCTCCCCACTTTTTCTTCCCTCCCACCTACCTACCTTTCTTTCTTTCTTTCGTTCTTTCTTTCTATTTTAGGACAGGGTCTCCCTAAGTCATTAAGTTGTCCAGGCTGGACTCAAACTTGTGATCCTCCTGCCTCAGCCTCCCAGAGTGCTGATTGTAAGCCACTACTCCTAGCAGCCCTTTTTTCTTTTGATACAAGATATCACAGAGTTTGGCTTGGCTTGAATTAGCTAGCTTCCTGCCTTAGCCTCCCAAAATACTGGGATTATAAACATGTACCACCTTGCCTAGCTTGCATGAAAGTTTTTCTCTAAATAAGAGGGCTCGAGGGCTGAAGATATAGATGTAGTGGTAGTATGCATGCATTGCATGCTTGAGGCCCTGGGTTCTATCCCCAGCCTCACAAAATGAGAGAGAAAGATAAAGAAAGATAGGCCAGAGCAGTTGGGTGGCCTATATAAATAAAAGCAGGGGAAGAAAAATAATTTCGTGTGGCGATATAGTGTCCTCCATAAAGACAGCAAGTGAGACCCAGGAGTATAGCTCAGAGCCAGGAAGGGGAGGATGAGGTGAGGATGAAGATAAAGTGTCAGTTGGCTCCAGTGTGTGCAGGTTTTCCTCTTCTGCAAAGAGGTTAACTGCTGTATGCACATTCACTTGCTTTTATCTTTTGGTGCTGAGGATTACACCCATGCCCTGCAGCTGAGCTATGTCTTCGGTCTCTAGTTTAAAAAATACAATTGAAATCCTATGGATGTATATAATATTTTGGATAGTAAACTCGATATTAAGGTAAGCCTGTCTTAGTGATATTTTTGATCTTCAGTAATCTAGTAGTAATCAGTGTGGTTACTTAAATAGACCCCAAAATTTATAGGTGGTTGCACTATAAATTATATGAGATTTCTGGGTGTGGTAGCACATGCCTATAATCCCAGCATTCAGGAGGCTGAGGCAGGAGGATCACTATGAATTCGTGGCAAGCCTGGGCTACGTAGTTTGAGGCCAGCCTGAGCTACATAGTGAGACTTTTTCTCAAACCACACCTCCCCAAAATTATATCTGTTGGTAGTTTCAAAAAATTTATTTTATTTTTTGCAGTGTTGGTTGTTGATTCCAAGGCTTTTGTAATGAACTATCTCCCCAGCCTTTATTTTTAAATTTTGAGGCAGGGTCTCACTGAGTTTTCCAGTCTGGGCTGGACTTGTGATGTTCCTGCTTCAGTCTCCTAGCTCCTGGGGTTATAGGCCTAGCCACCATGCCAACTTTTTTTGCATACAATGTATATATTAAACACTATGCATCAAATTGAATACCACTTTATAGTTGCAAAAGAAGTTGCAACTGTTTTGTTGGTATTTGAATTGCTTTTAAATATGT
>NW_022900925.1:24799057-24812904 GCF_012274545.1 Fukomys damarensis
TATATATTATATTATAAAATACAATATATAAAGTATATATTAAATACAATATATTATATATATTGCATTATAAATTTATAATATATTAAATTAATATATTGTATTAAATATATATTAAACACAATATATATTATATTATAAAATACAATATATACAATATATATTAAATACAATATATAATATATATTAAATACAATATATATATAATATATATTCTTCTGTTTGGTTTGCTGTGTTGCGCACACTGGCCTTGAACTTCCGGGCTGGGGCTAGAGTAGTCCTCCTGCCTTAGCCTACCTAGTAGTTGTGGCTACAGGTGTGGGCCAGTGCTCCTGGCTCTATACAATCTTCTAAGTTTTATAAATTAAAAAAAGTGCTTTATTTTGCTTCTTGGCCTTTTGGCTAAGATCAAGTGTAAAAAAAAGTGCTTTATGGAAAGATGACTCCTTTTTTTTAATACGGAGGCCTACTGTCAGCCCTTAATACTTATATCTGTGACCCTTGCAGGCTTGTAGGAAGTCAGATAACATATTACAACAGTAATAATCTTGAGAAGTGTAGGTAATTTACAATTGCCTGATTAAAAACGCCTAGGAATTAAATAGATGAAGTTAGCAATTTTGCTTTTTTTCCTAAGCTGCCTTATTTGTTTACTAGTACAGGTGGTAATTTAGTTTTTTGGTATGCCTTTGAAATTATATTTGTGCTTTATAGTGGATTTTGATCATTGTATTTTGGGTTCCAGCATTTTTTTATAGTTTGAAAACTTTAAACCAAAGCAAATCAGATTCTAGATAAACATTCTTTGGGAGAAATAATGTTCTAAAATGTGGTATTTACTAAGATTCAGGATCAGTGAAGTTGGAGAGGCATAGAATTGACTTGATTGAAGTCACTCTTTGTTTTGAGCCAGTAATAGATGTAAAATATTTTTCTTCAAACATTTCTGTTTATTATGCAGGCTTACAGTGGATCACCTCTAACTGAAGAAAAGGAGAAAATTGTTTGGGTCAGATTTGAAAATGCAGATTTAAATGGTATGCTTTTAACATTTTTGAACATGTGAAATAAATGGTTGTTTGGGCTTGACCTGAATACAGAAAGAGAACCCTTACTTTAGTCTCAGATTATTTTAAATTTTCAAAATAAATTCATTTTTCATTAAAAGGTAATGTAACCAACTACAGAAATTTCTTCAGAACTAATATTGTACAGGTTTGAAAGTAAGTATAATAATAGTGGGTAGTCTTAAACTTTAAGCTCAAGTGAGTTAAAATTTTATCCCCCCCCATCTTGTGCAGCACCAGGGATTGAACTCAGGGCTTTCACACTGAGCTATGTCTCCAGCTCTTTTACATATTTATTTGTTTTAAAATTTTGAGACAGGATTTTGCTAAATTGTTAGGTTGCCCAGACTGCTTGAATTTGTGACCCTCCTTCCTCAGCCTCCCAGAGTGCTGGGATTACAGGTGTGTACCACTTTGCTGGGCTACAACAATGTAAAGATTTTATTTGGCTTTATTTTGAATACTAAAATAAGACAATACTTCTTTCTATAAAGTAGAACGAATATTCCTTTGAATTTAGCAGATGAGCTTGACTTTATAGACAAAAAAGAGCTAAAGAAGGAACAAGCAAGAACAACAACAAAAATTGATTGTTTTAAAATTACTTTCCTTGTTAAGTGGGAGTAGAGAAACAGAATAATAGAAAAACAACTGAGGGCTGGGATTTAGCTCAGTGGTGCTTCTTCTTGCCTTGTAAGCACTAGGTCTTGAGTTAGATCACTGGTACCAAATAGAAAGAAAACCAATTGAGCCAGGAAGCTGAGCCAGGAGAACTGCTGCAAATTCAAGGCCAGCCTTGATTACATAAATTCAAATCCTTGAGACTCTATCTGGAAAAAAAAAAACAACAAAAAAACGGAAAAGAAGAACAATTGATTGGTGTCACAATTAGTTAATATTAGGTTATTTTAGGTTTCATTTTTGTTGATAAGAATTAAAGCAGGAGAACTTTATTAAGATGGCCATTGAAACTGGCCTGTTTGGGAAATTTGTCTTTCACCTTCCCTGGTTTCTGAGATCAGATAATAACTTTGTTTTAGCATTGTGAATTTGTGAGTGCTACCACTTTTGTTTGTGGTCTTGTATGTTGGGGTCTAGCGTAGGCGATCAGTCCAAAATAATGACTGTAATTTTTATTTAGTGATAACTATCTAGTGGTTGCTCTTAATTTACTTTATAAAGTTTCCTTAGGAATATATGTTTGATGCTTGATTTGTGGAGGATTTTTTGGGGGGCTTCTGGGGATTGAACTGAAGGCCTTTGCACTCAGCTGTATCCCCAGGCCTTTTTTTGTTTGTTTGTTTGTTTTTAAATTTTGAGACAGGGTCTTGCTAAATTGCCCAATAAATAAATAAATGTGTTCTGGATAAAGCAATATATAAAGAAGTTGAAAAATGATTTTGAAAAGCATGGATTTGGATCAGAAGTTAAAAATAAACTTTATGCTGGGTGTGGTGGTGCCTACGTGTAATCTTGGCACTTGTGAGTCTGAGGCAGAGGGTTCCCAATACCTGCCTGGCAAATTTAGTGAGAGCCTATCTTGAAAACAGAATGAAAGGGTGGGGATGTAGCCCAGTACAGAGGCCCTGTGTCCAATCCCTAGTACCGAATAAACAAAGAACGATTGTCTTGTCTTTTTTTTTATTAGTACATGTTTGCAGTACATAATGATTGCATTCATTTTGAGGAGATGGTACATGTACATAATATATCTTAATTCTTTTTTAAAATCTCCTTTTCCTCCCAGAAAATAATTTCAGAAGCACAAAATGTGGCTAAGGGTGTAGCTTAGTGGTGGGGTGCTTGGTTAACATGCATGGGGCCATGAATTCAATTCCTAGCACCAAAATAATAAAGAAATTAAAATGGAAAGAGCGCTTTGACTGTGTGTGGAGTTTGACATGAGGAGCAGATGCAGAAGCCATTTGGGCTTTTGGAGTTGATGTGGCTAGCATGGGGTGGTGGTGTAAGACCAGCGAAGAAGGCTGTTCATGACGACAGGGATTGGTAATAATGCCCTGTGCTAGGGGGAGAAGCGTGCTCCCTGGCACTGTGGATGGCATAAATAATGATGCAGCTCACCAAAATAAGGAACTCTGCAGGAGCATCAGGTTTGAGGAGGAAATCATGTTGGAGTGGAATTGGAGCTCCTGGGACGTTTGAAACCTGTGTGTGGGAGTCACCAGCAGACCGTAAGGCAATGGGTGGGAGGAGATACATGGTGAGAAGTGAGTTTAACTCCAGCATCAGGAGTGGAGGGTGTAGCTTAGTGGTAGAGCGCTTGCCTAGCCTGCATAAGGCCCTGAGTTCAGATCCTCCACACTGCAGAGCAACAACATTTTGAAACTAGGTAGGAAAGAAAGAAGCCAGCAGAGAAAATGGGGGAGGAGTGACTGGAGAGACTGAATAACAAGAGGGCTTAGCCCTGGAAAATCAAGGGAAAGCATTTTAAGGAAGGAGTGGTGTGCTTTGGTTATAGCTGCTGAGTAATCTAATAAGATGTGCTTGAAAAATATCATTTGGGTTTAATTACTTGGAGATTACTGGTGACCAGAGTAAAAGTCATTTGGGAGGAAGGCTGTGAGTAGAAACCATTACAAAATGGGCTTGAGGTGAATGTGAAATGAAAAATAACAGGACAGTACAAACCACTCAAGCAACTTGGCTGCTAGAAAGAGAGAAGAGTGCTGGGGCTGAGGGAGGAGGATATGGACTTCTTTGATTTGTGAAGTTTAAAAACATGTATTGTGCAAGAATATCATGGTAAATTACATACAATGAAAATTAGATCAGTGGATGAAGTTTTATAAATCAGATGCCTATATGATTATCACCTATAAAATAGAAAATTGCTACCTAGCTGCTTTTGAATTTTATGTAAGTAGACTTATTCAGTATAGCTGGGCATGGTGGTGCAAGCCGGTCCCTGTGATTTAGGAGACAGGTAGACTGATTGTGAGTTTGAGGCCAGCCTGCTGGTTGACATGGTGAGAATCCTGTCTAAAAAAAAAAAAATTTAACGTAGTAGTCTTTTGTGTTTGGCTTTTTATTATGTCAGTGAAATTCATCTGTGTTATAGTGTATAGTAGTAATTCACTCTTTTTCTGTGTTGAATAGTGTTTCATTGTATCAACATACCATATTGTTTGACCATTCTCCTGTTGGTGGACATTTGGGTTATTTATGTCTTTGGCTGTTCACAAGTAATTCTGTTATAAATATTTTTGTGCATATCTCTGTGTGCTTAGATTTCTTTTTTGGGGGGGTACTGGGAATCGAATTCAGGACCTTGCGCTTGCAAGACAAGTGCCAGAACCACTGAGCTAAATCCCCTGCCCTGTGCTTAGACTTCTGATGAGTATATACCTAGATTGGAACTATTTGGTCAAAACGTATGTGCATTTTTAACCAGAGTACATTACTAAACCTTCTTTTTCTCTTTCTGTTTTTTGGATTTTTGAGACAGAATCTCCTCATGCATTCCAGGCTGGCTTTGAATTTGAGATCCTCCTGCCTTCGCCTGCAGTGCAAGGATTATAGTCTGTGCCACCACACCTGGCCCTAAATTATTTTTAAACTGGTCCTCCCGATTTACGTGCAGCAATGAATAATAAGCTGCTGCTGCTGTTCTTCTGCTTCCTCCTCCCCCTTCTCCTCTTCTTCCTCCTCCTCTCTTCTTCCCCTTTTTGGGGCTGAGGATTGAACCCATGGTCTTCACACTGAGCTACATTCCCAGCCCTTTTTATTTTTTATTTTGAGACAAGGTCTTGCTAAGTCACTGAGTTACCCAGCTGGTCTTGAATTTTCTGTCCCTGTGCCTCAGCTTCCCATAGTGCTGAGTTAGAAGCATGTACTGCCATACTCTGCTGAAGAAACAGCTTCTAAGTCACTGGTTTTAATTAGCACTTCTCTGATTACAAGTGATGTTGAGGTGTGTTTCCTGTTTAGCCTTTGAATATCTTTCTTAATGAAGGTCTTCTATATGTGTCTTCCCTATTTTTCTAAAATTTGATGTCTTTCTCATATTGATATTTGTTTATTTATTTAGTGGTACCAGGCTTAATTATATTTTTGGCAAGGTCACTAGCACTGAGCTACATCTTCAGCCTCTGTTGTGTACCACCCCCTACCCTTCTGCTCCCTGAGAGTTATGAGCTACGTCCCCTATCCTTTTTATTTTGAGATGGTGTCTCACTAAGTTGGCCAGGCTAGCTTTGAATTTGGCATTACAAGCATGGTCCATCATGTCTTAACTGTGGGATTTTTTTCACCCCTGGTGGTGCTATGGATTGAACCCAGGGTCTTTGAACTAAACTACATCCGCAGCCCTTTTAAAAATATTTTATTTTGTGATAGTGTCTATTGAGTCACTAAAATTGCCTAGGCTAGGCTTGAATTTATGATCTTTCTGCCTCAGCCTCCCAAGTAAATGGGATTATAGGCATGTACCATCATGCCTGGCAGCACAGTTGTTTTCTTGATTGATAATTGTGTTTTACATTTTCTTCTTTGTTATTTAATTCTAACATAGATACATCAAGAAATCTCGAATTTCATGAAATACATAGCACTGGGAATGAACCACCATTTTTGGTTATGATTGGCTACAGTGATGGAATGCAGGTCTGGAGCATCCCTGTAAGTATAAACGTAATCGAGCCCTAAAAATATGTCCGCATGGCAGCTGTGTGAAGTCTGGAGATGCTTCCACATGTCTGTGATCTTGTCTACTCATTTTACCAGTGGTTCCTCAGTGACTGCTGTTGTACAACACAGTGCCAGGCATGGGGAAGGAGTGACAAGTGGCAAAGCAAAGGTACTCTCACTGGATAGAAAGTGGGTCAGAAATTGTGCAGATCACATACCCATGAGGAACTGGCCCCTTGCTCTTTGATCTTCGGTTCTTTGTGCCTTGATGAACGATTTCAGTCAAGACTTGTATGGTGGGTACCCATACAGAGCTATGGGTAGACTTTATTATAAAGCAGATGGAGAATTATGCCTTCAAGTGAGAAGATGGGTAGTGAGTTTGGGTACCTTTTTATGTTTACAAGAGTTGCTCTGGGCTGCCAGGAATGGTGGTGCATGCCTGTAGTCACAGCACTTGGGAGGCTGAGGCAGAAGGATCACCTTGCATTCACGTCCGGCCTGGGTTACATAGTGAGACCTGTTTTAAAAAACCTAAAGAAGGAAAAAAAGAAGCTTTATTCCTGGGGTTAAGAGAACTGTGGTCATTTTGATGGTTATAGACATTTTTCTTAGAGGTTATTTTGGAATGTCAGTGTCTCAAAAATATCTTTCTTGTTTTTTTCGTATGGTCAGGGTTCTGTCAGGGGCTTTAATCTTTATTTCTTTCTTGTTTGGAAGCCTCAAAATCTTTTTTTTTCTTTTTTTTTAAATCTTTTTTGGACAAGGTTTCCCTATGTAGTTCTGGCTGGCTTTGAACTCACTGGTATAGTCCATACTGGCCTTGAATTCACCTCAACTTCTTGAGTGCAAGGATCACAGGCATGCACCAACATACTTAGCCTGGGGGCCTTAAAATTTAGGAAGGAAATTTATGAAAGAAAAAAAATGCTAATTTAAATAAAATCTTAGACCAAGGAGGGAGAATCTTTAAGTAATGTTCCTTTTCTGATACCATTGGGCATCGGCTCTGGCACACAGGGATTGGAAGGAATGTATCTTGTGCTCTGTGGAGTCACTTTGGTCTGAGGCCTAACAAGTGATTATAAATGTGTTACACACTGAGGTCTCTGTTTTTTCCTTAACTCTACTATTCTGGACTCTCCTTTCTCCCTCAGGCTCGCTAATGGCTAACTATCTGCCTAACAATATCTCCTAAGTAATGATTGTCATTTTTGCCTGTTTGCAGAAGAGCAAACTGAGGCATATGGAAAGTTTTTGTTTTATTATGTTGAGACAAGGTCTCAGTATGTGATGTAGCCCAGGGTGATTTAAAATTTGTAATCCTCCTGATTAATATCACTGTGCCTTGTTTACCACTATGCCTGCTTACAGGGTTTAAAAAAAATATTAATAGCCATTAACATAATACAGTACTGATTTTTATTTTTTGAGATGGTCTTGCTACATTGTCCAGGCTGGCCTTGAACTTACAGCCATCCTCCCGCTTTAGCCTCCTGAGTGCTGCAATTATAGGCGTGCAACACTGTGCCTGGCATAATTTGAAATCAGTTAAGAAAATTCACACGATACAAACTTAAGAGGTACAGAAGAGTGAAGAAACTCCCTGTCACCCTTGTCCTTCACTTCCCCTGTCTTGAGGTGAGCAAGATTTGTAGGTTATGCATTTTTAGAGCCATATTTTGTGCAAATAAAAACTTAAAAATATATTTCTCTCATTCTTGTTCTAAACCTTGCTGTTTTTATATTATAATGTCAGTATTCAGAGAAGTGCTTCATTGACTTTTCCCCCCCTTTTTTCCCTGGTACTGGGGATTGAACTCAGGGCATTCATGTTACATCCCTGACCCTACCCCACCTCCCGCTTTTTTTGATAGATGTTTGAGATTAGTTCTTAGTAAGTTGCTAGGCTGGGCTTGAATTTGTGATTCTTCTTCCTCAACCTCTTAAAATGCTGAAATTACAGATATGTGCCATCACACCCAGCTTCACTGATTTTTGTAGCTGTAATCATTGCATTTATCTGGTGACTAGTTCTCTATTGATGAAAACACTTTGTTTTAAAAATTATTATTTATTTCTGGGGTACTGGGGGTTGCTCTACCTTCGAACTAAATCCCCAGCCCTTTCTTTTGCCTTTCCTTGGGGTTTTTCAAGGCTCTGTTTGTTACTGAAGTATGGCCACAGGCAGAGACAGGATTTAAGATCTGGCTGTGCTTTTTTTTTTTTAAACTACAAAGATAAATACTCTTTTTTTTTTGGTACCAGGGATTGAACTCAGGACCTTGAGTTTGTGAGGCAGGCGGCCCTGAGCTAAATCCCTGGCCCTTAAATATTCTTTTTCTAGGTTGGGTTCTGTAAATGTAAAATTGTCCTTTTCTTTTTCTGGAGGATGGGGGTTGAGACAGGGTCTTGCTTTGTAGTTCAGTACGGCCTTGAACTCACTAAGTAGCCCAGGAGGGCCTTGAACTCAATGGGAATCCTTCTGCCTCAATCTTTTGAGTGTGGGGTTCATTTTCTTTCTTTTTTTTTTAGAGAGATCAAGACCTTGCCATAACTTTCTTCTAGAGACTGGTTTGCTTCATGTGTTGTTTGTTAGCAGATTTGAAGGCAAAGAGGAAGCTATAGCTTTAACAAGAGGTTGCACCATCTGATGGGGGTGTTGGCTGGATTGAGCACATTCCTTTGGTGGCACTCAGAAGGCTTTGACTGCCCACTTGTTCTGGTTACAAGTAGAGGTATTACTATTAATACTTTTAGAGTTACCTTGACTTTATCTCCGAGTAATTTAAAGACCTTTATTTTTCCTTGCACCTTGATAGTATTATTTATTTAGAGACAGGGTCTCACTATGTAGCCCAGGCTGGCCTTGAACCTGCAATCTTCCTGCCTCACCTTCCTAAATAGCTGGGATTTCAGGCATGGGTCCTCTATGCCCAATAGTATACAACTGTTAAGTATAAATTTTCTGAGTTTCTGAGGAGACATCGAACTTGAGTATCACTCAGAAGAACTTTCCCAGTTAATTTTGCCTCGACTTTGTCCAGAAGCACCCACTGTCCCCTTGGGTGTTTCTGCCATTGCAGATGAGTTTCTCCTGTTCTAGAAATTGCTACATGACTTTGAATACAGTATATTCTCTTTTTTTTGTAAAGCTTTTTTGCTCGGGGTAATGTTTCTGAGAATCATCCATGTTGCTTGTTCTTTTAATTGCTAAATAGTCTTCAGTATATGAATATGTTTCTCTTAATGATTTCTATTCTTTGGATACTATGAATATAACTTCTGTATGGAAGTCTTTTTGTAAACATATTACTTCCTTTTAGATATCTATAAATGTAATTGGTAATTCATGGGGTTGGAATGTGGTTAGTCTTTTTAAAAAATTAATTGTTTATTGGTACATTTTAGATATACATGATGATCACATTTCATCATATAGAATTTGTACCTGTACATGATATATATATGTATATATATATATTTTTTTTTTTTTCTTTTTGGTACTGAATTTGAACTCGGGTCTTTGCATTTGCAAAGCAGGGAGTGGAACCACTGAGCAAAATCCCCAGCCCTACATGATATATCTTGATTCATTTTTCTTTTCCCATTCCCTTCCACTCCCTTCAACCCTTCTTCCCCTCCTTATTTACAAAAGCTTTGTTTCTATTTTTTCCTTATCTTCTCATTTTTTTCCCTTCCTTCCATTCCCCCTACCCTTTCACCAGTTCCCCTTCCCATTTGAGCATTTTTTTTTACTATTTCATAATACCTATTATATATTTTGGTCCTTATTTACACTTTCAGTTTCTCACACCAGAGAAACAATGTGTATTTCAACATGTGTGTCCCAAGCATATGGTCTCAAGGTGCACCTATTTACCTAGAAATGTCTCAAGTTTGTCCATCTTTATGGCTGAGTAGTACCCCACTACATAAAAAAAACCCACATCTTTATCATTCACTGGTTGTTGGGCATTTGGGCTTTTTCCAAGATTTAGCTATTATAAACTGTGCCTCTATAAACATGGATGAGCATATATCACTGTAGTCTGATGCTTTTCATTCTTTTGGGAAGATACCAAGAAGGGGAATAGCTGGGTCAAATGGAACCTCTTTTTTTTTTTTTTTTTTTTTTTTTTCCGGTAGTGGGGATCAAACTTGGGACCTTGAGCTTGTGAAGCAGGTGGCAGAACCACTAAGCTAAATCCCTGGCCCAAGTTTTAGTTTTTTGAGGAATCTCCACACTGATTTCTACAGTGGTTGCACCGGTCTGCACTCCCATCAGCAGTGGAGAAAATTCATTTCATAGCTGGCTACAAACATCAATAGCACTCCTGTTCACAAATAACAAACTGAGAGAGAAATTAGGGAAATCACACACTTCAGAAAAGCATGGAAAAACGAAATACTTAGGAATCAATCTAACAAAGGAAATAAAAGACCTTTATTTTGAAAACTACATTACTCTGAAAAAGGAGATAGAAGAGGATATAGATATGCCTTGCTTTTGGGTAGGGAGAACCAACATAGTGAAAATGGCCATACTCCCAAAATTGTTACACAAATTTAATGCAATCCCAATCAAAATACCAACAGCATATCTCACAGAATTAGAGAAAACAATCCTAAAATTCATTTGGAACCAGAAGAAACCTAGATTAGGAGAAACAAATCTGGGCAACAAAGGCAAGGCAGGGGCCATTACAATCCCTGACTTGAAATTATACTACAAAGCCTTTGTGATAACCAAAACCAAAACCAAAACCCCAGCATGGTACTGGCAAAAAACTTTTAAACAAACAAACAAAAAGCAGACCCCAGGATCAATGGAACAGATTACAAGTTGCAGAAACAACTCCAAACATACTCAGCCACCTTATCTTTGACAAAGGGGCCAAACACTTTCACAGGAAGAAAAATAGCCTCTTTAGTAAATTTTGCTGGAAAAACTGGCTTTCCACATGCCGAAGACAAACTACACCCATGTTTTTTCACCATGTACTAAACTAAATAAAAAAGTATCAGAAATCTAAGTATTAAAACAGAAACAATCTGCTGGATGATACAGGCAAAACTCTCGAAGATATAGGTGTAGGCAAAGACTATGAATAAAACCTCAGTTGCACAGGAAATATTACAAAGAATCAACAGTTGGGATCACATTTCATTAAAAAGCTTTTGCATAGCAAAATAAATCACCAACAGAGTGAAGAGCCAACCTACAGAGTGGGAAAAGATTTTTTTCTTTTTTTTTTGAGTCGGAGTCTCACTATGTAGTTCAGGACAGCCTTACACTCACTATGTCGCCCAGGCTGGTCTCAAAGTGGTGATCTTCCTGCCTCAGCCTCCCAAGTGGAGATAACAGGTGTGCACGCCTGACCATATCTGTACCTTTTTTCTCCCATTAAAAAGTTCAGTCAGATCTAGTCTGGGAGGCTCAGGCAGGAGGATTACAAATTGGAGTCAACCTCAGCAAACAAAGTAAAACAAAACAAAACATAAACCCCTTGAATATTATAGTTGGTTTGGTGAGGCAGTTCACTTGGGATTTTGAGACCAGCCTGTGTTATGTAGAGAGAACCTTGCTCAAAACAAAACAACACCCCCCCCAAAAAAGGAGAAAAAACTGAGAAAAAGAGAAAAACTGAGCTACATCCCAACCACTGCAAAAATTGAATTTTATTTATTTTTAATTTTTAAACATTTTATTGGGCCGGGGATTTAGCTCAGTGATGCCACCACCTGCCTTGCAAGGACCTGAGTTTGATCCCTGGTCTTAAAAAAATTTTTTTTTATTAGTACATATTCGCAATATAAACAGTTTATAGTCATCTTGGGGAGTGGGTACAATTACATACTCTACAGGTTGTTCCTCCTTTTCATATCCTTCCTTTTCCCTTCCCCTCCCAAAACTTGAATTTTAAAAGCTATGGGAGAACTGTAAATATAGATAGACAGTGATGTACTTTTTTTTTTTTTCTGGTACTGGGGATTGAACTCAGGACCTTACGCTTGCAAAGCAGGTGACGGAACCACTGAGATAAATCCCCAGCCTGATAGTGATTTACTTGTAACTACAGTCATACCTTAATGTTGGACTGCTGTGAAATATGTTGGCTCCACACATTTTGATATGAAAATTTTGCCCATGACTCCTTGGTTGTTTTGTGTTCAGTGTACGAGCTAGAACTTGTTGGTGTTGATCCTCCAGACAGAACAATTTGTGTGGTACTTGTCAATTCTGGTTCTTGTGGTGGCTCAAGGTGGCCAGCTAACTGCTAGCCCTGTACTGAGGCACCAGGTGTAAGGAAGGTATGGGAGGAGCAGACTTGACTGGAACGATGGTGAGTTTGATTT
The DNA here is from genome assembly GCF_012274545.1 of Fukomys damarensis. NCBI lineage: Eukaryota > Metazoa > Chordata > Mammalia > Rodentia > Bathyergidae > Fukomys > Fukomys damarensis. The sequence goes on from NW_022900925.1 coordinate 24,811,132, forward strand.
TTAAAAGGAGCTGTTACTGGTTGCAATAAAGATAAGTACAGAACTTGAATACCCTTTTGGAAGCCTGTTGTTATTTGCTACTGTGTATCATGTCAACATGTTTCTGTAGTTTGTAGAAATATCCGGGATAGACTGGAATTAAAATAACTTTTAAAGAGCCAGGTGTGGTGGTGCAGGCCTGTAATCCCAGCACTCAGGAAGCTGAAGCAGGAAGATTGCTGTAAATTTGAGGCCAAACTGAACTACATGGTGAGACTCTAAGAAAATAATTTTTAAAGAAATCAGTTCTTTATTAAACACAGAGGAAAGAACATCTATTTGGAAGAGGAGTCATTTATGCCAATGAGTGTATTTTAGACATTGTACAGTAATTTATTACTTTAACTTGGGTGCTAGGAATCGAACCCAGGGTCTTGCACATGCTGAACACGGCTCTGCCTCTGAGCTACATCCATCCCTAGGAGCTTCAGTTTTCAGGGAGGAGGTGTAACCATCTTTTAACCATCATGGGCTCTTTGAAGATCTTTTAGTAACAGATTTTTTTTTTTTTTGTAATGCTGGGGATTGAACCAGGGCCTCACATGCTAGGCAAATGCTCTATCACTGACAGATATATTCTAAAAACTGTCTTTAATAAACATGGATTTCCATTGTTATGAATAGAAAAATCCAGAGAAATGGAATCATTATGAGGCCAGCTAAGAGACAGTTTCATGGTCTAATTTCTAAATTTTGGTACCAGGGATTGAACCCAGGGCTTTTGCACTAAGCTGCATCCCTAGCCCTTGTTTTATTTATTCATTTAATTATTTATTTTTTGAGGCGGAGTCTCACTATGCAGTTTAGGCTAGCTTTGAACTCACTTTGTAGTCCAGGCTGGCCTCAAACTCATGGTATCCTCCTGCCTCAGCCTCCCAAATGCTGGGATTATAGGTGTGTACCACCATGCCTGGCTGGTTTTATTTTTTATTTCAAGACAGGGTGTTGCTAAGTTGCCCAGGCTGGGCTGGAGCTTGTAAACCTCCTTGCCTTGGCCTCCCAGCATAGTGGGATGACAGTTTTGTGCCACCACACTCAGTTCCACGGTTGTCTAAATGTTATATAATGAGAGCCTAAAGTAAGTTTGTTCTAAGAGGATTATAAAAATCCTTGGTATGTGATAAGACATGTAGAAAAGGAGTTATCAAAAACATATTCCAGGTTTTGGGCCAAGAACTGGTGTTACCTAGCAGGTGAGATGGCATCATTTCAGAAGTCATTCAGTTTATGCTTAAATTATATTAAAAATTATGTGAAGCCAAAAGCACCATGTAATGTTTTCTTATATGTAATAAAGTGTTCTGATTTAAATTCCAAGATAGTACATTTGTACAACTGATTTTTCATAAGGTTTGATGTCTGCTTAGGTTTCATATCGTCTTTTGAAACAGCATGTCTGTGCTGTGTGTATTTATGTATCTGACAGGTTCTCACTGTGTAGTCCATGCTGGCCTTGCAGCTCATGATCCTCTTGCCTAAGCTTCCTGAGTGCTGGGATTGCAGGCATTTGCCAACACACCTGGCTCATGAGCGAAAGCATGAAAATATATTCATGACAGCACTTGGGGGATGGCCATTGTATGAAACAGTATATTTTAGCTTCAGAATTTAACATTTGTAGCCAAGCATGCTGCCATATACCTGTAATCCCAGCTAGTTGTGAGGCTGAGTCAGGAAGATTTTCCCTGCCTGGGAAATTTAGCAAGTTAGTGAGATTCTGTCTCAGATAAAAAA
>NW_022900925.1:24812998-24841790 GCF_012274545.1 Fukomys damarensis
TAAAAAAAAAAAAAAAAAAAAAAAGAAGAAGGACTGGGGATGGAGCTCAGTGTGAAGGACCTGGGTTCAACCTGCAGTAGGAAGTAGAGGGTGTGTGGTTATTTGTTTTCTTGGAGCTTTATATATATATATGTACTTCCGATATGTGACACTGGGTGTCGCTAACACATCGGTCTATGAAAAGTACAGCTGTTTCAGGAAATTTTTGCCCTAAAGCTTTTAGTGTAGCTTTTACTCACTAAAAGCTTTAGAACAAACATGCAAGGCATATTTGAGGTAAATACCAATCAGTCTATTATTTATTAGAAGTTGAGTGCCAGCAGATCTTGCCATGTTAAGATTGTTAGCCAGGAAACAATTTTTATAGGTTTCATTTGGAAATAATACAGTGTTAGGGATTTGACTATACTAGTAAGCAGAAAACATTTGGAGCCCAATCAAAAAATTACTTTTGTTAAGAGTACTTATTTTGTTTGTTCTAGTCTCTTTTTTACTGGAAAAATAAGAGTTGAGTGACTCTTTAGTCCTCTCTAGTGGAAGCTTTGTTGTGTCATGGGATGAATAAAAGCAGAAATAAGAATAATATTGAAATAACTTGTAGAATCCACCTATATCAGTGGACAATTTTTTTGTTTTTTGTGGTACTAGGGGTGAACCCAGGCCTTTGCCCTGAGCTATGTCCTCAGCCCAGTTTTTTATTTTGAGATGGGGTCATGCTCTGTAGGTGAGTTGCCCAGGCCGGGCTGGAATTTGGAACTGTCTTGTCCCATCCTCCCAGAGCATAGCTTTTGCTCTTATAGTGGCATTGTATGACTTTGACTGACCTGACAGAGGTAGTAGATGTCACATGCATTAAAATTTATTCTAAATTAGAATCTTGCTTGGAATTTTTTTAACCTTAAAATCATATATTTTTTGGAACGTGGTAAATTACGAGTCTCTACAATGCAAATTTTTATTTTTCAATAACTTTTATTGAGCATAGCATTCAGTAAAGTATACAAATCGTAAATGTGTAGGTTGGATTTCTATGCCTGTATATAACATAACCATCACATGTAAGGAACCTCACAGCTCTCACCACTTCCGGACAACTCTATTTTCTTTGTATCCCTGGATAACTGCTGTTCTGCCTTCTGTCTCCAGTGATTTTTCTTTTGTTTTTTATTGAGGGAGCAGCACTTTGGATTGAACCAAGGGTGCTCTGCCACGGAGCTGTGTCCCCAGCCTATTGGTAATTTAAAAATTTGGAAACAGGGTCTTGGTAAGGTGCTAAGTTACCATGTGTAGCTCAAACTAGTGATCCTGTTACCTCAGCCTCCTGGAGTGCCGGGATTATAGGTGTGTGCCACCAAGCCTGGAGGGGTTAATATTTTAAGTGGGAAATTTTCTGAAATTATAAGGCATAAAAACAGGTAAGTGCCAATTAATGTGTGTTTGTGTGTTAATGTTGGCACTATTGATGCTTTCAACCAGGTGGTTCTTTGTTAGTAGGCACGTCATGTACATTGTAGGACAGAGACACAGAAATAGTTAGAGGATCTGTAGCCTTTATCTGCTAGGCAAGTGCTCTACCTCTGAGCCGCACTGCTGGGCCTGTAGCCTCCATCTGCTAGATAAGGCAGACAGCTCACTGAGGGTAATGGTCAGAAATGGCTCCTGACATTGCTGAGAGTCCATGGTTGTAAACCTTCCCAGGCTGAGTGCTACTGCTCTGAAGTAAATTCTGAGGAACGTGAGCGCGTACAAACACACACATTTATATATTCATATATTTTTTAAAGTGGGAAAAGTAATTGTGAGCAGTTAAGAATACAAGAATTGACAGTACATTAATAATCTAAGTACAGTAATAAGAAAAGTGTTTTAAAATAAGTATTTTTGGAATTTCTAAATATTAAAATGAAAGAATGTTACACATTATAAACCTGTCCTTTTGCACAATATTTAAGGTTCATTGTAATCATTTATCTTATTGTTCTTATAAGAATAGTATTAGGAAGTACTAGTTTTCATGAGACTTTACAAAGGAAATTGACTAGTGTTTTTGTTTTCTAAATTTTGCTCATACTCGCTTCAGTGTTTTGAATTTTAGGCATAGGAGAAAGGGAATGAATTGGATAAATTTTTTTCTTTTGGACCAAAACAACAGAAATATATTATTTCTGAGCAGAGCTGCACTTACCGTCTACCAGTGGCTGACATTTGCATGACTCCAGTCTCAACACGTGCTGTCTTTCTTCCCTGTGCCTGCATCTTTGCCTGGTCTTTTTCTGTGTGTTTCTATACAGGAGAATTTCTTTTCTTTTTTTGGTGGGGGGTACCGGGGATCGAACTCGGTCCTTGCGCTTGCTAAGCAGACGGCAGAACCACTGAGCTAAATCCCCAGCGAAAATTTTTTCGTTGTGATTCTCACAGCCTCACAATTCAGTATTTTCTGTGTATGTAGCATTGGGGATTGTATTTCATGGATTGATTGCCTCTAGCTTTTTAGCATTAGAGCATATTGCATTTTATGGAGTACCACACTTAGTTTATAATAGATTTTTAAAAAAAATAAAGACATACATACTTTGACTCACACAAATCTCAAGTCTAGAATTTAATGTTTTTCCTTGTGCACTTCTGTGTGTATGTATATATGTATGTCTGTATGTGAGTGTGTACACACAAGTAAATGAAACCATCACTGGCAAAAAAGTCAGATTTTTTTTCTTACGAGTTCTCCAGGGTTTCTGCTTCCCACAGTGAAAAGTAGTTGCCACTCTGACCACGTATTAGTTTTTTGTGTATTAGACTTAAATATAAATGGATGCACATAGCATGTAATCTTCTGTCTTCTTTTGCCTAATGTATATTTTAGATTCATCCTGTTCAACATGTAATAAAGTAATGAATTGAAGGCACTGTAGTCTGTGTGTCTGAGTGATCATGAAGTGTTTATGACAGCTGCTAGGCCAACACTCTTCATAATGGTGTCACACAGACTTCTGAACACCTTCCAGTCTGCCTCCAGGCGTGTGTGTCAGTGTAGACTGAGTGCTTTTACATTAACATCTACCCCAAGTAAGATCTTTTGACTACAGAAGTGTTAGTTGCAAATGGAAGATACCATTTGAATAGCTTCAAAGGACTGGAATGATATTTGGATTGGTGGGGGCTGAAGTCATGGCTGGGGTTTTGAAGTGTAATGTCTAAATCAGCTTTGCATAGCTGAAGGAATGTATGAGTCCAAGCAGCTTTTCTTTGATCTTCCTTTAGAAAATTCAGCTGAAGGGATAAGGTTAAAGTTGCTTTAAAATACTTCTTTCTGTGTGTGCAAAAAGTTGGAAGTATGGAAATATGATTACAAGTTCCATTCATTATTTGTGTTCTGTGGTTTTCATATTGTTCTTGAAACTCACTTCCTTCTTGCTTTAAGTTTTGTATTTTGTATTTAGTGTCAAGACCAAAATACAGACTGGGTTGCAATCTCCTTTATGTGGTTAGCAAATATCTGTTCTATAAGTTGTTGGTCCTCACAAATATGCATTTTAGGTGGTTTTTGTGGTTTACATTTTTTTTTCTTGACGATACAGGGAGTTGGGCTACTGAGATACTGACCCTCTAGTATTAACTGAATCATTTGTGGTTAAGCAGGCAAAAATAAAACAAAACTTGTTCCCTTCTTCCCCTTAATTCTGAGGGGCTTTGAAAAAGACTTACTACTCTTTTCCATTAGAAATATCTTCCTTAAACTGTGGTATCTCAGGATTTTGAAATTGTTGAGACATAAAATATACATAAGTTAAAATGCTGGCATTGAGTTGGTAGAGAAAATATGGCTGAGTTTAAGAACTATTAAGTAGTGCATCAGGAGATTCTGAAGCCATATGAAACTACAGAATTTTTTTTTTTTTTTTTTTTTTTTTTTTTTTTTTTTTTTTTGGTACTGGGGCTCCAACTCGGGTCCTTGTGCTTGTGAGGCAGGCGCCGGAACCACTGAGCTAAATCCCCGGCCTGTTGTTGTTTATAAAATAAAAATAAAACCATCTCTTAGAACTCATGAAGGTTTGGCTTCAAGATGCAACACTATTCCCATTCCCAGTATAAACCCAGATCCCTGTATCACACATAACAAATACAGATCCCTGTATTTGCACATAACCTATTACCATATACTTTAAATAATCTCTGGATTACATATAATACCTAGTATAGTATAAGTGCTATGTAAATAGTTATTATATGTATTACTTAGGGAATAATGGCAAGGAAAAAGGGCTATGTATTCAGTACAGATGTGATTTTTTTGGAAACAGAATCTTGCAATATAGTCCAGGCTGCCCTCCAGCTTGTGATCTTCCTGCCTTTTTTTTTCTTTTTATTGAGGTTATTGGTACAATCTAGGTATACAATACAGTTACATTCATCATTGGGATTCTGTACCTTTACATAATAGGTCTTGATTCTCATTTTTCCCCTTGTCCCTGCCCTCCCTTCACCCCCTCCTCCCCTCCCCATTTACAAACACTTTATTTCCATTTTTTCAGTTTCTCATATTTTTTTCCTCTCCCTTATTACCTTTCCCCCACCCTTCCCACTTTCCTTACACCTATCCTGCCTTAAATTGAAACCCAGGGAGGGAGAGATATTGCTTTGTAGGTGCCCCCCCCCCCAGGATCTTGCCCTGTAGCTCAGTTGGGCCTTGAACCTACCATCCTCCTGACAGAGTGCTGAGATTATATATGTGCCCTACAGTACCTGGTTGCTGTGTATTTTTAATACCTGCTTAGATGAGGCTGGATGGAGTCTCTGTTGCTTCTGGGTTTTTTTTTTTTGTTTTTTTGAGACAGGGTCTTACCATGTAGTTGAGACTGACCTGGAACTCACTATATAGTCCAGGCTGGTCTTGAACTCACAGTGATCCTCCTGCCTCAGCCTCCTGAGTGCTGGGATTACAGGCGATCACCACCAGGCCCAGGCATTTTTTTTCTTTTTCTTTTGGTACCAGGGATCTAATTCGGGTCCTTCAGCATGCAAGGTAGGCGGCAGAACTACTGAGCTAAATCCCTGGCCCTTATTGCTTCTGTCTTTAAACTTTGCTTTTGTAGTGCTTGAGTCGTTTGTATGGAAATGGATACACCTTGAGACCTTAATGTTGAGTGAAATAAATCAGACACACAAGCTTAAATATCGCATTGTTTTTCTTACACGAAAACCCAAATTATAAATAAGGAACAAAATAAAAGATAATTAATAGGAAGGAGAGAGATAGATCTTTCTCAAAGGGGAAGGGGAAAAAGGGATGGAGGGAGGGAGAGGAAGGGGAGAGAAAGGGGATGAAAAAAAGAATTGAGATGTGTTATGTACATGCACCAACTCCACGTAAGGGGTGTGAATGTTATGGACTGCAGATGTGTACCAAAAAATGGAAGGGGATCAAGATATGGAGGTGGGGGAGAGGGAGAGAATGGCAAGGGGATGGAGATAAGAGTGAAGATGTGTCATGTACACGTACCAGCTCCCCACAAGGAGTGCAGTCACTATGTACTACAGACATACTAATAACAAATAAAGTTAGTGCCGGGCATGGTGGCGCACGCCTGTAATCCCAGCACTCAGGAGGCTGAGGCAGGAGGATCGAGACCAGCCTGGGCTACACAGTGAGTTCCAGGGCAGTCTCAACTACATAGTGAGACCCTGTCTCAAAAAACAAACAAAAAACAAAAACTACCACACAGGGTCGGGGATGTAGCTCAGGGGTTCTCACCTGCCTTGCAATTACAAGGTCCCAAGTTCAATCCATGGTACCAACAAAACAAAACTACCATACAAATGAGGTTCAGTTTACCAACTTGGTATTAAGTAGTGCTTTAAGAAAAGCAAAATGTAGGAAGCAATAATCCAGTGGGTTCAAGAGCTGAGTTAGAACTGAGCTGTACCTGTTCTCTGGTACGGGATAGTATACATGGCTGCCTGTCCAGAATCAGTTAACAGGCTGTGTGGGCACTGGAGGCAGAGGCTATCATGCTGTGTATCATTAATGTAGAATAATCTGCATATCATTAATGTAGAATAATCAGTACTATAGAGATATGGTCATGTATTCGTTCAACAAGCATTTCCTTGGTTTATCATTTATTTAGTGCCACTTAGATGTTACAGGTATTTTGGCATACACATTGTAACAGTTTCTTTTTTAGAATAGATGTTATTTCCCTTATTTCAAAGCCAAACTCAGATGTAGCAAATTTGTATAGCAAATAAACCCAGTACTATTTATTTCCTACTAAAATAAATTGAATTTATTACGTACGACCTGGTATACTGTATCCGCTTTGTATTGTTGCCACAGGCCATGATTCTGGGAGTAATAAAAATTCCAGGGTTATAGATATTAGCTGCTTTTGCGCTGTAGAACTTGTCCAGGATTTGTGCAGAGAACTCTGACGTGAACAGTTTACTTTGTATTTTGTTTTCTGGTACTGGGAATTCATCCCAGGGACTTCAGACTGTGCTTTATATCCCCAGGTCTGTGTTTATTTTATTTTTTGTTTTAGTCAGGGTCTTGGTAAGTTGTGAAGTTATCTTGGTTGGACTGGAATTTGTTGTCTTCTTGCCTCAGCCTTCCGGAACACAGGCATGTGCTGCCATGGCTGGCTACGAAATTCCTTTTTCATATGCACATAGACCGAAAATAGTGTTTTACAATATTTTAAATAATATTGTACATGAAACGGTGAAAGGTATACATTGAAACATGAGACTTGTGGTATAATATGGGAGCACAAAAAGTTTCAGATTTTGGATGTTTTTGGATTTTGGATTAAAGATGCTCAACTTGTATTTTTTTCTTTTTATTAGCTTTTTGAAACAGGGTCTTGTTGTGTAGTCCAGGTTGGTCTTGAACTCACTGTGTAACCCAGACTAGCTTCAGACTTGGGGCAAGCCTCCTGCCTCATCCTCCCAAATGCTGAGATTACCGGTGTATGCTATCATACTTGACAAGCTAGGATAGTTTTAAAAAGCAGTAATGAGAAGGAACATCATTTCCTTATTTTCAAACTTATGGTGAAAGCTTCAAGTTTCTCCCTTCTCCTTTCCTTCCCTCCCTCCCTCCTTCCCATTTTTTTTCTTCTTTCTGATTGAATCCATGGCCTTTGTACTGAGCTATATTCCCAGCCTCTATGTCTGGCTGGAGTTTTCGTATAATGCCTTTTTTGTTTTTTGTTTTAGTTTTAGTTTTTTTTTTTTGGTACCAGAAATCGAACTCAGGACCTTGTGCTTGCCAGGCAGGCATGGTGCCACTGAGCTAAAATCCTGGCCCTTTTTTGTTTTGTTTTGCAGGGTTTATAAGGTGAGTTAGGAAGAATTCTCTCAGGTATTTTCTGGAAGTGATTGTAGAGCATTTGTATTCTTTGTTTCTTAAATGTTTGGTAGAATTTACCAGCGAACTCATCCAGGCTCAGTGCTTTCTAATTGGAAGGTCATCAGTTACTGATTCAATGTCATTCATGGGTGTAGGCCTGTGAAGATTACTGTCAGGAGTGAGAGTGTAGATTGAGCTGAATATATTTGAGGCCCTAGGTTCAATCCTCTGTACCAAGAACAACTTACAAGCTAAAGAATTTTCTTTGTTTCTTGTTATGTAAATTTTGGCAACTCTTGTCTCTCCAGGAGTTGATCCATTTCTCTCGGATATCAAATGAGGACATAAACTTTTTCAGTACTCTTCATGTTCATGGGATCTGTAGTGATCATCCCTCTCATTTGTTTTTATAATTTCTTTCTTAACCTGGCTGGAGTTTTAATGATTTTTTTTTAATCTTTATAAAGAACTAGCTTTTTCTCATTGGTTTTTCTGTATTAATTTTATGTTTACATTTTTATTGACTTCTTTATATTTATTTGGCTCTCCTTACTTTAAATCCAGTTTGCTTGTTCTGTCCAGTGGATTTTTTTTTTTTTTTTTTTTTTTTTTTTTTTTTTTGTACTGAGGATCAAACTCAGGACCTTGCGCTTGTGAGATAGATGTGGGCACCACTGAGCTAAATCCCTGGCCCTGTCCAGTGGATTTTGAATTTTAGCTCATTCTTTTGCATGCAGTAGTGGCCATGTTTCCCTCTGTGCACTCACTGCTTTCACATCAAAATTTCACAGATTTTGATGAAGCTGAATTTTAATTTTCATTTAGTTAAAATATTATAATCTTCTGAATGTTTCTTGTTTGCCCTATGTATTATTTAGAATTATGGTTTAATCTTCGAGTATTTTGTTAATTTTCAGCTATCTTCCTGTTATTAATTTGATCACAGTTATTGTAGGATTAATATTGTTCTAAATTTGTTAAGGTGTATATTGTCTAGAAAATGGACATCTGAATTTTTACCAATTTTTCTCAAGGGCAATTAGCAATGTTGAATGAACTATCTAATAGATACAAACTTCATAGATACCCTTTTGGCATTAAAATATACTGCTCGGTCTGGGGATGTAGCTCAGCGGTAGAGCACTTGTCTTTCTTTACTAGCTGGGTTTGATCCCCAGCACTGCCAAAAAAGAGAAAGAAACAAACCTCTAAAACTGGTTGGAATCATCCTCTCCAACAATCTCTTTCCTCCCTAAGTTTTTGCACTACTGGGGATTCAACACAGGGCTTCACACATGCTTGGCAAGCACCACTGAGCTACATCCCCAGACTTTAATTTTTGAGACAGAATCTTGTTAAGTTGCCCAGGCTTTCTTCTAACATGCATCCTTCTGCCTCAGCCTCCAAAGAAGCTGGAACTACAGGCATGTGCCCCTCATCCTGGCTTGGGATCATCTTTTTTATAGAGTGGAATTCAGTTGTATTTTTACCAGAAAAATCTTTTGCATTTCTGTGTTCAAGAATAAATTGCATCAGCCAGGCATGGTGGCACACACCTGTAATCCCAGCACTTGGGAGGCTGAGGCAGGAGGATTGCTGTGAGTTCGAGACCAGCCTGGGCTACATAGTGAGTTCCAGGTCATTCTCAACTACATAGTGAGACCCTGTCTAGAAAAACCAAAAAAAGAAAAAAAAAAAGAATAAATTGCATCACTATCAGTTTTCTTTTCTTTTTTTGGGGGGGGAGGGATCAAACTCGGGTCCTTGTGCTTATGAGGCAAGCAACAGAACCTCTGAGCTAAATCCCTGGCCCCAACTATCAGTTTTTTACAACTCAGAGTATTGCAAAGAAAAAATGCAAATCCCTCTGGAATCAGATAACCTCTAGGGGCCCTCTAGAGAACTCTTGGTAGGTAATCCATTAAAGCACACACAATAATCTTTATCCCATTTCAAAATCTTTTACAATTTTTCTTGATTATCTTAACTAAAACCTAGAAACAACCCAGAGATCCATCAACAGTAGAATGATGTCTATACAGCAACAGAAATTTTAAAAACCCTGTAACAGTGCTGGGCGTGGTGTCGCATGCCTGTAATCCCAGCACTCAGGAGGCTGAAGCAGAGGGACCTGTTTGAGGTCATTCTGGGTACACTGCATGTTAAGGAAACACTGAACTGCCAGTGAGACCTTGTCTCAAAAATCAAACAAACAAACAAAAAAAAACCAGAGCAAAATAAAACCAAAACCCTACAGTCTCATGCAGCAATGTAAATTAATGTCATTAGCCTAGTACAGTGCACAAGAAGCTAGCATGACGTTATACACTATATGATCACATTTACATTAAGTCAAGTAAAGCTGCTTTTTTTGTGGTGCTGGTAACTGAAGCCAGGATTGAAGACCCAATGAGCTGGCTTTTTTTTTTTTTTTTTTTAATTTTCAGACAGTGTCTTGCTAAGTCACTAAGTTGCCCACAGTGGGCTTGGATTTAGGATTCTCTTGCCTTAGCCTCCCAGAGACCTTGGATCACTGGTGTGCACCACCATTCCTGACTTCAACAAGGAAAATTTATGTAAAGTATCAGGTCAGTGTTGTGGTTAACGTTACTTTTATTTTATTTTTAATTACTTTTTATTTTTTATTTTTTTGGTACCAGGGATTGAACTCGGGTCCTTGAGCTTGCAAGGCAGGCCACTGAACCACTGAGCTAAATCCCCGGCCCAACGTTACTTTTAAATTTGGATTTTTTTTTTTAAAACTGGGAAGGCCCTTCTGAATCTTTGCAGTTCTGTTGTGTTATGTATATGCTGGTAACTGGTGCCTTAACATTGAAGATTCCCAGAACTATACTTACAACTAGTGACTTGTGCTTTTTTGGGGGAGAGTGATGGTGCTGAGGATTGAATTTAGTGCCTTGCACATGCTAGGCAAGTACCTTAATACTGAGCCCTACCTGCTGCCCTGATCTGTGCTTCTTGAAATATTTAGTATCTTTCAGTAAGGTTTGCCAGCCACAGTTCTTCATTTTACCAGTGTCTTTAGGAGAAGATGGTGTTATGAGTGTGTACTGTTGTCCTAATTCCATGGGATTGTAAAGCATTATTTTTATCCTTGTATTTGATTGAATTTTCCATTTTGTAGTTGGTCAGACATTAGGATTTCAGAAGCAAGTCTGTTTCTTGGGGATGGCTGGCCTTCATTTTCTTTTAGAATTCCCTAGAGGTAAGCACTTATACAGCTCTCTCAGAATTTTTATAGCCTTTTCTCTGTGTGTATTATTGTCTGAGCTGCTGTAATTTCCTTTTGCGTTAGATTAAGTTGTGAGTTTCTAAACTTGTATTTCTCCACCACTTTTTTGGTTTGGTATGTAATTTGCATATTTTCACCATGCGAAAGCTATTTTCTATGGTTGGAAAAGATTTTTTTCCTACAGTGTGAACAAATCATTCTTTGTTCTCCTTATTGTGCCTCCAAGCTGGTACGTCCGGTTTATGCTCCAAACAACAAAAGTCTGTCATCAGAAATTAAAATGCCAGGAAGAACAAAGGCAGACACCATGAGGAGCTCTCGGAGCTCCCTGTTTGCTCCTCTCCCATGTTAACCACAGTTGCCAGGAAGTTGGAGCACTGCTTGGTACACTTCTTCCTTGAAGTTCTATTCTTGCATTTATTGTTATTGTGGGTTTAAAAGTGAACTTATAGCTCTGTAATTTTCAGGACCTATAAAATCTGAGCTACTTTTAAGAAACCTAAAAGTCACATTTGACAGCCCTTTCTGTGAAAGCAGTATCACCAGTGAACATACTGGATGAAATTATTAGAGACACTTTAGAATGGAGTCTCTAAGGACATGACCATGCTCTTTGTGTCCTGTCTGCCTTCTCCTCTTCCTCCTCTTTCCTTCCTTTCTTCTTTCTTTGTACTAGGAATTAAACTCGGCCTTCTCAATGAGTTACAGCCTTATTTTTTATTTTTAGACAGGGTCTCACTATGTCTCCGAGTTGCCCAATCTGGGCTCAAACTTGTGACCCTCCTGCCTGAGCCTCCCAGAATGTTCTGTGTGTCCTTTCTAAAATGTACACAGCACATCTTGTCTCTCTGTATATGTTTCTGTTCTGAAGAGGTACACTAATACAGACTGTTTGCATACTGTTTGGAGAGTTTTTTCCTAGGAAGGCTGGCGTTTATGACTCATAGGATAGTTTTGAATCACGCTTCTAATTTCAGTGTGTTGTACAGTCATGACTTTATTCACAGATATCTGCAAATGTGACATAATGCTTCCTTCTTATCTCCCTTTCCCTGTGTCATAAAGATTCTAGGGTCTTCAAGGAATTAAAAGAATGGACAGTGAATGTGTAGATACATTTTATAAACAATTCCAAGGTCTTTTCCCTCTTGCTTTATCAGATTTTTTTCCACCTTACCTATGAAGAAGGATTTCTAATAGAATACTAGAATAGAGCACATGGTTTGTTTTGAACATTGCTTTTTTCCTCCTAAAAACCATATTGTGTTTAGGTTTCAAAATGTTTTTCTATGTCAAACTAAGCTCTTGTGTATTAAATACAGTGATGGTAAACTTCTGTCATATTGTGAGTGTATGAATTGTTTTTTTTCTTTTTTCTTTTGGTACTGGGGATTGAACTCAGTTCCTTGTGCTTGCAAGGCAGGCGGTGGAACCACTGAGCTAGATCCCTGGCCCCAGATTTGGTTTTTAAAAATTATTTAGTATATTTGAGTACAGAGATTCTGTTAAACATGATTAAACTTTTTTTTTTAACATTAAGGCTTTATTTGATACAACTCAAAGTTAAATATCACACCCCTGGCACATGGAAATGATAGTTTAGAATAGTAGATTTTATGTTAGAATATTCTTTTTTTTCTCACTGAGTTTATTGGTACTTTTAAGGTATATAGTACAGTTACATTCATCATTGGGATCTTGTACCTTTACGTGACAGGTCTTGGTTCTCATTTTTTCCCCTTATCCCTGCCCTCCCTTCACCCCCTCCTCCCTTCCCTATTTACAAAAACCTTTTTTCCATTTTTTTGTTTGATGTTAGAATATTCTTAATTTGTTACACAAGTGAGAAGTGTTTTTCATTACCTAGAATTACAATTTCCATGTAAACTCTAATATTATTTTAATATTTTCTTATTATAGAGATATTATGTATATTATTATGATTATTGTCACTTCCTCAGTACAAACAATTGATTATCAAAATATAAATCACTTTGTCATCGTGCTATTTATTCTTTTGTCTGTTGATGAAATTTCAAGAATTAGAAATGTGGGACTAGCCAAAAACACATCAGTGGATTACATTGAATGTCACTTTGTGTGTGTGTGTGTGTGTGTGTGTGTGTGTGTGTGTGTGTATACATATATACATATATATATGCACTTAAAAATCAAGGATAGTGTCAATTAAAATTTAGGTAATATATGAAGTGGAAAATTGAGCACAGTAACCATTTAATGAGGTCTCAATTTCAAACTCTTTTCTGTGGCAATAAAAGGTACACTTAAGAGCTGCAGTGTATGATGGGGATGAGTTTCATTTTGAAAATGCAGGGCCACAAGGGAAATTTAAAATAGATGAGTTCTCCTGGTGGGCTGCACTTATAGCTTTTGAGCGTTTCCTTGGTGATAGGTGGTGCTGTTGTTGCACAGTTGATCCTTGGAGGCTGTGCATGCCCTGTATCCCACGTACTGTGCAAGGGTTTGCTGGTACGGGCAGTAATTTGTAATAATTATCATAGATGAAGTGAATATTTATAGGAGAGAAAAACTTTATAGTTTGAAGCTTTTAAATTGAGGTAGAAGAAAAGCGGAAAAATCTTAAAAAGTACTTCTTCTAAAAGGTACCTCTGCAGATGTATAGTTTAATATGGGAAGACTTATAGCTTTTTAAAATGTATACATTTTTGATATTTTAAACTGCTTATTGGACAGGCCTATTAAAATATCAAAGTGTGTTTCTTCTATTGAACTTTTATTTTTATTATATTTATGACAAGTTCTTGGGTATTTAGAACTAGTTTTACAATACAAGCCTTTTTGTCTGATATTATATACTCCATAAAATGCTAGATAATTATGAAAATGTGTTGAGAGCTGCACGACCACTTCAGTACATCTGCATTACGTTCTTTAATTAATCTGCTGTAAATATCAGTCGTTAGTTGAAAAGCAGTGTTTTCACACTGGATAGTGAAAACACTAGTTTTCACACTAGCATACCCCTTTACCATTTGGATTAACAGAATACTGTGCTCTTTATATCTGAGGAAACTGATTATCACTCAAATGAATGGACCTTCATGTAGCATTTGATCTTTTTGTACAGTAAAAATGCTATCTGAATTTGCTTACATATAACTTTTTGTTCACAGAATATTGAAATTAAAGGTATCTAGGAGATCATTTTGCCAGCTTTTTCTTGTTTTATAATTGAAGAGGAACATAGGCTTATATATAGTTAAATGACTTACTCAAAGCTAAAACATCATTCCAGAAACATGACCGGTTGTAGTAATTGGTGAAAGTCACTACAGTATGTCAGTTGCGATTTCCAGAATAGTAACATAGCTCTGAAGTGTAAAGCAGACATGCAGAAATTTTATGGTTTTTTTACATTTAGTAAAATGAGTATTAATAGATTTCCAAGACAGATTGCATTTTTTCCAGTTCATATAGAATATGGGCTCTTATTTTTCTACAAATGCTTGATAATTTATGAATATACTTGATGTGTATGATAAGCCTAAAATGAATGTGGGTCTTGTGTGGCTGTATGTATTTTTAAGGCAAATTAAGATAAAATTTGCCTCTAATGATGTGACCTACATTCTACTTTACTGAACTTTTTTCTCTCTTCTTGTATGCAGATTAGTGGTGAAGCACAGGAGCTCTTCTCTGTTCGACATGGCCCAATTCGAGCAGCTAGAATCTTACCTACTCCACAGTTTGGTGAGTAAAGCCCTGAAGAAAAAACAAATCATTGAGAGTTTCTTTTGTTGTCCTGGACTAGACAGTAAGAATGATAACTAAAGTCTGTTTTCCTCCAAGTGTCCATTCCCCTTCCCCTCCTCCCCGCAAGATAAACTCTTAGTTCTGTCAGTTGAGATGGAAATAGGTAATCTTAACCAATTCAATATGGCTATTCACTTTCTGCTGTGGTTTTGATTTATCTCCATCCTCTTTGATCTCAGTTTAGCCTCTGCTTTTGCTAGTTCTTTCTCCAAGCCCTCTTCTCTCTTGGTTTTCATGGCATCGTTCTTCCCAGATCCCTTCTTTGCTGACTGTGCCGCCTTTGTTATGCTTCTGGCTTGGCTTTCTTCTGTGGGTATTCCCCAAGTCTCTGTTCACATGCTTTGCCCTTCATCTCAGTGATACTTACTGACTTGGAGAGCTTGGTTTTCAGCATTATCTCCGTTGTAGGTGACTGCTGTCTGCGTCTTCAGCTGTGTCAGAAGTGGATTTGGGGCTGTTAGCCTTACAAATCTGCTTTAACAGTGAATACTTCTTAATGTTGTGTTTAAATAGTATGTATGCTTTACATTTATGTAGAAAAGTACAAATGTATGTTTATATTAAATCTGCTTTGCTATTTGGATATAAATAACTCCATACTTTGAACTTTGAAAAGGTTGTGTTTTCTCATTAACTTGCATGTTTTCACTCAGGAATATTTTGCATGTGCACCAAAAGTATAATCATATTAATCACATTTGAATACTTTGAAACCTTTTAAAAAAGATATTAAAATATTTTAATTATATTATATTTCAAAAGATTATTTTAATTTGGAAAACCATCTAAGGTTTACAAAAGTTCATTCTCTAAATTGGTGAAAATGATATTTACTAAAACTTTGGACAGTGTGATTGTACATAAGTAATTTTAGGGATTAATTTAGTGATTAAATCAGCTTAAATGAAATGAGAAGGGGGGGAGTAACAAGGCAACAGGATCCTGCAGTCTTGTGTTTCTCCCTTGCTATTCAATTATGTGACACATACAGATTTCAGCTCCATATCTGTCTGTCTCTCCCTCTTTGCCTTCTCTCCATCCTCCCAGGTATGCCCCTTTGCTTGAATTCTTTCTCCTCATTTGATTTCTGTTGTATTTTGTAATTTGGTAAAAAATTTTAACAACGAATGTTCTAGACCTTCTGATATAGTTTTTGCAATCATGAACTTTATTTTTGGAGGATTGGCGTCAAGAACTTTACTACTAAAGGACTCTGCTTTGTTTCCTGTGTGTGTAATTCACAAAGGCAGATTTTTACCTTTTTATGAATGTTCAACTTTTACTTGTGGCAAAAATGCTCCATGAAAGTATCAAACCATGAAAAGTTAATATTGCTAGTATAATTTTATGTAAAAGTCTCTTTAATTTACTTTGCTATTTATTAAAAGATTTCTCCATATAATATACTTATATAAAATTGTTTAAAGTATCATTTTACATGGGTAAATGTTGTTATGACTTAAAAATTAATTGTAGCTTTTATCATATTTGGTAAATTTTTTGATTTACTTTTATTAAATATAATAAATAAAACAGATCCCATAAAATTTGTAATAAAAAACAGTAATATCCCAGTGCTCTTTCTCCCATTGTGGTTTATTTCTTCTTTTTGGTGGAAGAGTTCTTTAATAGCTTCCTGGAAAAGCATGTGGGAGACCTTGCTTGTCTGAAGATGTCTTTATTCTTTAACTCTTGATGGATAATTTGGCCTGGATAGCAACTACTTGTTTCTAATAATTTTAGTTCAGAATTTAGAAGGCATTAGTTTAGAGTTATATGGGAGAATTGAAGCCATTTTGACATCTTTTTCTTTATATGTAGCTTGTTATTCTTTGTGGGAGCTCATAGAATGTTGCCTTTGTTCCTCAGGTTCTGAAATTTTGCAGTGTGGTGTCTTGATTTGTACTTTGTTCTGGCCCCCTTTAAAGTGGAAATGCAAGTTAAATGGTTTTGAAAAATTGTTTTCAGTTGATGTTGGGGAATTTTTCCCTTAGGTTTTCTCCCTTTCTGTAACACTTATTATTTGAGTTTTACACCTCTTGCACTAGTTAATTTAAAAAAGAAAACTCACTATTCTTTTGGGGAGATTGTCTCATTGTGACTCTCCTATTGAACAATCTTTTGGTGATCATGTTTTTCTGTATTCAGTTTCTCATTCCTAACTCCTTTTGCCTCCTTTGCACTCCTGCTCTTCTTCTCTCCCTTTATTCCTTGGTATGATTTACATATAAACATCGGTTAGCAATTAGAATCCAGTAAACATAAAATGAATTACTCATCATTTGAGTAAAATTTATTCCAGGAAAAACAAGGATGGTTAACATTTGAAAGTCAATGTAATTTACCATATTAGAATGAAGAAAACTCATACGATCATCTCAACAAAAGTAGAAAATAATCTTTGACAAAATTTCATAGCTATTTATAAAAAAGTTTTAGTAAACTAGAGCTAGAAAGAAATTTTCTGAATATGATAAAGATTATCCATTAAAAAAATCTATCATACATCCTACTCAGTGATGATATATGGAATGCGTCCTGCTGAGTGCAGGATGGCTTCTGTCACTATGGCTTTATTGCAGGTCCTAGCCATTTAAATAAGACAAGAAAAAGAAATAAAACATATAAATATTAAAATGTAAGATTGTCTTCATTCATTGGTTGTATGATGATGAATTTCTTTCTTTCTTTGTTTTGGTACCAGGGATCAAACTTGGGTACTTGAGCTTGTGAGGCAGGTGTTAGAACCACTGAGCTAAATCCCAGCCCTGTGATAATGAATTTAGAAAACGTAACAGCATCTATAAACTGTGAGCAATAATAAGTGAATGTAGCAGAATTGCTGCATGGTTCAGTACAAGGTACATACAAATTCAAATAAATCTATTGCTTTCATTCTGACCATAGAAGGAGTCTCTGCAGATGTGATTTCTGAAGTATTTATGGGCCAGATTTCTGGCACTCATCTCAAAATACTGGGCAACAATTTGGTTTATTTTCTTTTGATTATTTCAGTGTCGATTACTGCTTGAAAGTTGCTAGTATTTTCAGTTGTGCTTTACAAGGTATTCACAATGTAATACCTCACAATGTTAAGAAAAAAAAAGGTTGCGGGGGGCAAACAAAGGTACAGGAAAAAATACTACATTTAAAGAAACGTAATCTAGATTCCCCTTTCTTCCTGCTTTGGAATGCCTGTGGCAACAATTTTCTGTTGCCTGTTGTTTGATACACAGTCCACCTATGCAGGCAAATACAGTAGTTCCCTCCCTCCCACTCCCACTCTCTCTCTCTCACTCTCTCTCTTTTTCTCTCTCCTTCCCTCTTTCTCTCTGTCTTTATCTAATGATATGAATAACTATTTACTTTTCTTGAAACAGGCATGGACAGAACAAATTCAGAGTTTTGAGTTTATGATTCATAATTTGCTTTTTGGGGTGATAAATTCATAGCTGGTACACTTTTTGCATGCTGATGCCCAGCATTTTTAAAGGTAAAAGTACCCATTTCATTCTTTAGATGACTTAAATGTGGTTTGTACCATGTTCAGAGAAGTATTTTATTTTCTATGAAGTCAGGATTTATGACGAAGTTCTGTAGGAGTGCTTGCTATAACTTTTTTTGTTGTAACATTTTAATGACTGGTTAAATAAGTGCGAACCCTATAAAACACAAAGACACACACACACACACACACACACACTCACGTCTGGTCAGCCACAACAGCAGCAAACTTTCAAAAGTAGGCCAACTGACATTTGCTTACTGTCATCACCAGTGTATTGCAAAGACAAACAACACAGGCTTATTGACATTTTAAATAGCTAAACTACAAGATTTAGGGCTTCCTTAATGTTTTCTGCTCTAATTACTTCTCAGTTTACATCATATATTGAATATTTCTTTGATAACACCTAGTTTCATCATTCAGGCCTTCTAGTGACTAGATTTTAATATTTTGCCAAGTACAGTGACTTAGGTAAATTGTAACTTGGGCATATATGTTCTCTTCCTCTTGAGCTTTGTTGTTTTTGGTCAGAGGATATGTTTCTAGTGTCTGCTTTTGAGGTACTGCTTTTTGTGATGTTATGACATTGGGTCTGACAAGTCATGTATCTGAACCCTTTAATTAGGGACTTTTCCTCTGTGGGCTACAGAGACAGGAAGTATCCTGAACAGAAATGAGAGGAAGGAAGTTTCTAAATTATGTGAATTGTAATGCTTGATGATAGTTTTCAGATGAAATGCTCCATTAATTATATAATATACCTTGTTGCCACACTTCTGCAGGTTGAGTAGCATTATTCTCATTTACAAGTGAGGAGACTTGAAGCTCAGAGAGATTATGTGATTGGCATAGTCAGTCACACAGTTGTTAAGTGGTGGAGCTGAAATTTGTGTTGTGAATCTTACTTTACTTTGGCCTTACAGTTCCCCATGAATATGGTTTTTCCATTACTATAGGGAACATTTTTGCCAAACTCAGGTATTTCTAGCCTGAATCTCTCATAGCAGAAACCACACACGTGTGGATTTATTAGAATATGTAACAATTACTATTTTTAATCTTTTCTTTTTCATTTTGGACTTTGGTTACCTCAATGTCTTAATAGTGTTTGGAGACCTTGGTTGGTTGTTTAGTCTAAAGGTAAAGAAGAATGAAAATAGTTAATATGGGAACCAATATATAGAAAAACCATTTTTTACACTATGACATTTAAAATTTAAACTGTTGGGGTAAAGATAATAGATAAATTTGTTTGCTTTTAATTAAATCAACTTTAAAAAAATTCAGTCAATTTTTAACAGACATAACAATTCCTTTTTATGTGACTTGGAATAAACTAACGAAAGTACATAAGATATCTCAGATCAGATTTAGAAAAAAAGGTGTAACATGAAGCAACTAAATTACATGTGAGCTTAATGATTCTGACCCAAATCAACAGACTTGTAATGGAGATGCTGATTATTATCATTGTAGCTTAAATACTTTTACTGTAGAACCTTGGAGAAGAATATGAGTGTCTTAGTGAATGGAAAAGTTTGTGGTCTTGGAAGTATATGTTCACTTATGGTAATAGATTCTTAGATGTGAAAGTGAAAATTCAAAATTTATTAAGTAATACATAATTTAAAATAAGCAATTAAAAATCAGCTTTATTGAAAAATAATTTACATACAGTAAAATCCTGTGTTCTCTTTTTCTTTGTCTTTCCTTTCCTTCCTTCCTTACTCATTTCCTCCCTTCCATCCTGTCCATCTGTCTATCCCCTCCCTCTCTCCCTCCCTCTGTCTCTCTTTCTCTACGCCCCACTTTCTTATTTTCTTGGTATCGAATCCAGTGAGTTTCTCTGAGCTTCATTCCCAGCCCTTTTTATTTTTTTAATTTTGAGTCAGAGTCTCAGTAATAAGTCACTTCAGTTGCCCAGGCTTGGCTCACACTCCTTCTGCCTTAGCCCCCCAGAATACTGAGATTACAGGTGTACACAGTCACTCCCAGCTAAAATTCTCAAATTTTAAATATACTATTTGATGAGTTGACAGATCAACACAGTCGTGTAACCATTACCGTGATCAACATACAGAGCCTCTGCCTGGGGGTATAGCTCAGTGGTAAAGTACTGTACAGGCTTAGCATGCTTGAGGCCTGGGGTTTATCCCTAGCACCACAGTAAAATCAACAAAAAGAAAAAATCAGAGCCTCTACATTATACTGGAAAAAAAAAATCTGCTTGTCAACTTCCTATCTATCAGGTTGGTTACAGTGGTCAAGAGATTAAAAACAAGTGTTTGGAGGATGAGGATGAGGAAAAATTGGAAACCTCATACAAGGTCCAAGGGAATGTAAAACTAGTGTAGTCCCTTAAAAACCAGCTTAGCAGGTCTTTCAAATGTTAAATATTCTGTTCCTAGGTGTGAAAGTCAGAGAAATGAAAACATACGTCCATATAAAAACTCTCTTGTGTGAGGGTTTTTATAACAGCATTATACAATAGTAAAACAGTAGAAATATCCCGTGTCTATTAATTGATAAAATATGTTGGGTGTGGTGGCACACACCTGTAATCTCAGCACTTGGGAGGCTGAGGCAGAATTGCTGTGAGTTTGAGACCAGCTATGTCCAATGTCCACACAATAGAATATTACTTGACCATAAACAAAAACAAATGGTACAACATGATGAACCTTTAAAATGATGTGTTAAGTGAAAGAAGCCAGACCTAAAACACTATAATATTATTTATTCCTTTTATATGGGATATTTTGAATATACAGTTTCACAGAGACAGATTAATGGTTGCCTAGGGTTTGACGCTTGTGCCAATGTCCACACAATAGAATATTACTTGACCATAAACAAAAACAAATGGTACAACATGATGAACCTTTAAAATGATGTGTTAAGTGAAAGAAGCCAGACCTAAAACACTATAATATTATTTATTCCTTTTATATGGGATATTTTGAATATACAGTTTCACAGAGACAGATTAATGGTTGCCTAGGGTTTGACGCTTGTGCCAACAGTAAAGGCTTCTTGTGCCCTCACCTCCCTACATTCCTGGTTGTATTTATTTATGTCACTATTGTTTCTTTTTAGAATTAAAACTAAATGTGTATTTTACCTTTTTTTTTTGGCAGTAGAGAGAATAGAACTGAGTGCCTTCACACTGAGGTATACCCGCAGCCTTTAAAAAATTATTACCTGGGTGTGTTGGTGTATGCCTGTGATTCCAGCACTTAGGAGGCTGAGGCTGGAGGATTGCTGTGAGTTCGAGGCCAGCCTGGACTGTATAGTGAATTCAAGGTCAGCCTGAACTGCATAGCAAGACCTTGTCTCAAAAAAAATTATTTTTACTTTGAGACAGGATTTTGCTAAATTGCTGTGTTACAAAGTCTGGGCTCAAACTTGGAATTCTCCTGCTTCGGTCTTCCAGAGTTCTGGGATCACAAGTGTGTGCCACCATGCCTGGCTACAGCATTCTTTTATGCTTAGAATTTTAAAAACTTCCTGTCATGCCTTTGAGAGCAACCTCAGATTGCTTAAAAAAAAAAAAAAAACTGAGTAAGCAGTCCATTGCTTGGGATAAAATAATTCCTTTCATCAAGGAATAAACATTTGGGTTGTTTTTAGTTTTGCCTTTATGCATAAGTTGCCCTTAATACTAAGTGTATTTATTTCTCTTGGGTTGGAATTTAGAAGTGAGATAACAGAGTCTTGTAGGTGTGTGTTCAACTTTATAAGATATTGGTAGATTGGATTCCATTATCGGTCTAACATTTTAGACCATTTAACAACAGCAGTGTTTCATTTTCCCTAGTGAGCAATGATGTTCACCTTTTCTTATATTTATTTGCCGCATCTGTATATAGAAGGGCCTTTTGAAATCTTTCGCTCATGTTTAATGGAGTGTTCTGTTATATTGGATTGTAAGAGTTCTGAAGATGTGATGCTTAATCTTGACTGTCACCTTGATTGGCTTAAGGGATGTCTGGGCGATGAGTGAAGTACATTTTTGTTATCTGGGTGTGTCGTGAAGGTGTGACTGGAGAATATGTCTGGTTGCTGGCCCCTTCCCCTAGTTCTTCTGCTCTCTGTTCCTTCATTACCATGAGGTAGGTACCTTTCCTCCTACACTCTTTTGCTGTGTTATTTCTGGCTTAGAGCCAGCTGACCATGGACTGAAACCTCTGAAGCTTTGCACCAAAATAATCATATTCTCCTTTAAGTTGTGTGTGTGTTGCCTTATGTTGTATATATGTGGGAGATATTCTTCCCACAGTTAAAAGCTGACCAATAAAGTATAAATTCTAGAGGCAGGTTCTTTGCCAGACATATGTAAAATATGTACAAATATTTGGATCTTCCTATGGCCTCCTTTAACAGAGCTTTGAAGAGCAAAAATTTTTAATTTTGATGAGGTTCTATTTGAGGTTTTTATTTTCTTTTATAGTTTGTGTTTTTATTTTCACTTTTCCCCCCTTTTTTTTTTTTTTTTTTTTTTGGTTTTCTTGTGATTATTGTCTTGATCCATGGTTTATGTAGAAGGACATTATTTTGTTATCAATTTTTTTCTGGTACCTTTCTCTTATTAATTTCTAAACACAGTTTCTGTTGCCCCACATCTTCTCCAGGCATTTGTGGTCTGTGTTCTGGTGAGTGACCATTCTAATAGCTGTGCAGTGTATCTTGTTATTTTAATTTGCAGTGTCATGACATATGATGTGGGACATTTTATGTGATTGGATGTGGTCTGAGGAGGTCCCCCGAAAAGGAGATGGTGACCCCAACTCACTCACTGAGTAGGTTCTTGATTTATGTCATGAGAAAAACATTCTAGACTGAGTCATTGTGCGGTCTCATCAGATTTATTAGGGAGAGTTAGAAAGTAAGGGGGAGTAAAAAGCCACTCAAGCTTGAGTAGCTGGGGGAGACACTATGGTTCAGACTGGCTTGTTCAAAAAAGAAGCAGGCCAGGTTATATATCTTTTTTTTTTTTTGGTACCATGGATCAAACTCAGGACCTCATGTTTGCCAGGCAGGCGCTGTGATGCTGAGCTAAATCCCCAACCAGGTTATATGCTTTTGTTGGGGCGGGTGAGAGGCAACTTGATCATTAGGTCATTTCATCTTTTGGAAGTAGCTCTGGGTGAATTTCTTCTGGCTCAGGGGGCATTTGGTCTTCATGTGCTATTTTTCTTTAACATCCAAAGAGGTTTTTATTAGAAAACAAATTCTAATAAAATTAGGCCTAGTCTTCAACTCCTCTTCTGGAGGCCCCTGGGATGGATGGAGTGGAGCAGGGTAGACAGAAAGAAGGTAGAGGACACTGAAACAGAGCTGGCTGATTGCCCCTCCTCAGTCTCAAGCTGCTGCTCTCCTATTTTAAAAGGCTAGAAGGGTTCTTGCAAAGGCCCTTGAGAGAAGCCCTTTCCTTCTGGTCAAGAAGGACTATAACTCTGCCATGTTGCACTGTTGGGCCTAACCCGTCTCAGCTGACTCTCAGCGGAGGTTATCCAGGGTCACTCAGTGTGAGTGACAGTGTAGGAAAGCAGCCACAGCAGCACAGGGCCTAGAATGACAGCAAGCCAGATGGCAAAGCTGGCCAGGATGAGCTTCCGCGACCAGGCCTCCCAGTTACTGCCGCCTTGAATCAGCTTGTCTTATGTGGCTCTTTCGTCTTGGTGGTAAATGCAAGAGCCATGACTCCCAGGCAAATGCAGCCACAGGTAACGCTGGTATTGCCAAGCTGTGGAGGCTGAGCCAGCAGCAGGGAAGGGGAATGGCGAATGAGAAGCTGCTATGTTGCTCACCACAGTCTCCACTGCCTTCTCCTAGACGTCCATCACCTACCTGGCTACAGGTTTTGAGGAACTCTGAGTTTCCACTCCTGCCTTAGGTTTGATTTCGCTCAAGTGGAGATGCAGCTGAGCTGGGCTCTGAGCCAAGCCCAGTGGTGGGGCTGAGTGGCCAGCCATCATCTCTTCAGGTGCTATTGTTTCTGCTTGGGGCAGTCTCAGTCTTGTGGGGCCCTGCTGGAGTACAAGGGGCAAGCAGGGTTAGGACAGTGGAGGCTTCTGGGCTGAAAGCCTCTGTAAATTTCTTATCTTGGTGGCCTTAGTTATGATTGGGGATGAGATAGGCTACACATATTCAGGGCTAATCAACTTTGTTTTGTTAGCTATTAGATAGACCCTTTCTAAATGACTAATGTGCTTATATGTAGAACCACAAAGGTATTTGACTCAAAGTTTTATAAAATGAAGAATCACTGTTGTTTAACAAAACTGGCTTTTAAGTCCCCCCAACTACTTCAGAACAAAATACAAATCACGCTTTTATTGAGTAACAGATTAAGGGCCCAGGAGTTGGTCATCTGTTCCCGTGAGAGTCATTTTCATATGCTTATTTAACACTTATTCTTTAGGGAAGATACTGTCAGGTTTTTTGCCCATTTTAAAATCAGGTGGTTTTCTTATTGTTGAGTTTTAGAGTTGTTGGGTTAGGGGTATAGCTCAGGGTAGAGCCTATGCTTAACATGTACAAGGCTTCAATCTCCAGCACCACCCAAACAACCACAGAGAAGTTCTTTCTGTATTTTGAATTGTAGTCTTTTATCAGTTTTCTGCTTATGTCTTTTTCTAGTATGTAGCTTGTCTTCTTACGCTTTTTATTGTTTTGTTTACAGAGCAGATTTAAAAATTTCCCATTTACATGTAATTTTACTTTTTGGATGTTATATAATTCACTGGATGGTCTCTTTTATAGTCTTTTTGTATTCTCACTAATTTTTTTTTTCTTTTTTCGTATTTGGTTCCAGGAATTGAACTCGGGACCTTGTGCTTGCAAGGCTATTGGTGGCACCCTGCCCCTTTTTAAATCTTTTTATTTTGTTTTTTGTTTCATGTTTTCTGATATTTTCTTCTGACATGTCTAATGTTTTTAACCTATTTGGTGTTTTTCTCTGTGAGTGTGTGTGTGGTGTACTGGGGATCGAATCCAGGACCTCACACATACTACGTAGTCTACAGCACTGAGCTACACCTCCACCCTATGTATTTTTTAAATTTTGAAGCAAGGTCTTGCTAAGTGGCCCACATTGGTTTTGAATTTGTGATCCTCATGCCTCAGCCTCTCAAGTAGGTGATACTACATGGATGCCCCACCGTGCCAGGCTATTTTTAATCTCTGTACTTTTTTCATTTATCATTTGTGTATATGGAGAAATAATGCTCTCTTTCCATGGGTTTGTAACATGAGCACATTTGTGAATGAAAGGACTATGTTTATCATAATAATTTTAAGGCTGGGGATTTAGCTCAGTGGTACCACACCTGCCTTGCAAATATGAGGTCCTGAGTTTGATCCCTGGTGGGGGGGATTAATATTGTTACCTAATTTGATTCCCTTGATTGATTTTTATCTTTATTTTGAGTCCTGCTTCCCTGATTTGTATACCTTGAATATTTAGTGCCAGCTTTGTGTATGTTATGTTGCTCTGTGCTATTAATTTGTTTTCCTTTGAATATTTTTGAAGCCAGATGTGGTGTTCCACATCTATTATCCCAGTACTCTGATAGGATGAGGCAAGAGAATCACAAGTTAGGACCCAGCCTAGGCAATTTAACGACATAGGGAAACTTTGCTGAACATAAAAAAATATAAAAGGGCTGGGAATGTAACTCAATGTAAAGGCCCTGGGTTCAACCCCATACCTCAAAAAAAAAAAAAAAAAAAAAAAAAAAAAAAAAAAAGAACAAGTTTTTTTTTTGGATTTGTTCTGGGTCACAGTTAAAATTCTGGGCAATAATTTGGTTCTCTTAGCAGCTTTTTTTTTCTTTAATTCTTTGTTAGGTATGTCTTGAGTAGTTCTTGTAGAGGATGGGTCATCAGATATTTTCTTGAAATGCCACATAATAAATATTTAAGATACTGGGTCATGTAGTTTTTTTTTTTTTCCCCCCTATACCCTGAGGATTGAACTCAGGACCTTGTCCTTTCAAGGCAGGCACAGTGCCATTGAGCTAAATCCCTGGCCTGGTTATGTAGTATTTGTAGCCACTATTCATGCCTGCCTTTGTTGGGTAAAAGTAATCATAGTACTCAAATGAATGGATAGTTGCTTTCCTGGGCTCATGAATCACTGTCCTGGGTTGTCTTTTGTTTTAAGTCTGAAAACTACTTTTCAGACTTTTTACCTGTTTCATAAATTTTTCTGGCAGGAATGCAAATCTGCTCTTCATTACACCATTATGACTGGATGCAGACATTGAAATTCTTGATTTATTCATGTTTTTGGATTATTTGCCTTGAGATTGGTTAGGGAAACTGCTGGTACACAGTGAAAGCTCTGTGAGTTTTAGTAAGTTAAATAAATTTTAAATTGGATTTTATTTGTAGTATAGCTTCAGAAATGTAATGTATCTTTGGAGAAGTTAAAATGTCAGGCCCTGATAATATTATAAATTTGATAGGTTTGCATTATATATTTGTTTAGTTTTGTGGTTTTGTGAAAGGAACCCAGGGGTTTCTAGGCAAGAGCTCTACCAATGAACTAAATCTCCAGACTAGTTTTTCATTTTAAGAGTGCTGTGTGTGTATGCGTGTTTTCTGTAACCAGAATGATTGCATTGATGGAGTTAGTATCTGCTCTTGGTGTTTCTCTTCATAGTTTTGAGAGAGCCCTGTACTATGATTTCAGGTTAGTTTTGCCTAGTACTATGCTTTCTCAAATCTAAGTAATGTCTTTCTTTAACCTATCTTATATAAATGTCATGAAGACCAATGAAGTAAACTGCTACATCATTGTTATTAATATTATTCTGGAAATTTTCATTCAAAAAACTGCGCAGAGGTCAAGAAGGGAGCCACACGACCTCCACACCATTTGGCAGGAGGGAGGAAGTGGCTCCATTACTTATGGTGTCTCCCACATCACCGGTTTCCTCCCATTCTGTGCTCAAGAAAGCATTGCTACCACAGTCATAACACCATGGCTATTAACTTTCTTAAGTTCTTTATCCTCATTTATCTGAGTCACCACAAAAAGTCCACAAACTCCACAGTTTATTTTCATCCTCATCTTCTCTCCACATGGCAATCATTTTTTAAAAATTAATTTTATTGGTACAATATAATGACATACATTGTTGGAAATTTGTACCTTTACATAATCAGTCTTGGTTCTTATTTTTTCCCCATTCCCCTGCCTTCCTTCAATCCCTCCTTCCTCTGTCCCTATCTACAGGCAGTCATTTTTTAAACCTCCTTTCTCTGTTAATCTCTCCTACCCTCTGTACTACCCATTCCAAATCCTGAAACCTTTTGATTGTGTCTCCTTAGAAGATACTGTCGCCTGGGAAATCTCCCAATATCCTCAGTCTCTTTTGGAATGTTTTTTCTTTTCTCTCTCTTGAAGTATTTCTAGTTATTTCAGTTTTTGAAGATTACATGTTTATGTCATGGTTTTCTGCAGGACTCCTTTCACATATCTTCGTATGTTTATTTGAAATCTTCATGTCCTCTTTGGTGAGATTTCTTTTTATTTGTTTGTCAACAATTATTGAGTTCAGACAGTTTTTAAAAAGCCATATAAATACAAATCATTTGTTGAATATATTATTTCCAAATATTTTCATTCTGGGAGCTGAGGGGTATAGTTCAGTGGTAGAATGTGTGCTTGGCATGCTTTTAGCCCTAGTTTCAATCCTAGAAGCGTACACACACAAAAGAAAAAAATTTTTCTTTCTGTCTATGACTTGTCCTTTCATCCTCTGTTTTCTTGAAGTCTGGTTTATCTTTTTTCTTTTATCACTTATGCCTTTGGTGCTGTAGTTTAGAATTCAGTGAGCCCACAGCCCAATGCTAATACGTTTCTTGTATGGCGTTTCTAATTTTTTCTATATATCTCTGTCTTCATTCCTCAAATTCATTTCACTCCACTGAGCAGGTTATGTTTTTATTTGATATGATAGTCTGTTAGAATGGTTGTTATTTTATAGAATTCATTCATATGCTTATTTGTGTGGTGGAGCAAAACTTAAATAAAATTGCCTTTCATAATTAATCTTTATTTTCAAATATAAGTAGGGACAGGATTGTTTCCTCAGGAATAATTTATCAGGAAATAGACACATACATTAACATTGATATTTTTCTCTTTTTTGTTGCTTTTTGAGACAGGGTCTTGCCACGTAGTTAAGGTTGGCCTTGAACTCACCGTGTAGCCTAGGCTGGCATTCAGCTCACTGCGATCCTTTTACCTCAGACTCTCAAGTGCTGGCATTATAGGTGTACACTGCTGCACTCAGCTAACATTCATGCTTCTTTTTTTTTTTATTGAGGTTATTGGTACAATCTAGGTATACAGTACAATTACATTCATCATTGGTATTCTGTACCTTTACATAAGAGGTCTTGATTCTCATTTTTCCCCTTGTCCCTGCCCTCCCTTCACCCCCTCCTCCCCTCCCCATTTACAAACACTTTATTTCCATTTCTTCAGTTTCTCATATTTTTTTCCTCTCCCTTATTACCTCTCCCCCACCCTTCCCACTTTTCTTACACCTTTAGCCCTTTACTTCCTATTTCACATTATTAATTGTCTCATTATGATCCTGTGTACTATTATAGTTTTTCACACCAAAGAAACTATTCGGTATTTCAGTTAAATAAATCTCTGTATGAACATTAAAAATAGGGAATCCTAAAATAAACTAAAAAGAAAAGTAAAAGAGAAAAGGCAATGATGTAACATCAAAATAATCCTTAATTCTGGAGATGAAAATGGTCCCTGAACATATTTAAATTGCTTCTCGCTCTTATAGTCTTATCTTATTCTTTTTTCATTATTTAGAGAATACTTTATTAGTTTCTGTAATCAAACCCA
>NW_022900925.1:24842936-24846838 GCF_012274545.1 Fukomys damarensis
TAGTATTTTGTTCTTCTGTTGGGTTTCTGGGATCTTGATTATTATATGTCTAGGTGTAGATTTTTTTTGATTGTAGCTAGTTGGGGTCCTATATGCCTCAGTTATCTGAATGTCAAATTCTTCCCCTCTGTTTGGGAAGTTTTCTGTCATTAATTCTGCAAACAGCTTTTTTAAGTCATTTGTATTTTCTCCTGTTACTTCATGGATTCCTATCAGTCTTATGTTATTCTTCTTTGCATCATCTAGGAGTTGTTGGATCGATTTCTCATGTTCTCTTACTGTTTTTAAGAGACCTCTCTTTTCATGGTCACTGACTGCAATCTTATCTTCTGTATCTGAGAGCTTATCTTCGCATTCTTTTATTCTGTTGGGTACACTTTCAATAGAGTGTTTAATCTCCTGGATATCTGTTTGAATCTGTTTTATGGATTCCATTTCTTTCCTATGTTGGGTTTTTATTTTTTCCATTTCTTTCTTATGCTGGGCCTTCATGGCTTCTATCATGGTCCTGAGCTCATCTATTTTTTTGTCAGTTTCTGCCCTAGAGTCTCGAATCACAACTTCCATTTTGCTCACTATCTCTATGGTTATCTGGGTAATTATTTCTGTTTTGAATTTTTCTAGAGCCCGATTTATCTGTTTTGTTACTTCCTGTGCTTTGAGTTCAGGGTGTCCTGGTGGTTCACTATCGGCCTTTTCATCCTCATTTGCCCTGCTGTTTGCCATTGGTGAACTGGAAGTCTGTCCTTGTGTCTTGCTTAAGTGTTTCCTCATTTTAAGTTTTGTTGTCAGACTGTCCTTGTTTTAATCTCTGGATTATCACCCAAATCTTCCTGATACAGTTGCACCCTAGCTTCTGTGTCTCTGACGACCCACAGACATTCTCATCTTCATAACATCAGAGAAAACAGCTCATCAAATCAACGGCAATGCTTTACCCCAACTGATACAATCAGCAACACATTAAGATCAAGCACAACTTGGACACTGACCACCTGTGGTAGTCACTAGTCTATCACCCTGAAATCATTTGAATTAAATTGAAATCAAGAAGCAGTCCAGAACATATCTGCAGTGAACAAACTTTTCAATATAGTATATTTACCATTTAATGGCTCAGAGTGAGGATGCAAGACCCCTGATCTCAGTTAGCTGATTGCTGAACCCCCTGACGCTGACTGACCTCGGGCTTCAAGGCCCAGATTGAGTTCCCCATCCTTCTGAATGGTTGAACTCCACAAGGTTCTATTACAGGTTTCCCACTCCCTTTCTTTAAAGATGTTCAAAGTTGGGAACTCAGAAAAATACCCTTGATGACCACCTCTGCCTCTGCAGAGTGGGTCCAAAGACTTGCACAGTCAGGAGGTCTGAGAGTGCGGGGGAGGGGTATGAGGGTTCAGGGGAGCCCGCGTGGCTACCTTCCCAGCGCTTGAGCGATAGCGGCTGGGTCGGGAGCAGGCGTGGTTCTCCTTCCCGCAGTGGATCGGGCCGGCCTACCTCCTGGCGCTTGAGCGATGGCCCATTCATGCTTTCTTATTATTTGTTAGATGTTCTTATGTTGGGGAAATTGCTGCTTACTCAGCAAGATTGATTTCCCTGCATTCTGTAAATCTTTAAGGGCCTAGACAGATTCCCAAAATTTAGTAGTATGTGTGGTTCATAACTGGGTTGTGTAAATGTTTTTACATTTCTTTGCAAGAGGATATAATTGAAAAAGACCAACCTTAGTATTTGACCAGGCAGTATCTTCTAGCTAGAGTTGAGTGGTTTACCCATATATGTTTGGTGCATGCCCTAAGTAGCATATAGTTGTGTGTGAAGATAAAGGCATGGGTTATATACATATTAATATAATGAAATTTCTTTTTTTCTGATAAAAAGTTGTTTAGGCAGATAATGAAGAAAAATAATTTCTTTTGTAATATACTTTATTTATTTATTTGATCATGGGAATTGAACTCAGGGTCTTGCACTTGTGAGGCAGGTGCGGTGCCACTGAGCTAAATATAATATACTTTAAAATACAATATTAGTGTTCTTAGTGCAGCCTTGCTTTTAAAAAAAAAAAGCTGATCAGAAACAATGGAAGATTAAAAAAAAATCACTTTCCTCCAAATATAGCTGTTTTGGGCCATGCACCCAAAACAGCCCACTTTAAATCTGCATGCCAGTTTATGTCCTCAGACTGTTCCAGGTAAGTTAGTGACTACTGAAAATACCACCAGATCCAGACTATATAAAGAACATTTGATAGTGGGGCTACTATACAAGAGATATATATTTGAAAAAGAAATCTTACATAGTCTTAAATTTCAGTATTTTCTTTGAAAAGGAATGAGTTATGTATAAGGGAGTTAAATCCCTTGTAAATCAGTTTTTAAAAAAAACCAAACCAAAACCCCCCAAAAACCATCTTATTTGTGATTGTCTTCCTTCTTTTTCTTGCTTTTTTCAGCCTTGATGACTCCTCCTGCCCCATCCTCCTAGTCAGGCTTTCCTTCAGTGCAAGGTGCAATAATCTTTGCCATGTTTTCTTGTCAGGCTGGCAGCCTCCTTTTCCTAAGGCTGCTTGACATTCCTAGCTCTTTTTAAGTTGTATTTTGAGACAGGTTCTCTCTAAGTTGCCCAATCTTGCATTGAGTTTACAGTTCTCCTGCCTCTATCCAAGTACCTGAGGTCATAGGAGTATGCCACTATGGCTAGCTTGCCAACTCCTAATTTCCCAAAATATCAAATCTCCACAAAGATAGAATAGGATAAAAACACTTGTATATCCTCCATCTAGATTACTTGTTGTTATCTTTCATATTAAAAATATGTGATGGCTTGCCTGTAATTGCAGCACTCTGGGAGGCTGAGGCAGAAAAATAGTGCATGTTTGATCCCCGCTGGGGCAGCTTAGTGAAGTCACTTAGCAAGAGTTCTCCTAAAAGCGGGGATGCACCAACATCATATTAAATGGCCAAAAACTGAAAACCTTCACGTTAAAATCAGGAACAAGACAAGGATGTCCACTATCACCACTCCTCTTCGATATAGTTCTGGAAACATTAGCCATAGCAATTAGACAAGAGAAAGAAATTTAATCAATAGAAGTAGAAAAGGAAGAAGTTAAACTGTCATTATTTGCTGACGATATGATACTATACATTGAAGACCCAAAAAACTTTGCCAAAAGACTTCTAGACTTAATTGACACTTTTAGCAGAGTAGCTGGATACAAGGTCAACACCCAAAAATCAATAGCCTTCTTGTACACAAATAACAGAGTCTCTGAGAGAGAAATTAGGGAAACAATTCCTTTCACAATAGCATCCAAAAAAATGAAGTATCTAGGAATCAATCTAACAAAAGAAGCAAAAGACCTCTACACTGAAAACTACAGCACTCTGAAAAAAGAGATCAAAGAGGATATAAGAAAATGGAAAGCTATCCCCTGCTCCTGGATAGGAAGAATCAACATAGTGAAAATGGCCATACTACCAAAACTGCTATACAGATTCAGTGCAATGCCAATTGAAATTCCAACATTATATTTCACAGAACTAGAAAAAAGAATCCAAAAATTCATTTGGAACCAGAAGAGACCTAGAATAGCAAAAGCCATCCTAGGCAACAGACACATGGCAGCGGGTATAACGATTCCCAATTTGAAACTATATTACAAAGCCACTGTGATAAAAACAGCATGGTACTGGCAAAGAAACAGACCTGAGGATCAGTGGAACAGGCTGGAAGACACAAAAACAACTCCAGATGTACTCAGCCACCTCATCTTTGACAAAGGAGCTGACCATCCCCACTGGAGGAAAGATAGCCTCTTTAATAAAGGGTGTTGGAAAAATTGGATCTCACCCTGCCAAAGATTAAAACTAGACCTTTATCTTTCACCATGCAGTAAA
>NW_022900925.1:24846937-24847257 GCF_012274545.1 Fukomys damarensis
ATGAACAAATCCCCAGTAGCACGGGAACTAGCAGAAAGAATCAACAACTGGGATCTCATCTTATTAAAAAGCTTCTGCACTGCAAAAGAAACCATCAACAGAACTAAGAGACAACCGACAATGTGTGAAAAAATTTTTACCAGCTGCTCCTCAAAGGACTACTATCTAGAATATATAAAGAGCTCAAAACAACCAGCCCCCCCCAAATATAAAGACCCAATTCATAAATGGGCATCTGAAATGAATAGACATTTCTCAGAAAAAGAAGTAAAAGCAGCAAGTAAATATATGAAAAAATGTTCCACATCACTCGTCATTCG
>NW_022900925.1:24847577-24934351 GCF_012274545.1 Fukomys damarensis
GGGGAAAGACCCCATTTGCCCATCAGTTGAAGATTGGATAAAGAAGATGTGGTTTTTCTATAAAATGGAATACTACTCAGCCATAAAGAATGAGAAATTACAGTCATTCATAGGAAAATGGATACATATTGAGATATATTACTAAGTGAAATAAATAGGTCACACGTGTAAATACCGAATAGTTTCTCTGGTGTGAAAAGCTATAATAGTACACAAAATCCTAATGAGATAATTGACCATGTGAAATAGGAAGAAAAGGGCTAAAGGTGTAGGGAAAATGGGAAGGGTAGGGGAAAGGTAATAAAGGAAAAGAAAAAATATGACAAAATGAAAAAATGGAAATAAAGTGTTTGTAGATGGGGAGGGGAAGAGGGGGTGAAGGGAGGGCAGGGACAAGGGGAAAAAATGAGAACCAAGACCTGTCATGTAAAGGTACAAGATCCCAATAATGAATGTAATTGTACTGTATACCTAAAATGTACTAATAAACTCAATAAAAGAAAAAAAAGTGGGGATGCAGTTTAGTGTCAAGGCTCTGGGCTCAATTCGCAAGACTGGGGGGAGAAAAAAGCTTTTTGTCTCATCACTGTTACTGTCATACAATATATCCTTTACCACTAAATGTATTTTTTTTCCAGTATTGGGGGATTGAACCCAAGTCCTATATACTGAGCCTACATCCTCAACTCCTTGAAACAGAGTCTCAAAATAAACAGGACTCAAACTTGTGATCCTCTTGCCTCACCCTCCCAAGTACTGGGATTACAGGCATTCGTCGTTGTTCTTGGCTTGAATATATATATTTCTTACTAGTTTAACATTTTTACTTTTTTGAATTCAATTTTTTAAGGACAGAAAAAGTTTTTGGAGAATAGGAATGGGAAATAGGAATAGCTCCTCAGAGACAGGAGGGGTCCCGAATGGGTTGCTAATGAGCCCACTTCCCTGAGAAAGTTTTGTAGAGCAAATCACAAGGCAGGTACAATGTGGGTCAAGACTATAATCAACCAATAAAATAACAAGTGTTGCCACTTGACTCATATTGATTGAGTAGTAGCAAGGGCATATGGATGACATCATTAACCTTGGCTGATAATATATAGTCTTAGTCTTAAGTTTTAGTAGTTTTAGTCTTAGTGGGTAGGAAAGGATAGCCCACCCCTAATGAGATCATGGTTTATTTATACAAGAAATCTCAAAAGGATGATACCAATAATCTTAAACTTCCCTTTATCCCATAGGGAAGTATATAAATGTGGCCATTGTAAATGTAATCTTATTTAGATGGACCTTTAGCCACAGTTCTGATGTGTTCTCATTTTCTGCATTGATTCCCTTGAGGGCCTAACCCTCTCTGACTGCCTATAATATTTCTACCTAATTTAACTGTCTATAATAACCCCCCTCTGCAGAGGTATCCCTGACTGCACTTAGGAGAGAATGGGCATAGTTTCCATCTAGCTGCTTTGAGAGGAGAAGGGTTGATGTAAGGGTGACCGCAGTCAGGGGCCTTCGCCAGAGAGCTAATCTTATGGGCCTCGGAAAGAAATCATGCTGCAGTTTAGCAGTTGTGAACTCCCTTCATAAGGTCCATCTAGTGCATCTCAGTGAAAGGAGTCTGACACATTTGTCGTAGGTTCTGTCTGCTCGATCACTTGGAGTTTGGCAGCCTCTAGGCAAGAATAAACACATTTTCCTAAAAAATTAAAGCATGTTTAATCATAGCATAACCACTAGAATTGAAAGGCAGACTGGGAAAAGAGCTCTTACAGGACAGGAGTAGCTATTGTAAACAGTTGGCTCTGAGACTCCTCTACTGGTGGAGGTTCTAAGTCCGATATTTCTTGTCATTAAGTCCCTCTAGTTTTACCTGTAAGAAGGTAGAGAATTTGGTGGTGTTGAAGGACAATTTTATTTTTTAAAAATTTTACACCGAATATTTAATATACTTATCTTTTTAAAAAATCATACACATATGTTGCTTATTTTTGTAGTTTGATATTTTTCCCCTGGTACTGGGGGTCGAACTCAGGACCTTTGCTTGCCAGGCAAGCATGGTGCCACTGGGCTACATTCCTGGCCCCTTATTTCTGTAGTTTTTAAGAAATTGTATTTTATCACAAATCTTTGATGGATCTTAACTTTTGTTAGTTTATTGCTTGGTTTTGCTTCCAGCTAAAACTTTATATCCTTTTATATCCTATTGTAAACTTTGCCTCACTTAGGTCCAGACAATCATTCTTGTCTATTATCTTTTGTGAGTGTAAATAATTTGCTTTGTTTACTTTGTTACCTTGATGATATTTGTAGATCATGTGGTGAATATCCTACCTTGGGGACCTCTCTTCTGTAGATTATATAAATTTTGTCTTATATGTCTGAACTCATATGTCTTGTCCTCTAATCCTGGGTCATATTTTGTTAACCTTATTTTCCCCGACTTTTATAACTTTTTCAGCATTGTGCAGAGAAATTAGGGAGGAGACATAATGGCTTCAAATGATACTTAGTAAACCTCTGAACTATAACTTTGTCAACATTCTAACATAATATTTATGAAGAGAAAGAATACAGAAAAATGATTACACCAGAGACAATCAAGAAAATTAAGAATCACTAGAGAAAAATTTCAAGCATTCACCTTTCTCTTGTTTGTCGTTTAGTGTAGCCAAACCAGCTGCCTGAAATGCCAACAGGGAAACATGAAACTCATTTGCTGTATCCTCCGTAAAACAGGGCAAGGTTTATTCTACTTTCTGTGTGTTGAATTTTGAGATATTCAAGCTATAACATTCCCATTTCTTTTTTTTTAAGTTTCAGTTTATTTTTTTAAATTCATTAAGTTTATTGGTACATTTTAGGTACATATTATGGTTGCATTTATCATTGGGAATTTTTACCTGTACATAATATATCTTGGTTCTTGTTTTTTGCCATTCCCTTTCCCTCTGTTCCACCCCTCCAACCCTTCCTATGTATTAAATCTTTGTTTCCATTTTTTCCTACTTTTCTCATTTTTTTATTTCCCTTTTTTATTTTCGCCCACCTCCCTCCCTCTCCTTTCCCTTTGAACATTCTCTTCATATTTCACAATATCAGTTATACATTTTGCTCCTCATTTACACTTTCAGTTTTTCATACCAGAGAAACAGTTAAGTATTTACACATATGTGCTCTATTTATTTCACTTAAGAGTATGATTTTAAGGCCCCTCCATTTAGCTATAAATGTCTGTAGTTTATCATTCTTTATGGCTGAGTAGTACTTCATTTTATAAAAAAATCACATCTTCTTTATCTAGTCACCAGTTGATGGGCATTTGGGCTGTTTTCTAGATTTAGCTGTGCTGCCATACACATAGGCATGTGTATATTGCTGTGGTGTGAAGCTTTTAATTCTTTTGGGAAGATACCCAGCAGGGGAACAGCTGGGTAAAATGGGACCTCTAACCCTAGTTTTTTGAGGAATCTCCACACTGATTTCCATAGTGGTTGCACCAGGCTACACTCCCGGCAGCAGTGGAGTAGTGTTCCTTTTTTCCCCACGGCTCCTCCAGCGTTTGTTATTGGTTGATTTCTTGATAGCAGCCATTCTTTCTGGAGTGAGGTGGAACCTCAGGATTGTTTTCATTTGCATCTCTTGAATGACCAATGAAGTTGAACATTTTTTCATATTCAGTTGCTGTTTCTATTTCTTTGCCTGAGAAGTGTCTATTCATTTCAAATGCCCATTTTTTGATAGGGTCTTTAAATTTGGGGGGTCTGATTTTTTTTAAAGTTCTTTATATATTCTAGATAGTAGTCCTTTGTCTGAGGAACAGCTGGTAAAAATTTTTTCCCACATTGTGGGCTGTCTCTTCACTCTCCTGGGGATTTCTCTTGCTGTGAAGAAGCTTTCTAATAAGATTAGATCCCAGTTGTTGATTCTTTGTGCTAGTTCCTGTGCAAATGAGGTTTTGTTTATAAAGTCTTTTCCTGAGCTAATGTCTTCAAGAATTTCAAACAGTGTATCTTCAAGCAGGTTTAGTGTTTCTATTTTAATATTTGGATTTTTTTGGGAGGTATTGGGGGGTCGAACTCAGGAGGACTTTGTGCTTGCAAGGCAGGCACAGTACCACTGAGCTAAATCCCCAGCCCCAATATTTAGATCTTTGATCCATTTTGATTTTAGATTAGTGCATGGTAAAAGATATGGGTCAAATTTTAATCTTTGGCAAGTTGAAACAAAGATCTTTCTGGCACTACTTATTAAAATGGCTATCTTTCCTCCAGTGAGGGTGTTTGGCTCCTTTATCAAAGATGAGGTGGCTGGAGTTGTTTCTGCATCTTCTGATCTGTTCCATTCATCCTTGGGTCTGTTTCTTTACCAGTACCATGTTGGTTTTGTTTGTTTGTTTGTTTTTTATCAAAGTAACTGTGTAGTATAGTTTCAAGATGGGGATTGTGATACCCCCTGTCTTGTCTTTGTTGCCTAGAATTGCTTTTGCTATTCTAGGTCTCTTCGGGTTCCAAGTGAAGTTTTACATTGTTTTCTGTAGTTCTGTGAAATATGCTGATGGAATTTGAATTGGGATTGCATTGAATCTATATA
This sequence comes from Fukomys damarensis, assembly GCF_012274545.1. Taxonomy (NCBI): domain Eukaryota; kingdom Metazoa; phylum Chordata; class Mammalia; order Rodentia; family Bathyergidae; genus Fukomys; species Fukomys damarensis. Next base: position 24,852,168 of record NW_022900925.1, read on the forward strand.
GCAGTTTGGGAAGTATGGCCATTTTCACTATATTGGTTCTTCTATCCGAGAACAAAGGTTGTCTTTCCATCTTTTGATATCCTCTTCAATTTCTTTTTTCAGAGAGCTGTAGTTTTCAATGTAGACATCTTTTACTTCCTTCGTTAGATTCATTCCTCTATAATTTCATTTTTTTGGATGCTATTGTGAAAGGAATTGTTTCCCCAATTCCTCTCTCAGTGAGTCTGTTATTTGTGTACAAGAAGGCTATTGGTTTTTGAGTGTTGACCTTGTATCCAGCCACTCTACTGAATTTATTATTTAGGTATTAAGTCTAAAAGTGGTGGAGTTTTTGGGGCCTTCTACATAGAGTATCATGTTGTCTGCATATAATGACAGTTTAACTTCTTTGTTTCCCATCTTTTTTTTTTTTTTTTTTGGTACCAGGGAATGAACTTGGGTCCTTGCGCTTGTGAACCCATCTTTATTCTAGCCTCACTGAGCCATAACAGTGATCAGCTACCAGTGTATCTAGAAACTGCCAGAAGGTGTCAGTGATTGGAACCCTTTTTATACTGACTTACAAGGGATTTAACTCCCTTATACATAACTTACTCCTTTTCAAAGAAAATACTGAAATGTAAGACTATGTAAGATTTCTTTTTCAAATATATATGTCTCTTGTATAGTAACCCCATTATCAAATGTTCTTTATATAGTCTGGATCTGGTGGTATTTTCAGTAGTCACTAACTTACCTGGAACAGTCTGAGGACATAAACTGTCATGCAGATTTAAAGTGGGCTGTTTTGGGTGCATTTGGAGGAAAGTGATTTTTTAAAAATCTTCCATTGTCTCTGATCATAGGCATGTGCCGTCATGCCTGGCCGATAGTTTGAGTTTTGACAAATGCATACTCCTTTGTAATGCATATCTATCTCTACGAAGGTGGCATTTCAACTACTCCAAGAAGTCCTGTAACACCCTTTCTCATTCACCCATATCTCTTTAACTGGCTTTTATTCTGATTTCTTTCACTTCAGAAAGAATAGTTTTCTGTAATTTTAATGTTGTTGCATCTACAAATGTACCATCCCTTTTTATTGCTGAGTAATATTCTTCTTTATTTTATGTAAAAATAAAATTTCATCGCCAAATAATAAGAGAATAATGGTAGTTATTACACTGTGTATCATCAAATTATTCATTGTGAGACATAAACCAAAAAGATTCTCACAAAAAAAGAAATAGATAATAAAAAACTTTGTTTTCAACAAAGTAGGATAAACTATTAATATAAATGAAACAACATATACATTGTAACATTTTTAAAACAATGGGATAAGTAATTTGGGGAAGTATTTGAGCTCCCTACTTACTGTTTTGCTAATATTCTATTGAATGAATATATCATAGTTATGTTTTGATGGAAATGGGCTTGCCCATGCTTTTGAGGTATTATGAATAAACCTTTTATGAACATTCTCACACAAGTCTTTGTGTCAGGGAGTTAAGATTTGAGTGTAGAAGTAGATCAACAATACAATATGAAGTTCGGGTGAAGAGATAGATCAAGATATGGAGATAGAGTGGGACAGGTGTAGAAATGCCTTTCTAATTTTGAGATATTTTATTAGAGACATAACAAAGTGGACAGCCAGGGATTTAGCTCAGTAGTTCTGCCACCTGCCTCCAAAGTGCAAGGTCCCAAGTTTGATCCCCAGTACAAAAGAAAAGAAAAGAAAAAAAAAAGCATATGGATCCCTTGGAGATCAGAGACTGTAACTAGCAGAGGACAAAGTGCAGTGTAGCTGGAGCAGGAGTGAGCTTGGCAGCTCCCATGTGGGTGCAGTAGAGAGACATCAAAGACATACCGGAACCGGGATAAAAAGAGCAGGCAGATGCCTGCATTGTGAGCATTGTGATTATTTTTCACTATAAAAGTAGGTGAATGGTTTCACCATATTGGGGTTGCAAGAAACAATAACATTTGCATCAGGCTGGGGATTTAGCTCAGTGGTTCTGCTGCCTGCCTTGCAAGCACAAGGTCCTCAGTTTGATCCCAGTACCCCCCCCAACAAACAGTTGGATGGTTTCCATTCTTACCTGTTGTAATACCATTTTCCTTTGCATGTATTATCTTTACTAGTCACAATAATTTTATGTGATATCTTCATGCCTGTTTTATAGATGAAAGGAGTAAAGCAGGAAGAAATTGAGTACATTATCTTTTATTAATAATTTTGTTGGTAATTTTCAGCAGAGTAGTTGATCATTTAAATTTACTCTCTGACAGTAGCATTTTCAGTGAGCAAGGATAACAGTAAAGAATTATGGGCTGGCTTTAAGGTCAAGACATGGCATTTAGTACCTCAAGAATTTGGACAATTTATTAAACTTCTTGGGATCAGATTGTTTCTCAGTAAGCTAGAGTGGAATATTTGCATGGTGCTTTTTAAGGCCTGCTGATTAATCTGTGACAGTAACCCTGATCATCAAAGTGATTATAGGTACCAGATACCTCGTGCACAATAATGTTAAAAAAATTAATATGTTGTTCTGGGGTGTAACTCAGTAGAAGAGAGCTTAGGCTTGGCAGAATGGAGACACTGGGTTTGATCCTCAATAATTAATAAAGTATTTGAAATGACTGTGAGGGTCAAAATGTGTACACAGAGCTGGGCATGGTGGTGCACATCTGTAACCTTGGGAGGATCACTGTAGTTCAAGGCCAGCTTGAGCTTGACATAGCGAGAACCTGTGTCACAAAATAAAGAAACAAGCAAAAAAAAAGAAAAGAAAAGAAAAGAAAATTATGTACATATATTTTGGGGATTTGAGGCAAATGACACAGATTATTTTGTGATCATATTTAGGTTAAACAGTTCAACATAGTAAGATTTATTTTCCGTTTTTCTCTCTCTCTCTCTTTTTATGGTTGGTTGATGGTCCCTGCAGCCTCTGACTCTGGGGATTACAACCTTGTGCATGCTAGGACCTTGCACATACTGACAGGCTGTGTAGCACTGAGCAGTGTACCCAGCCCATTTTATTTTGAGGTAGAGTCTCGTTAAGTTTCTCAGGCTGGCCATGAACTTCCAATCTTCCTGTCTCAACCTCCTGAGAAGGTGGGATTACAGGCATGAGCCAACTTTTTCTTGTTTAGATAAGAAATAGACAGTTGGCCTATTTAATTCATAATGAAGATTATGTATAGAAGTGTGGTAAGAAAATAGAATTTTACAGCTTGCAAATATATATGCACTAACTTTATTAATGGTAGAGTCAAACATTCTTGGTAAAATTTAGAACTGCAAATTTTGACTACATCTTGAAAATGCACATTGACAGACTATATAAGCAAGACTCCCTGAGGACAAGTGGATAGAGTCAAATCTATTCTAAAGGAAATAATTTCAGGATAATAAAAAATGAAATATGAGACTTTGAAATTGTTTAATGGAATATTTTAATAAATTTAATTGTTTAGCGAAATCCTCTGGAAAAGATTTTTGCAGTAAAAATTTATTGATAGGGATATATTTTGTGTAAAGTCTTTATAGTCAAGACATCATTCTCAACATCAAAATAGTAGAATTGGAATATTTCATTATCAGTTGGATTTTTATTTGCCTCTGGATCTGCTTTTGGACCCAGGTAGAAGCTGTTTCAGTTTGATGTCTTGAAATCTTTAAGGCTGATTTATGAGGTAAAACTCTGTGGTTTAAATGAGTTTATAATGGTGTATGTGGTGAGGGATATTATTTAACATTTTCTAACAAGCAAACTGTTTTGAATTTTGTTGAGTGGTACAGGAGTTGGTGACTTGATGGGCAAGCCCATTTTCATTACTTTAATTGTGTGATTTATTAGGATTTAAAGGTTTTTATAAATGTTTTAGTGTTATAGGACAGAATTAAAAGGATTTAGAATAAAAGGAGTTTAACAAAAGGTCTTTGCAACAGGCTTGCAATAGTTTTTATATATGATGGATTTGGCTAGCTGCTTTTCATTTCAATCATGGTACATTCTGTTAAATGCTGTAGAACAGGTGTGTATAACGTCATTCTCTATTGTACGTGCAAATAAACAGAATTTTATATATAAAAACTTAATCCGCTGCAATTTGGAGGATTATGTTATGAGAGGGTGATGACTCCATTAGGCATCATGAAGAATACAGGCTGTTATTTATACTACACAGAAAAAGATAATAGCTACAATGTTTATGAGATTGTATATTCTTTTATACTAGCACATTAAGAATTTTATTCAGACTGCACTAACATTATTTAAATGACAGTTAAATTTTTGTTATGTTACAACTCTAAAATTAAAGTATTTTTCATTGTAGGGGTCATTCATAATGCATTTGTAACTTTTGTAGTATCTGTTTATTGTGTAGACTCTGGTCTTTTAGACTTGCTCAAATTTTGTAGTAGGTACTTTGGGAGTAATATTGTTTTTTCTTCTTTGTTTTTGAGACAGGGTCTCACTATGTAGTTCAGGCTGGCCTTGAACTCACTGTCTGCATTAGGCTGGCCTTCAGCTGTGGTGATGTTCCTGCCTCAGCCTCCTGAGTGCTGGGATTACAATTTTGCACTACTACACATGGCCAATATTGTTCTTAAGTTAGGGATTCTGTTTTTTTTTTTTTTTTAATAACTTTTGCTTCTCTGATACCTATGAACAATAACAACCTTTAGTAATTGTGCTGTGGCTAACATATATGGCAAAGTCTGCGGGACTGATAACACCCAGTGAGGTCAGTGGAAACCTAATGGACTTCTTCAGTTCACATTTTTAGAAGAGCAAAGCAAATCATTCTTGTCTATATTATTTGCATTTTCAAAATTTGATGTTTCATTTCTCAAAATAGGTGAGTATTTACAAATAGGTGCATGCCTTAAGACCTTGGAAAGATCAGCAAATAGAAAGAAAAAGGATATTGTTAGAAGTGAAAGTGAAATCTGTAGAAATGAATAATTGGATTTGTATATTTGAAGTTTGGTTATAATTAATTTGGAACATAAATATTGTGTGCTTTGGACTTGTTAATTTTTAACTTGTGGTTGGATCAAAAATCATATTGTTAGTTGTAAAATCTGATTCATCGCAATGGTAGCAACACATAATCCGTAATAAACTGTTTGAACAAACAAACATTATTTAATGTGAACAAATGTAATTTTAGGCTGTTTATCAGTTTTGATCTTTATCTTTCTCATGTTGATGATGTAGAGTAGTGTCTAAGGAGTGAGAAAATGTCTTAAGTTTTAGTCTTCATTTTAATCACAGTTAGAAAATACATCATATCCAATCTGAATATGTAGGCATTAACCCTTCTCCTTTGGGTTAAACCTCATTAGTTCTGGAGCGATTTGTTAAGATGGATTGTTAATTTTACAGATACTTTTTACTACCCAGTTTAAGAAAGGAAATGAAGAGTCCTGAAGTCCTCTGGCTTCCTAAATCTTATCTCTTTCCTAAAATACTAAGAGGTACAACCCTTTCTTAAAGTTAATATTTGTCTTTGTTATATATTTATGCATTTAGTGTTTATGTACACTAAAATATCTGTGTCTACCTTTCTATGCATTCATGCACGTGCGTGTGCATGCGCACACACGCACACACACACACACACACACGCACAACCTATACAGTGCCTTAAAATTTTTTTAGACATTGTGGTAAAAATAATTCAAAATAAAATTTACCTACCTTCATCCTTTTAAAATATACCATTCAGTATGCATTGATATGTATAATTACATTGTTTTGCAACAGATCCCTAGAACACTTTAATCTTGCATCCGAAACTGTGTACCCACTGGACAGCTCTTTATTTGTCCCTTCTGCTAATCCTGTGGAAATCATTATTCTACTTTCTTTTTCAATGATCTTAACTACTTTAGATACCTTATGTGAGTGGTATCATACAGTATTAGCTTATTTCACTTAGCATAATGTTCTTATGGTTCATCCACCTTGTTACATCTGCCAGGATTTCTTTTGTGTGTGCGTGTGCACACGTGTGTGTCTGTGTGTGTATATGTGCATCTCTCTACACAGGTATTGAACACAAGGCCTTAAGCATGCTAGGAAAGTTCACTTGTGTTGAGCTACATACCTAGCCCTTTGCATTTTATTTTCAGACAGGCTTCACCTCCTTGAATTTGTACTCTTTACGTCAGCCTATCCGGTACTTGAGATTACAGATGTGTGTTACTATACCAGGTCCTTTCTTTTGTTTTTGATTTTAAGATCACACAAAGGTACAACCTCCCCAACTGCTCACATCTTGCAGTTTAGTGGTTACAGTTCATGATCCTTCACTGATAACATCATTATCCAGTCTGTAACCTACATTAGGAGTCATACTTGTGAATTGTATATTTTTTCACTAATGTATTATGACATGTACCCATCATTACAGTGTCAAATAGAATATTTTCACTGTCTTAAAATATTCTCAGTGCTTACTAGTTCCCCCAAACTCTTGGCATTTACTGACATTTTTACTGTCTCCCTTATCTTGTCTTTTCCAAAATGTTTTATAGCCTTTTCAGGTCTCTCTCATTGAGTACTGTGCACTTAACTTACCTCCATGTCTTTCATTGTTTCATAGCTCATTTCTTTTTAGTGTGGAATAATGTTCCTTTGTATGTAGTTTATCCATTCATATGCAGGAAGACATCTTGGTTGTACTTGTGTTTTGACAATTATAAATGAAGGTCCTATAAACACCTGTGTGTATGGATATAAATCTTCAACTCATTTGGAAAAATACCAAGAGATTGATTTCAGCATTATGGTGAGAGCGTGTTCAGTTTTGTAACGAACTGCCAAGCTGTCTTCCATTATGACCGTCACCATTTCACATTTCTACCAGGAATGAGTGAGAGTTATGTCACTCTGCATCTTCACCAGATTGTTGGTATTATTTGTGTTCTGGAATTTAGCCATTGTAATAGCTGTGCAGTAAAGTCTCATTGTTCTATTTGCAGTTTCATAATGACATGTGATGTGGAACATCTTTTCATGTTCCAGTTTGCCATGCATATGTGTTACTGTTTTTTGGTCTTTTTTTATTTTTTGGTACTGGGAATCGAACTCAGGGCCTTGCAGATGTGGCACCACTGAGCTACATCCCTGGCCCCATATGGGTTCTTTAGTGAGAAGACTGTTTAGATCTTTTGCCCATTTTTAGAGTAGGTTTTTTTCTTTTTGTTGAATTTTAAAAGTTTTTTTGTCTGCTTTGGCTAATGATCTTTCTATGAGATTCTTCTCCCAGACTTTGGCTTGTTTTCTCATTCTTTTGACATTATATTTTTAAAAATACCAAAACATAAATTATTTAACATTGCATAAAAACATTAAAATTAATCCTAGAAGTAGGCTGTCCCATCTTCCATCTAAAAATTTATTCTAAAATAATTTAAAGTCAGGTGTGATGGAGAACACTTGTAATCCCAGCACTCTGGGTAGTGGAGGCAGGAGGACCATGAGTTCAAGCTCATTCTGGGCAGTTTAGTGTTTTAGCAAGACTTGGCAAACAAACAAACAAACACAAAACACACCAAAAAACAACCACAACAAAAAGGCTCGGATAAAGCTCTGTACGAAGGTTTAAATTCCTAGCACTACACACACACACACACACACACACACACACACACACACACACTCTCTCTCTCTCTCTCTCTCTCTCTCTCTCTCTCTCACACACACACACACACACACACAGTCTCTTCTCAGGGACAGTGCCTAGGCATGTGATGGTTGGGATAATTAGTTTTTTTTTTTTTCTAATAAGGTACTAAACCCTTCCAGAAGGATTGTACTATTATAGATTTCCACCAGCAGAATATGAGAGATCTGGTTTCTGTCCCTCCTTGTCAGCATTCTTGTCTTTATTGTTAAGTATTATTTGAGATAGGATCCTGCCGGTGTTGCCCAGGCTGGTCTCCAACTCACAATCCTCTTGCCTCAGCCTCCTGAGTAGTTGGTGTTACACATACACAATGCCATACCTGGATATTTTTAAATTATTATTTTTGGTACAGCGTTTCATTGTGTTTCCTAGACTGGAATTGAATTCCTGAGGTTAAATAGCCCTCCTTCCTCTCTGTGGCTAAGCAGGGATTGAAGGAACACAGTGCTATAGCTTGTCCTTGCCAGCATTTGATGCTATCAGGATGTTTTTTCCTGTTCTTCTGATAGGTATATTTCATTAAAACTTTCATCAGTGATATTTCATTAGACCTTTTCTTTTTGTACTGGGGATTAATCCTAGGGACATAAAACTATATCTTGAGCCCTTATTATCTTCCCTTTCCCTTTCCCTTTCCCTTTCCCTGTGCCTGTGCCTGTGCCCTTCCCCACTCCTTCCCTATGTAGCCCAGGCTGGCCTCAAACTCAGGGTGATCCATTTATCACAGCTAACCAAGTGCTGGGATTATAGGCATATACAACCACACCTGTCTTCCTTATGATTACTTTTATTTTTACACAGGGATTTGCTAAATTGCCCTTGAATTTTCTTTTATTTATTTTTAAGACAGGGTCTTGCTGTGTAGTCCATGCTGGCCTTGAACTCACTATGTAGTTCAGGCTGGCCTCAAACTTGCAGTGATCCTTCTGTCTCTGCCTCTCAAATGCTGGGATTATAGCATGCACCACCACACATGGTTGAACATCTTTTCATATGCTGTTTTTTATACTTTTGAAAAAGTGCAATGTCTTGTCATGTCTTTTGCCCATTTCCTACTGAATTATTTTTTACTGCTGAGTTTTGAGATTATTTATTTTGTATCTGACTACTTATGTTGTTTTAAAGTATTTTTTTGAGTGTGAGTATTGTTTGTGTTTTCATTGACTTAGTAGGATCTTGCACGGAACAAATCTTTTTTAGTTCTTTTGTTGGTGGTGTTTTCCCTGCCAGGGACCAAACCTAGGGCTTCTCGCATGCTAGGCAAGCATTCTACCAGAATCTCCAGCCTAAGCAATTCTTTTTCATTTTAATTAGGTTCAGTTCGTGAAATCTTTCTTCTTATAGATCAAACCTTTTGGTATCATGTCTGATACTTCTTTTATAAACTTTATATGTTACAGTTTTTCCTGTGTTTTTTCCCAAAAGTTTCATAGCTTTACATACATTTATTTCTGTGGAGAATTTTGTGTTAAGTTCAGGTAAGTGTAAAGCTTTCCTATGAATTTCCCATGCACCAACACTCTTTTTTTGGTATTGGGGATCAAACTTAGGACATTCCACTTGTGAGGAAGGCTGTGGCATCACTGAGCCAAATCCTTGGTCCTGCTTCGACACTTTTTGTTGATTATTATTTTTCCATTCTGTTGCTTTTATAATTTTGTCAGAAATCAGTCATATTTTTGTGAGTGTATATTGCATTTTCTTGTGTTCTTACTCTGTTTCTCTCAGTACCACCCAGTCTTGACTACTGTAGCTATGCAATAACCCCTGAATTATGTTAGAGTGATTTCTCCCATTTTCTTCTGTTTTAAGCTTGTTTTAGCTATTTATTTTTTTTCGACCCGAAGTCAAACACACATACTTTAATAGTTTCCTCTACAAGAGACAATAACAGTGTTTTTAACAGAAATCTTAGGTCATGAGAGGCCAGACAGATCCGAGGAAGGAAGACAAAAAGTGAATACTTAAATTAATAAAAAGGCACTATATGATCCCACCTAAAACCTGCTACCATGGTGGTAGCAGGCCAAAGAAGATTAAGCTACAGCGCATTATCTTATGTGAATGTTAGCAGTGACAAAGTGGGAAGCAAGTCATTTGGGCCCCAGAGGATATTTAGCCAGGAAAAGGTTGAAATAGCTGTAGGTTAAGCCAAATAGAAAGGAATAGGTAGGAGAAGCCAAACAGATGGTGATGGGTCAGGCTTCTTCCTCCCAAGAAACCTTTGCCACACTGTATTATCCCCTTCCTCATCGTCACTATCCCAGACAACACCTGCTCAAACTGAGCTACCTACTCCTGCCTTACAGACTCCCACACTACTGGGACTGTTTTGGCTTGCCCAAGGGTTTCTGTAATTTAGGATAGAATTAAAATTTAGGATAGAATTTAGAGAACTTGTCACACATGGGCTGGCTCTGTTGGCAGTTGTTCTGTACAAAGAACAACCCCAAAATATTTCATGCAAAGGAGTCTGAGCTTCCATAGTCACATTCAAACAGCCTCAAACAACCTCTAAGGTTTGAAGAACTGCAGCAGCTGAGCTCTAGTTAAAGCTGTCAGGCTCACAAAATCAAGGAAGGCAGAGTGAGACAATGCAGGTAGGAAATCCCAGCAGTAAATCTCAACCTGTCTTTTCTCAATTTAGGATAAACTAATATGCCTGAAGTGGGATGTGGAAAGGGAACACTGGAGCAAGCTTGGTATTCCAAATTTATCATCCAGTATCAAGGGAAAACAAGGGGTAGATTAATGTTATGTTTAAAAAGCTTTAGAAGTTACTCTGTTATAAAGGGACATGACTGAACAGGTAGGAAACACATTCCCCATTTTTAGTTCTCCTGATGGCTTCTGCAAGGATCATGGGGTGTCAATCACCTGTGTTTTGCTGCAGTGCTTCATCTTGCCCTCCTGAGGTATGGTATTGGTGACTGCCACTGCTTCAAAGCATGCATTGTTGATATGAGAAATAACTGGGCAAGAAAAGATTGTATGAGTCAAGATAGCATAAACTCTGGTAGTGACAGCTGAGAGAAGTTTCTCAGCTGTATGACAGATTGTGTCATCTACAAGAATAGCCTCTCCATCCTTCACATCTCCCATTAGCACCATGCGGTCCACGTCATTGGCCTTCTGTTCTTTGTGAATCAAAGCAAAGTCCACACTGAACTGGTCTGCAATGCAGGTAACTCTCTTGGCTCCACCAGCACCAGGTGGAACAGTTGTATAGTTCCTCCACTCACAGATACTCTCCCTAATTCCTTTCAGGGCAGCTGGCTCTGCATATAAATTGTCCACGGTGATATAAAAAAGCCCTGAATTTGAGAAGCATGTAGATCCATGGTGATAATATGGTCTGCACTGGCTACAGTTAGCATATTTGCAATAAGTTTGGCTGAGATCCTTCTTATATTGCCGGGCAGAAGGGAAGCACAGGATGACTGCAGTGACTGCCTGGCTGCGGCAGTCTGGCAGATATTAATCATGATCAAAAGCTCCATTGGATTGTCAGTTGATTTCACCACAGCCATTCCGAACAATGTAAATACCCTCCCCACCTTTTTGCCTATTTCCACATGTCTCCTGATTGCTAAATTGCTTAGTTACCACTTTGCCCAGCTCTAGGCCCAAGTGGTCAGTGATCTTCTGGGATAAATCCTGGTAGGAGCTGCTTCTAAAGATTTTGATATCTGGTGTCTTGGGCAACTACCCCAGGCTGTTCGCTCAGCAGTCACTGCTGCTGTGGAGATGGGAACCAAAATCGACCTAGACACTAATACCAAGCATTTCTTGTTGCTACTCCGCCATCTTACCTGTCTTAGCTATTCTAGCTCCATTAAATTTCTGTATTTTATTTTCCATGGTGGAGTTTGAATCCAGTGCCTTGTACATGCTAGGCAAGCCTTCTACCACTGAGCTACACCTCTAGCCCCATATATTTTTAAGAATAATTTTGTCCATGTTTATGGAAATCATGGTGGAATGTTGGTAGAAATGACATTAAGTCTTACAATGTAGTCCCTTCTGTTTTATAAAGGATTGGTCCCAGGTCTCCCATTTCTCCATGGAGATTACAATTCAGGGATACACAGTTCCTTATATGCAACACCATAGCATTTGCACATAACCTATACATGTTCTCGGCTATACTATTGTTTTTAGTGCTTAGGATTGAATCCAGGGCCTTGAGCATGCTAGGCAAGCACTCTACCACTGACCTACATCCCCAGCCCTCTCCTGTCATCCTTTTAAAAAATATACTCAATCTTCATTGGTTGAATTGATGGTTGTGGAACCATGGATACCAAGGACTGCCTATATCAGTGCTGTATCATCATTAACTTAGATTGTCTTTTATCTCTTTCATCATCATTTTATAGATTTCTTTCTTTATATAAGTCCTAAGCATGCTTTGTTAGATTTATTCTTTTTGTTTTGTTTTTTGAGACAGGGTCTCACTATGTAGTTGAGACTGGAACTCACTATGTAGCCCAGGCTGGTCTCGAACTCATAGTGATCCTCCTGCCTCAACCTCCTGAGTGCTGGGATTACAGGCATGCACCACCATGCCTGGGTGTTAGACTTATTCTTGCGTTTTTAACTTTATTTTGGTTAGGGAGAAATGATATTTTAAACTGCCATTTTCATGTGTTCAGGGCTAATATATATTTAGTTTTTATAATATTAGATATCAGTTTTTATGATGTTACATTTATATCATTTTATACTTAGAGTAATTCTTTGGATTCGCGTTTCTATAAAGAACTGCTTTTTTCCAGAAGGCTTGCCAAAGCTTCTTTATTTCTACTGTTCTGAAGTTGTGTACTGCGGTACTGGTCTATTTAATACACTGTACTAGAATCTGAAAGTTCTCTGAACTTTATAACTTTTGTTTGGAGGAAATTGTAAAGATTATTTCTTGGATTATTTTCTTGTCACTGTTTCCTTTGTTCCTCTTTTGGAAATGCCTGTTATCTATATGTTGAATGTTTGAGCCTGATCTTTGCTCTTATAAGATTTCTTGCTTGTGTATACTAATGTTCTTTTCCTTTCTTTTTTTGTGCCAGGGATCAAACTCAAGCCCTTGCACTTGTGAGGCAGGCAGTGTGTTCTTTTCCTTTCTTTTGGGTGTTTGCTCTTTTGATTGTGATATTTTCCTTAATTTATCTGTGGTGCTTATGTTTAAATTTATATAATATCTACCCATTTTAAAATTTTCCATTTTAATGCTAACTCATTTTTCATTATGTTCTTTTGTTGTTCCATGCCTGCAACATCATCTCATCATGAAAATATTTTTTTCCCTTATGTTCTTCCTGGGTCATCACTTCCCTAGATGACTGTTAATCCTTGGCTGTTTTCATAGAGTTGTCAGTTTGAAATAGAAGCTGTTTGAAAAACCTGTGTGTTTGTCATCGTTTAGTGGGTGGTGGGATGCTTTGGTTGTGCTGTTTCTCCGAGTCCTCTACAAGGTAGTGTATTTTCATCTTGCCTCATGGGCTTGTTCAGCTCCCCAGAGAAGACTTCCAGCTCTTGCTCAGAGGATAAAGTTCTGGTGCTAGTGTTGTGAAGCACAATGGGAAAGGAGACATGGAGGAGAGGGAAGGGCCGCTTCAATATTAAGTATTAATGTTGTCATTTAATCCTCTTGATTTTTTTGTTTTCTATTCACCTGTACAGTGTTCTTCTGTCTTACTCTCTCTAGAGAAAAGCTTTTCAGTCTTCTTCTGGGAATGGGGAAAGTGAGTTGTCTAAGAGGCTAAAGATCTTGCGATCTAAGTGTTTTTAAAATAGTCTGTAACAACCTGACCTCTTTATTTTAGCTTCATCCCCTTTCACATCCAATCCCAAGCGAACCTGGGACTCTTGCTTATTGTACCTTTTAAAAGTTCTGTGGTATAAAGTAGCTTGACTCTCAGGGCTTTTTTCCCTTCTACCATTGCCTTGAACTTTCACTTAGGGCTTCTGTATCAGTCGTGACTTGCCTATTTCCAAAATTTGATGTTATTTTATATATTTTAAGACCGGTTAATTAAATATTATTTTCCTAGATTATTTAGGAGGAATAAAATGAAGCAAATGATTTCAGCCTGTCAGCTTAAATCTGAATTTGATTTTTTTAATCAGAGAAGTTTGTATATGTGTGTATATATGCAAATCCTTTTTTCTCCTTTATATAAGAGATATTGACCTGATTTTTCTATTGTTGTATGTATTCGTTTTCCCAGTTTATATCTTCTGATTCATTCCATATTTACATTGGTCATTTCATTTTTTTTGGAGTTGTAGGAAATATTCTGTTATACATCTAAAGTTTTCTCTTCATTTGGTATTATGAACAATGCTGTAGTAAATAATCTTCTCTAGAAATTGTTTATCTCATGCTTGAATATGTGTAGGATAAAATCCTAGAAGTGATATTTTTCAATTACAAAGTATTTGAATTTATAATTTTTGTAACATGATATGCCAACATGTCTGGCTCATGATGAAAGAATTTCATCAAAGTTTGGATTTTTAAAGAAGCTCTTAGATTAATTTAGATGTATGTTAATATAGTTATACATTTAAGTGGAACAATTCAAACTTATTCATATGGATAGTATAATGATCATGGCTAATTTTGTTTCATTAGTGCCCATTCTCCTCCCTCTAGATTATTTTGAGCCATGTCCTAGATAGCATAACAGTTTATAGATTAATATTTTTTATTACTAAGATATAAAGAATCTTAAAAATATAATTGTAATATTGTAGGGTCTCTAGGTGGGCATAAAAATTTAAATAATATAAAACAGATTAATAGGATAAAAGCATACATGTTATATATAATAAAACTTTATGTGTGCATTAAAGTCCTTACAGGAAAATGAAGCCTGAAAAAAAGTGGTTAGGCTCTAGTTCTTATATACTAAGTGGAATAGTGTCTAGGAAGATAAGAATTGGTTTGACAAAACTGGTTTGATCAGAATCCTCTCATCTTTGGCTTTACCTCTTATGATGCGAATGTTACTTTTCTCCTGGTGTATGGAGGGAATCTTTCATATCGGAGTTTTTTTGAAGAAGCAGATAGGTCCATGTTTGCTTCTTGCCTGTTTTACAAGTGTGTTTAGTTTAAAAAAAGTAAAAATAAAGCTGGGTGTGGTGGTGCATGCCTGTAATCCCAGCACTCGGAAGGCTGAGGCAGGAGGATCGCTGTGAGTTCGAGACCAGCCTGGGCTACACAGCGAGTTCCAGGTCACTCTCAACTACATAATGAGATCCTGTCTCAATAATAAAACAAAAAAACAAAAAAAGTAAAAATGCCAAGGTGTCATGTTATGGAGTAGCATACACTAAACTCCTTTAGTACCATTATTAATATAGCTTTAATGAATTTCTCATATTATGTGATTGATTTTTTTTATGGTTCAGAGCCATTTGTATTTTGTCACTTTATTTTATTGAGACAAGGTCTCACTATGTAATTCAGGGTGGCCTTGAATTTATTATGAACCTGGGCAGCCCTTGAACTCATGGTGATCCTCCTGCCTCAGCCTCCCAAGTGCTAGGATTATAGGTGTGCTGCACCATGCCTGGCTGTCACTTTATGTATTTTTTCCTCAGTGGTGATATATTGATTTTATATTTAATAATGTTGTTGAGTTCTCTTATCATCATCATCATCATCATTTTTAATGTTTTTATTATTTTGACTGGTACTTCTGTCATAAGGTTGAATGAGAACAGCAACACTGCATTGTTCTTGTGGTCAATACTGGTTAGAAGGGGAATGCTTTGAATGTTTACCTTTGTCATTCACTGTAGCTTTTATAGTCTTGTTTTCTTACACAAATTAGGTATAGAATTTATTTGAATGCTTTTTTGCATTCACTAAAATGTCAGTATAATGAATTACTTTAGTAAGTGCTAGGCTAGCACCTATGGCCTAGCAAATACACTGCCAGTGAGCTACATTCCTAGCTCTTGTGTGAAACTGTTTCTGGTGCTTGGCTATACCTAATTTTGCTATGAGATTTTATTTTTCTATTATATTTCCATTTAATTTGCTAATATATTATTAGGATTTTTGTATTTATGTATATGTATAAGATTTACTTATAATTTTCTGTCCTGAATTACTGTTAATTTGGATATCATGATCATGCCGGTTTTAGGTAATTAGTTTGTCAGTAAGGTGTTTTCTTTTATCTGATAGAGCATAATAGTTAAGATAGAAATTGGTGCAAATTAAAAAAAATTTTCTTTGGAAGTTGAGGCCGAAGGGTCACAAGTTCTAGGAAAGCCTGGGCAATTTAGCAAGTCCTTGAATCTAAATAAAATAAAAAAGGCCTAGGGATTTATCTCAGTGAAAGAGCACTTGCCTAGCATGTGCAAAACCCTGGGTCCAATCTCTACTACTGTTAAAAAAAAAGAAATTCAATGCTAGTTCAGTATCTTTAATATTTATAATAGATTCCCTTTCATTCTTCATTTTTTCCACTTAAAATATTGTGTGTGTATATCTATATATCTATATGTACACACACACACACACACACACACACACACACTATGAAAGAAACGTATTTTTTTGGTAGTGTTCCCCCAGAGCCTTGTGTATGGTACTGATTGGTACCCCTGTACTGTACCCTGTTGTAAATATTTTGAAAGCATGAAATAAAGAGAGGTATATAAAAATATTTTTCAATTTATATTCTGTTTTGTGCTCTCTAATAGGTGCTCAAAACTGTGATAATTTTGCTGAAAAAAGACCCCTTCTTGGAGTTTGTAAGAGCACTGGATCTTCAAGGTAAGGAAATTTTAAGAATTCAAAGAATCACCTGTTTCAAACTTGTAGTTGTATTCCACAGGGAAAACTTCAATGTTCTGAAATCTTTGTAATCATAAGGCAAGGTTCCCTAAGAAAGAAGAAAAAGGAAGTAAAATGTACTTCAAGTTTTCATCCTTCTCACTATTGTTTTATATACTTTGTGATAGCAGGAGACAAAAGAAAGTCTTTAAATGGTTACTGTCATTTAGAAAAATTATTTTTAGTTTATGTATTTGTTTTATCTTTTTGAGACAGGCTCTTGCTACCTTATGTAGTTCAGGCTGGCCTTGAACTTAGGTGTAGCTCAGTCTGGTCTCAAACTCATGGTGATCCTCCTTCCTTAGCCTCAGAGTGTTGGGAATCCAGGCGTACATCACCACACCTGGCTTAATTTCTTTATTACAGTTTCAAAAAATGGAGGTACTGAATTCGCACAGTGGAGAGCTATGGATTTGAACACAAGCAGCCATGTTTTGAATTCTGTTCAGGCTGCATTTATAACTATGAAGGGTCTTTGGACTAAGATGACAAATAGTTATTTGTCATGAGGTCCTTTGTTGTCTCTGTTTTCTTCATGTATTAAATAGCAGTATTCAATATTCTTCCTAGTGTCTTATAATGAATTAGTTATTATTTTAGTGACACCCCCAACCCCTAATTTGTGTTAAGAATTACGTTAGCTGTTGGTATCTTTGCAGTGCCTGCATAAGTTATAGACTGAGAAACATGTGAATAGGCATTTCGGGACTAATGAAATGTTTTAATGAATTCACTCATTACCTGTGTTCACTCTAGCTCTGTCACCCTTTTAAGTATAAATGCTTTTCCTAATGATCACAAATGGCTGCTACCTTTTCAATCATTGCATCTCCTAGACTTGGACAGTTAGCCACAAGGAAAGTAGGAAAATGATGGATAGTTTTAGTGGTAAGGAAGATGATCAAAATAAATGTTAGTTTGGCAACTAACAGTCTCTGCCGCATGCTTGCAGCTTATTATATGTACTGTAGATCATTGAGTTTTGGAAAAGGCAAGTTTTCTTTTCTTTCTTTTTTTTCTCCCCAGTACTGGTGATTGAACTCAGTATTGTGTTACATCCATTGCTCTATTTGAAATTTTCTTTTGGAATTGGTCATGCTAAGTTGCACAGGCTGGCCACAAACTTGTGATCCTCCTGCCTCAGCCTCCCTGGTAGTTGGGATAGTAGGCATGTGCCATTGTGGGTGGCTAAGGGAAGAATGTTTAGTGATATAATGTGTTTAGATCGTGGGGTCTTTTTTGGTTTCTTTAGCTTTTTGAGACAAGGTCTCACTGTGTAATTTAGACTGGCCTTGAATTTGCTGTGTAGCCCAACTGACCTCAAACTCACATTGATCTTCCTGCCTCAGCCTCCTGATTACTGCGATTACAGGCATGTGTCACCACTCCTGGCACCACAGAATTTTTGACTGTGGCCTTTTGTTTTCATTAAGGTTCACTGGAGGAACAGATTTTAAAATATATATGTATATATGTATATATGTATATATGTACCTATGAATTACAAAGTAGATTTACAATGGCCACTTGCAGAGTCAGAGCTAGAAGTATGCACAAAGGCTATCTGCATGCTGGAGTGCCAGAGGACCCAGTCAAAGATCGAAGGCCCAGAACTCACTGCAGGGTCCCTGGTGAGTCTGTGTCAGGAAGGAGAAGCGTCTGCATTGGAAGAATGAAGAGTGGAGATGGATGTCCAAGGGTGATGAAGACTGGACCTCCTGCCAAGAAGCAAATAGCAAGACTTCCTTCTTCCCCTTTTTATTCCAGCCAGGCTATAAGTGTATTAGTTGTCCCCCCACCCCGCCAGCCAGTCATCCACATGCCCAGAACGGTGCTAAGCTATGCCCGAGGCCTTACTTATTCAAGTTGACACCACAGTTAACTATCACACCTCCTAAGACTACTGTGAAGCAAATACTTTCAAGTGTGAATGTGTATTTGAGTAGAAGCTGGCCTTTGAGAATTTACTGCGTACTGCGTACTGCGAACTGTGCCAGATGTGGGATAAGGATGTAAAACCATGATAACACATTTGCTTTCTTCAAGGATATAAGATGCAACTGAAAAGAAAAAGCACAGCTTATGCAAAAACAGTTATGAAATAATGATGTACAGTTGGAATTCAGAGAAGAGAGAGATAAGCAGAAAGCTTCATAGAGAAGAAGCACTATAGGCTGGATCTTAATGAATGAAAAGTATTGCAGTAAATAAAGAATAATAAAAAGGAATTCCAAAGTCAGTTATAAAGTCATAGTGTACCAGAAACTAGAATAAATACACTTAAGGATGATGAGTGTGACTAAGAATTAAGGCCATCTGCTCTAGGACTCAGCAGAGGTGCACAACATCTGCAGAGTGTTAAGGCTTGAGCAACTGCTAGGCTTTGCACAATAATTGTGGGAATGGAGCTGTGCGTGGCAGTGCATTCCTCTAATCTCTGCTACTCAGGAGGTTGAGGCAGGAGGACCTCCAGTTTCAGGTCAACCTGGGAAACAGCAAGACAGCAGTCTGTCTCGAAATGATTGAACGAGCACCTGAATGAAATGAATAAATGAGTGGATAAATAAATACTAACATGTAAATATATTTTTTTCTTTTTATTGAGTTTATTGGTATAATCTAGGTATACAATACAATTACATTCATCATTGGGATTCCGTACCTTTACATAATAGGTCTTGATTCTCATTTTTTCCCCTTGTCCCTGCCCTCCCTTCATCCCCTCCTCCCCTCCCCATTTACAAACACTTTATTTCCATTTTTCAGTTTCTCATATTTTTTTCCTCTCCCTTATTACCTTGCCCCCACCCTTCCCACTTTCCCTACACCTTTATCTTATAGTCTTATCTTATTCTTTTTTTCATTATTTAGAGAATACTTTATTAGTTTCTGTAATCAAACCCACGTAGATATGTAAAAGAATAATATCCAGAAAACAGCAAAGTTCTGTTGCTGTTGTGGTACCTGGCACCATTTTTTTTATTAGCATCTTAATCATCATCTGGAAAGAGAACATTCTAGAGTAATATCGTTAAATGTAGCTCGATAAAGCACGGTCCCTACTATGTATCATAAAGCAGGTACAAGATATTTTTACATTCATAGAGGTATGATACAGTACCATCCTACATCAATAATACTAGAATCAGTTTTGGTTTGAAATTTACTTTGTCTGCCAATAAGATTGCTGCCCCTGTTTTTTTCTGGACTCCTGTCACATGGAGTATTGTTTTGTATCTTTTCACTTTCAGTCTCTGGACTTCTTTTTGCACTAGGTGTGTTTCTTGTATGCAACATATTGTTGGATTTTGCTTCTTATTCGATTTTGCCAGTCTATTTCTCTTGATTGGTGAGTTGAGGCCATTGACATTGCTGGTTATAACTGATATGTACTGACTTATTATTGACATGTTATTGGCCTTTTGTTGACTCTTTTTACTTTTTCACCTTCTCCTTTTAATTTCTTGCCTTGCCTATTTGATTTGCTCTGTTGGGCCTCATGGTGTTGTTGCCTTTATTGTCTTTTTCTAGGATCTTGTTTAGAATTGCTTGTAGTGCTGGTTTGGTATTTATGTAGTTTCTCAGGTGTTCTTTGTCGTGGAAGTGTCTTATTTCCCCATCCATTTTGAAAGACAGTTTTGCTGGATACATCAGTCTAGGTTGGAGGTTGTTCTCTTTTAGTACTTGAAATATCTCATTCCAGGCTGTCCTTGCCCCAAGGGTTTGTGTTGAAAAGTCTGCTGTGATTCTGATGGGTTTTCCTTTGTATGTGATTTGTTTCTTTTCTCTTACTGCTTGTAGTATTTTGTTCTTCTGTTGGGTTTCTGGGATCTTGATTATTACATGTCTAGGTGTAGATTTGTTTTGATTGTAGCTAGTTAGGGTCCTATATGCCTCAGTTATCTGAATCTAACATGTAAATATTGACTGAAGTCATTAATAAGACATTTCTTTTGGTACTCTAGTGTTTGGATTTTAAGAATCAGAAAAATAAAAAAAAATTCTTTTGCTAAGCAAGGACTTATTAAAAATGCACAAATAACTGTCACTTATCACCATACATTAACCTTGAGAAAAGCAAACTAATTGTAATAATTGTGTAATAGTGAGGATTTAATTTCAAGCTTAAGGACTCACTTGAGGACTGTTCATTAAATAGAATACGGTTAATTCCTTGTATTAATATTTTCTCATTTTGTCGCAACTGCCAAAACTGTCCTCTTGTGTTGGGAAAAATGCCTCAGGGTCGAGTGCTTGCCTGATGTGCACGAGTCCTAGGTTCAGGCTTCAGCACAAGCAAATAGATATCCATAGATGCGTATTTGAGTGTGAACTCCCTAAAGCAGTGGTGGCAAACGTATGTCAAGCACAGCAGTGGGCAGGTTGTTACCATTGAAAGCTCTAACAGGTTCTCTATCGATACCCTAAAGCTGTAGTTTGTTAGTAGAGTTTGAGCACAGTGTCACTGTCTGGAAGTGGCACTGCAACATTATTTCGACTCTTGCGAAAAGTTGTAGTTGTATTACTTAGAAGTAGAAGGAAATTGCTTCGGATAATCGCTCAGTAAGTTTTTGTCCTGAAATGTCCGAGAGTCCTTGTGCACAATCCCTTCCCTTTCTTTTCTCTTGCTTTGCTCTGCTTTTTTTCCTTCCTTCTTCCCTCCCCTCCCTTCCCTCCCACCTCCCTTTTTTCCTTTCGCCCTGTTCACTGCTTGGGGTTGAACCCAGGGTTGTATATGCTGGTCAAGCATTGTAGCACTGAGCTACACTCCCAGCCCTTTTTAAAATTTAATTATGAGCCTTGAAAGGCTGCATAGTCTGGCCTCAAATTAAAATTTCTCCCATCTCATCCTCCTAAGCAGTTTGGGATTACAAGTGTGTGCCACTGCACCTGGCATTTTCATTTTGATTGATTATTATCCTGTTGTATATACGAGACTTGAGGGAATCACACTTTAGGGCAGTATTACTTTGCAGGCACCATGGCATTGTACCAGTTTTTGCTGCTGATAGACTAAGGCTTTTCCTTTGGTTTATAGCATGAAATTCCAGCTCCAAGTCTTTCACTTCTCCTCTCTCCTTATGTATTTTTCAAGCATTTTGTGGATATTCTTCTGGCTTTTCTTCTAGCTCTCTGCCATGACTCTGTGGCTCTTCTTGCTGCTCAAAGACTAGGCGTGTACATCCTTGGCGTAGCATTTTTGCCGAGAGCCGCCACATAGGCACAGAGGTTTTAATGAGGTGAGTCATTTATATTAGGGAAACCAGTACCAAATGATTCCTAGGTCACTTGACTTAGTACAAATTGAGCATTGAAGTGGTGCTCAAAATTTTCAGACTTTGACCTGGGCATGGCGGTGCATGCCTGTAATCCTGGCATTCTAGGAGACTGAAACAGGAGGATTGCAAGTTTGAGCCTAGCTTGGAGAACTTAGCGACTTAATGAGACCCTATGTTAAAAAATTGAAAAAGGGTCTCAGTATGTAGCTCAGTGTGAAGGTACTGCATTCAGTTGTGAGTACTGAAAAAAATACTAGACTTTAGAGAAGTTTCAATTTCAGATTTTCAGATTAGGGATGTTCATCTTGTAAAGCCTAAGGAAATATGCTGAAATCTGAAAAATGCTGAATCTGAAGCACTTACAGTATTAAGCATTTTGCAGAAGACATAGTCAACCTTTATTATCTTAGAACTACCAGTAAATAACTTCACTGCATTTTAGATATAATCCTTGTTCATCTGATTATGGGTGTAAACTAAATGAGATGATATTACTATTATTTCTTAATAGCTTTTCTTATATATATATATGTATGTAAGATTTATCGTGACCCAAGTTTATTTGATCACTTAAGGCAAATTGTTAGTTTTTATTTTGGGATAAGGCAGGAAGCCAGCACATTACATACTTGACTTACACCAAATACAATTTACAAACATACTTTGGACAAATCTTAGTCCAAGGCAAGAGTAGTTTATTAGTGTAAACTGATACACATACTATTATGTAAATTGTAATAACAGGAAACATGTCTGTGCATTTAATTATTTAAATGATAATTTTTTGTTTGTTTTGTTTTGTTTTTGAGGCAGAGTCTTGCTGTATAGTTCGGCTGGTATTAAACTCAGTATGTAGCCCAGGCTAGCCTTGAAGTCTCAGCAATCCTCCTGCCTCCATCTTCCCAAGTGCTGCCCCCCCCCAACATCTAGCTCTATTATATGTGCATTCCCAAACATCTGGGTTGTTATGGTCTTGGTTGGAATCAGATAATGTGCTCAAATTAGGTAAAGTGAGAAGAGTCTAAATAAAATGCAGTGTGTCAGAGTTGGAATTCTAAGTCAGGGAAGAGAGCATCGGTAGAACCTGTGGAGAGAGCTGTATGGAAGGTTATTGGCAGCAGCTCTGCCCTCTGGTAGATTCACCTCAACCTTCATTATCCACTGTTTTTCCAGTTAGATTTCCCTTGCCTTAAGATGGCAGCCACATGGAATAGCAACCTCCATGTTAAAATATGGCTTCTCCCAACAAAGGACAGGCTTCTTCTTCCCATTACGCCTCTTCTCCCGCCAAAAGACTAACCTGATACTTGCTGCGTCCTAACAGTGAGTGAAGTCACAGGCTCCTCCAATCTCTTAATACTAACTGATTCAACTCCACCCCAGCTCAGGCTAACCCCACCCCACTCCTAGAAAAGAAGCTTCCTGTTCTGCCATGTTGCTTTTCTCTCCTTTGTTCAGAGATAGCCTGACAAATTTCCCCCATAGTAAAGGCTTGTTATGGTCCTGGTCTCGTCCTGGTTTTCAGCTCTTTTTACCTAACTGTTCCACCATATTTTTCTTTCTCCACATCTTCCTTGAGGTGAACACAGCCAGAAGCCAGGGCTGGATTTTAAAGGTTCAGAGAGACTAGTGATAGCATCTGTGTGATTCTCCCAAGGCAAGGAGCAGGATGTAAGAATGCAGCATGTATTTGTCATGGCAGCACAATTTTATTTTGCTAAATTATATGATGAAACTGAGAAATAGGTTTGGTGAATTATTTTTGTAACCTGGTAATCAGTACAGTACCAGTATAAAATTAAAGCTTGTATGTTTGATTGATTGATTGAGACAGAGTTTGCTGTGTCAGTCAGGCTGACCTTGAAGTCACTGTGTAGTCCATAATGGCCTCAGACTTGCAGCAATCCTCCTGCCTCAGCCTCCCAAGTACAGAGATTATAGGCATGTGCCACCATGCTTGGCTAAAATTAAAGCATTTAAAAAGAGAAATGTCAGTGCTCGTAAAAATACTAATAAATGAGGTGTTAGAAGTACTGTACTCGTCTCGTCAGCTTTTCTATTGCTGGGATAGAACACCAGCAACTCAAACTTTATTTTGGATCATGATCTCAGGTTCAGCCCATAGTTGTTTTGTTCCAAGGCTGAAACATCATAGCAGAAGGGCCTGCTAGAGGAGAGATGCTCCTGTCATGGCAGCCAGAAAATGGGAGTGAGGGGAGGAAGACAGACACAAAGTACACCGTTGAGCAGTCAAGTCTTTTGGAAGACGTATTTGAGTATTTGATCCAAAGTGTAACATTCTGGCCCTCAAAAGGCTCATGTCCATCTCAGGTACCTTGATGGAATGGGGAGGAAAGGAAGAGTTGAGAGTGTTAAGTGTGGAGAAAGGCAGACTGGACAAAGACTGGGGAGAAACACACTTAGGCCCGAAAATGTTGTCAGATGGAGCCACAGAGAATGTGGTTCCTCTTGGTTTTTTCATTTAATTGAATGAGTGGACTGGGTATTCAGTTGCTGTAAGTTGTAACACCAAAGATTGAAATTCTGTGACTTTTACTTAAGAATGCAGTTTCTTCATGTACTGGAATCATTCCTAATTCAAAATCATTGTAGCAACAAAGAGTATAAAGTCTATGTGCATACACTTTTTACTACTTTGATACATAATTAACATATAGTGTACCATAAATATTTAAAGTATATGATTAATATGTTGGACATGTGTACCTATGAAGCCCTCACACAAACAAGATAATAATATGTTCATCACCCCAAACATTTCCTCATGTCTCTGTGTTTTTCCCCTTTGGCCTCTCTCCACTCCTTTCTCTCAGATAACCAGTGTTATACTTTCTATGACCATTGATTTTGTAATTTGTGAACCCTAGTACACGAAATTTCCAATTCCTCTAATTTCTCAGAGGCACTCTGTCTGTATTGCTGTTCTAATAAATGTGTAGTAGTTGGTGTTTTGTTCAGGATTTCATAATTGTTGTAGTGCTCAGGATCAAATCCAAGGCCTCATACATGCTAGGCAAGAGCTTTACCACAGAACTACACCCCCAACCCTCTCTCTCTCTTTTTTTTTTTTTTTTTTTATTTTGAGGCAGGGTCTTCTTTTGTGTAGCCCAGGCTTGCCTCAAACTCTCGGTAATCCTTCTGCCTCAGCCTCCTGAGTGCTGGGGATTACAGGCCTGCACCAGCACACCTGGTCCTCATAGTTTTTATTTATACTTTTTCATTTTTAAAATCTTTTAGTTAACCCTTCATATGTTTCTATTGTTAGACCATTCTGTGTGAAATTCTGATTCATAATATTTTTTCTGCAATACTGTTATATCTGTAATTACTTATTTAATAACAATTTATCTTAGGTAAATTTATCTTTTGAAAAGCTATACTACTTTTTATACCCCTTTCTTGGCATAATAGTTTTTGCATAAAATATAGTTAAAAATATGAATTAAGAATTACTGTTTCTGCTGGTTGTTTGAAGCAAAGACACTATTGCCCATTGTGCTGGATTAACTAATGGTCAGCTTGAATGTGAATGCCCAGCTGAACTAAGTCAGCGTGGTTCTGGGCGTGGAAGATCTACCTGAGAATTATTGCCAGTGGCGTAAAAGGAGAACTGGAGGGGAAGATTGTATGCTGTTCATTTTCCTGGAGAGGTTTGCCACAGCTGGTTTTCCTGGTCTGACCTCTGCTGTTCTTGTCATGAGAGGAGCTTGGGTCCTTGCTGTCACTGGGATGGCTGCTGTTTTCTTCCAGGTAGCTCTGGTCTTCACCTTGAGCATCATTTTCTGACTCCAGTGCTGATCCCTCAGCCTCTGGTGGATCCTTCACCCCACTGGTGCAGACTTCCTAGCTTCCACCACTGACCGTTGGGCCTTCCCGGTGCAGATCCGTAATACAAATTAGCATGAGACATTTCCATTGGACTTATGGAGGACATTGCTGTGGAATCCAAGCCCTTGGCTGGATTCTTTGGGTTTCCAGTGAGGACAGACCTCTTGCACTCTTCTGCATTTGACTTTTTGGTTGAATGTTTTTTTTTTTTGAGACAGTATCTCACTATGTAATTGAGACTGACCTGGAACTCACTATGTAGCCCAGCCTGGTCTCGAACTCACAACAATCCACCTGCCTCAGCCTCCCGAGTGCTGGGATTACAGGTGTGTGTCACCACACCTGGCTTTTTGGTTGAATATTCTAAGATACTTCTATAAATTTATGTGTCCTGTATCAAATCTGTTCCCTTGCAAACTTTGACTACAACACCAGTTTAATCAAAACCAGTTTCTAGTCAGAGAATATATCATACAACTTGGAGATATGTACTCTTTTCAGTCATTATAGTAACACCTTTCAGGGAATCTTACTTGTGGGTCCGATTTATTAATGTTTTTGTGTATTCTCATTCCACTTAAATCTGAGCTTTTTTGTGAGACTAACTTTAATGAATAATTACCAGAAATATACCAGCAGTGGAAGCTAGATAAATACTATCATGTTGGGGCTTGCTCTGTTTGGCACTGTGATCATTGTCATATGAGGGTGAGTGGCCACATGAATCCTCTCTCCATACTGAAGCCAGCCCCCAGCTAACCCAGTGGTAGAATATAGCTCTGTAAATGTATGAGGAGAGTACATTGAAGAACCACCCATCATGCGTTGCACAAAATGTGAGAAAGAGGTAGTTGTTCTGATTCAGTATGATTTCATTTGACAACAGGTACAGGAACCATATAACCATATTTATATTAAGATAGAAGTGTTATACGTAGGGGAAGAACAAAAAGGGAAAAGAAAAAAATGTGAGAGAATGAAAAGATGAAAATAAAGTGTTTGTAGATGGGGAGGGGAGGAGGGGGTGAAGGGAGGGCAGAGGTAAGGGGAAAAAAATGAGAATCAAGACTTGCCATGTAAAGGTACATGATCCCAACAATGAATGTAACTGTACTGTATCCCTAAATGTACCAATAAACTCAATAAAAAAAAAAAAAAAAAAAAAAAAAAGAAGTGTTTCCCTTGCTTCTGTGTGCTGCACTAGTGGGCTAAAGTGGTAGCAGTGTCACATTCTAATCTGTTGTTTTCAGTCACTGCTTCCATATGTTTTGGAGTACTCGAGTTTAGAGTTTAGCTTTAATTTTTTTTTTAAGCTTGAGGTGGTTTGAAATCAAGGGAATAATGAGTCCCAGAAAGGATGAAAAAAAAAAAAAAAAGGTCAGGAAAGTAGCATCAGTAAAAGAGAAATAAAGGAAAGAAGTCTTAATCATTAAGCAAAAGATGAACTTGACACAGAATAAGGTAAGGGAACTGAATTTTCAGTAGAATTGGCTATCTCTGCTCAAGTGTATGTTCTAGAAAATTGTGTCTTAAGAAGTGGTCATGGTGGTCAGGAAATGTAAACATATGTAAATACTAAATGAAGAATGAAACCTGTAGTATATTAATACTATCATACTGTAAGAAAGCAGTATACCATCTTGTGCTTTTTTGTGTGTGTAAAACTTTTTCCTTAATGAGGTGCATGTGTGTGTAATGTTAGGGTCAGAATGTCAAGGAAGACAAAAATGTCACCAGGCATGTCTAATTCTGATTTTAAGTGTCCACTTGAAAGTGGATCACATGACTTAGCACCTTTCAACAGGGACACCCTTGCATTCATCCGTCAACTGTCAACAACCAAGTTTTTTCCTACTTTGACTATTATGATAAACTTTCACTATTTTATAATTTAAGTATAATGTATATTTACTTTCAAATTAATACTGTACAAACTCCTTTTTACTTTTTGTTTTTTATTTTTTTTTAGTCTATGCAGTCATTACATGACTTGGTTGTAGGTTTTTTTTAAAACTTGAAATTGAACTCAGGACTTTGTGCTTGCCAGACAGGTGCAGCATTACTGAGCTAGATTCCTGGACCTACAAATTTTTCTCTCTGAGAAAATATGAGTTGCGATACAACTCATTACAGTTGTCATGAAAAGCAGTGGAAGTAATTTTTCATTTAAAATTTTAGTGAGTTCTCAGGATTAAATTCTAGTCACTAAGTTGGCATAAATGAAATTATATTGAATCATGTTTCGGTTTTCTATTTTGTGTGTTTTTAGGGATAATAATAGAATCCTGTTTTTTCTTTTGATAGCTTTGTGTGAATGTTTTTTATTCATGGTAAATTCTGTGTGACTTTTTTGGGACAGCCTTGGCAGACTTTTAGAGTGATTAAGGTTATGGTTGAAGGGATGTGGATGCTTTACCTAGTTTTCTAGTGGGAGTATGTCTTTTTTCTTAAGGTATATTAAATCATAGGGGTCTTTCAAAACCATGGGGCAGAGGCTTTCCCCGCTCTTGCTTTTTCTGCTAAGACTCTGCCTTCAGTTGCTTTCTTCTTCCGTTACCACTGAACTTCCAAAGCATACATCCCATTTCTGGTTGGTGCGCTTCCTTGTGGCTTGTATTTCTGCTTCTGCACAAGTTCTTGTTCCTTTCCTCTCAACTTGCTAGTACCAAGGCTTTGGTTTAATAGGTCTTGGACGTGCTGTCAGCGTTTTTCTACTCAGGGTGAGACCTTTTTCTTCAGGGAATAAATCCTAGGTGATTCATTCTGTGCTCTGTGCCTATTGGGGCCATTCCACTCTGCATTTACTAAACAGTTCAGAAGCAGACCTGGTCAGTTTTCAATATTATAATCCTACCCCTGCCCAGCTCAATAGGTGGTATTTAAAGTTTTTTTTGTTGTTGATGTTGTTAAATCTCTCATAGGTATGCTATATTGTTATTTAGGGGTGATTTAATTTTCTTCCATTTTTGCTATGTTCTGGTTTTGGAAGATATTTAAGTTGGGTGGCTATATTAATATTCGGAAGCACATTTGTAAAAACATGTAGGCTGCTTGTACTTATGTGTACCTTACTTGCTTTCTCTTATTAGTGAATTGTGACATAGTTTCATTTAACAGTGAATATTGGTGCTACTTTCTGTACTGTGCCCTTTTTTTGAGCTAGGGTGTTGCTGTGTTGTCCACGAGGCCTTGAACTGCTGGGCTCAAGTCATCCTCCTCTATCAGCCTTCTGAGTAGTTGTGATGACAGGCACAGGCCACCATGCCCAGCTTGTCTTTTTTATGTTGATCATAAATGGAAAGGGTTTAAAGCTTAAGGTAGGCTCTCTGCTGTCACTAGATGTCAGCATCTTATGTTCAGCTCTGAAAGTTTTTGTTGTTGTTGTTGTTTTTGCCGGAAAATGTTGGTGTTTTAGTTGTTCCTGCTCCTATAACAAAATACTACAAACTAGGTAATTTATTTCTCACAGTTCTACAGGCTGGGAATTCCAAGGTAAAGGTGATAGTGTAGCTAGAGTTTAGTGAGGGCCTGGTCTCAGCCTCTGCTTCCCCGATGCTATCTTAAACTCTTTGTTGTCATATGATAGAAGGGCAAGAAGGGCCTAAAATATTCCCTTTGGCTTTCATGATAAAGTTGCTGATCCCATTTGCAAGGGGCCTGCTCTTATGACTTGACCACCCCATGAAGCCACCCCTCTTAAATTGTCACATCAGCAATTAAGTTCAACATAAAAAAGGTTTTGGAGACACATTTAGACCATAGTCCTGGGTGAGGTAAGCAAGGCAAATCTGTGGTAGATTTACTTCTATATTATCTTGATTCTAAATCCATTAGCACAAACTGGTCACAAATTACTTAAAGTGGGACCATCTCTCTAGCCATTTTTCTACAGTGTATGTTTCGTGTAGCAGCATTACGAAGAGATGTATTATCTGAGAACCGCCTCCAGTTTTTGATTCTTGTCTCTCACGAGCGATGAGCCTGGCAATTTTACAGGAGCTCCTAAGTATCTATCGTAAAGATCACTAGAGGGGAGAGGATTCTTTATTACGTAGTTGAGGAGAGATGCCTATGATCTTGGTGCAGTGATGTCATGGATGATATCAGCCTTTCTTTGGCCACTTTTGTAGGGTTAATCTCACAGAAACTCTACCTAGAGCAATACATTTAGGAAATCAGGATCTGATTTTGTGTTCTATGATTTGATTCATATATAGGTTTAACCTCGGTTTGGTACTCTGCAGCATTCATTGGTGCTCTTGAACCCATGGGTAGAAATACAGAATAATGGAAAGAACAGTGGTATTGAAGTTACAGAGACCTAGATGTGAATTACTAGGCATATAAACTCAATTGCTTGATAATTCTTAGGCTGTTTTGTTATTAGAAAAGTGGTCCTAGTATGTAATTACCATGATGCTTTTTTATGAGAATGAAATGAAGAAATGTTTCCACGTTTTTACTATAGTCTGGTACATATTAGGTACACCTCATTATTTTATTGGGATCAGAAAGATATGATGCGTAGCCAAGGAACACTAACATAACTCTTTTTGTATATATTTATGTAGATATTTCTTTGGAGGTGTGTGAATCTATGAGTATTTCAGACATGTGGCTGTGCCCGCCTTATCTGGGGCTTGTGCTACCACAGATTTGTCATTCCTCATACCCTAACTGAGCACTCTCTCTAGGTTTGTTTACCTTCATTGGAAAGTTTATATTCCCTAAAGAAGCTCATGTATAAAGCTATATACACACATGTATCTTTATTGAAGTCTAATCGAAACATGATTAACTGCACATACATGAAGTGTATAGTTTGATAGCCGCTGACATCTGTGTATACCCATGAAGCTATCATTCCAATCAAGATAATGAACATTTCCATTGCCCACAATGGTTGTTTCGTGCCCTGTTATAATGCATCCTCCACATCCCTTCCTCAGCAGAAGCACGTTTCTATAGAGTTAGCCTCTTTGAACAGCACCGACATCTTCACTTTGTAATAAAGGTTTTTGGAGATACTCTGCTAACATATAGTTTAAGGTGACAAGTAGACAGTTAAAAATATAAGTCAGTTCAAAGTTGTTTTTTCTTTTGCTGTACAGATTAAAGTAGAGGCCTTTTAAAAGCAGTGCTTTTCTTCAACTAGAACCAGTTCATAAAACTACTCTAAAGGGTTTGCAGTTTCACTGTGTAATCATTTCAAAACAACAGTTTTTTTTTCAGCCACCAAAGAGGATGCAGTCTTGACATATAAATAGAAAACAGATTGAGTTTTTGGCTGATATTGCTATACTGGTTTAAATGTTGGTTCACTCAACTTCAGGCTTAGATTACACGATTTGCAAATTAAAGGAAAACCAAAAGGGAAAGAACATCTGCATAGATTCTGACTTTGTGGAATTCCATACAGGCATGCTCACTCTACTTCTGATGGAACAGGAAATGTGCACTGGGAATAAGTTGGAAAGAGATCACTCTTGTATTTTGATTATCTTAAAGACAAAATTGAAGTGAACAATTAAGTAATTCATTCTGGAGAACCATGACAGTTTTAAAGTTACTTATTTTTTAGCCATTTTAAAAAAAGATCTTTTGGTTGTTGTGGTTTTTGTTATTGAGATTTCCCTATGTTGCCCAGGTCGGTCTTGAATTCATGGGCTCAACTGATTGTCCCCTCTTAGCTTTTCCAATAGCTGGGACGAACAGGCACATGCCGCCAGGCCAGGCGAGATGTTTTGTTGATAAGCATGGTATTTATCTAGAATAAGAGCTTGCTAAATCTCACTAATTCTGTTCCTAGATGATTTTCTTGTGTCAGAGTATTGGTTTTTGATAAATGTAATTAGCTTTAAGGTTTAAATCTGTTATTGTCAAAGGCTATATGGATGTAATTTACTCAATAGATTATAGCACAGCTTCAGTAAAATGTAAGGAATCCTTGTCTGCTACTAGCATGTGTATGATTTTAAAATGTTTGCTATAGATCACTTAACCTGCCACTTAAGAATCTCAAAAAATTGCTTGGTTTGAATGTTTTTCCCACCTTTATTCTAAGAAGGACTTCATTTATTTGTTCATTTGTTCATTCATTCATTCATTCATTTGGTACTGGGGATTGAACCCAGGGCCTTCACTCTGAGTTGTATCCCTAAGCCTCTTTATTTTTTATCTATAGACAGGATCTCACTAAGTCACTGAGTAGTCAGGTTCGATTTGAGGTTGAGATCCTCCTGCCTCAGCCTCCCAGAATGCTGACATTCAGCCATATGCTACCAATGTTGGCTCTAAGAAGACATATTTATAGGTACTTATTTTGTGTCAGTTAATCTTACAGTCATAATCAAAGGCTTATTCCTGTCCACCCCAGTACAGAGGCTTAAACTCATGGTCTCCCACATGCTAGGTGAGCTGCACCTGCGTCTCTTATTTTGAGACAGTCTTACTTTGGACTTGTGATCCTCCTGACTCAACCTCCCAAATTGCTAGGATTACAGGCCTGTGCTCCCATGCCTAGCTGAAGTAAAGAAGAGAAGGATGTTCCCAGTGGACATTTGGCAGTATCTGGGGACATATTTGGTTGTTACAATATGTGGGGAGTTGCTGTTACACAATCAAAGAAGCTACTAAGTACCCTATAATGTGCAGATTAGCCCTTGATAGCTAAGTATTATCCAGTCCATAATGCAGTAGGATCAAGGTTGGGGAACTCTGATCAATGAAGAAAAAATCTGTACTAGTAGAGCTGACATTCTAACATGTAGAGAGTAGCAATAACTAAGTAAAACATAATATGATGATAAATTTATGTAAAATAGAAATAAAGGTTATTAGAAAATACTGCACAGAGCAGGAGTATTTGTTAGTCATGGACATGCTGATGTGAACATTTCTGTTCACATTTCTGTCAATTGTTTTGATGTTCATTTTAGTTTTGTTTATAGACAAATTGGGTCACAAGTTTATGCTTTGTTAGATAATTCCAAGTACTTTCTGTTATTCTGTGAACTTTTGTTTATCATCAGTATATGTAATTTTAATTAGAAAAGTATAGTTTAAATGTGTGTCATTTCCTGTGTTGATGACACCTATATAGTCGGCTAAAAAATTGGACTTTGAAGTCATAGGTGTGTTTTTGCAGTCATTTGCATATACAAAGCTTTGTTTAAGCGACTGGGGTGTAGTTCAGCTGCACCTGCCTGGCAAGTGCAGAGTCTTGAGTTCAATCCCGATACCAAAAAAACAAACAAACAAAACAAAGCTTTATTTTTTTTCTAGCATTTCAGTTATTACGGTCTGTAAAATAGTGCCTTCTTGCTGTTTGAGAAATATAAATTCTAGCTGTGAGTATAAAAGATGATTCTGATGCACAGGTCTAGTTGGAAATTTCTGTGGAAGGTGGCACATATCCTTGATGTCAGTCAGATCATGGAGGGGATAGGGTCAGATAGGAAGTCCTGAATACGTTGTAGGAAAATGCCACGTAGGTGAGATGGTAGAAGAAAATTTTGTAATGCTGAGAATTCCTGGGTTATTCTGTGCTGGATGGTATAAAGGGTCACACTTACTTCTTCAGTTCTGTGTTTAAAGCTGTTGGTTATACCTTAAGTCACTGACTACCAAATATTAGAAGAAAACTTGAAAAGAAATGTAAAGCTTTTTTATTTTTACTATGCTGAAAAACTTTAAAAATTATGAACCATTTATCATACTATTTTATGCTTATAAACAGATTATTGTTATTTCAAAATAAACTATGAGCTCTAAAGTAGTGGCTGTCACAACTAGAGGCAAGATTTGCTTTTTTTTTAAACCTCCTTTTTTTAAAAGGAAAGTCATTTGAGTGTTATTTTTAGTTTATTGTACCTGATTTTTATTCCTGTTAGAAAATAATTACTGTAAAATGGTTGTTTTCTGTTAAGATTTTTTTAACATTATGTTTTTAAAAAAATATGAGAAAATGAAAAAATGGAAATAAAGAGTTTGTAAATGGGGAGGGGAGGAGGGAGGAAGGGAGGGCAGGGTCAAGGGGAAAAAATGAGAACCAAGAACTGTCATGTGAAGGTACAGGATCCCAGTAATGAATGTAACTGTACTGTATACCTAGATTGTACCAATAAACTCAATAAAATGGAAGAAAATTATGTTTTTCAAACTCCATGGAGAAGATTAAAAAAATCGGCATGGTAGGACCATGAGTGGATGTGAGTGCATCATGTCGTGGGTGAGGAATGTGGGGCAGGGGTTTATATTTTGAGTGCCCTTTTGTAGTTTTTAAAGAAACCAATAAACACTCACACTTGTGGTATGTTTAGATTTTTATCAATTATTTACATGTAACAGTTCATATTTCTCTGTGTGGAAAAGATGAAAGCCACTGATATATGTAAAGAAATTACATCCTGTTATAAACTTTATTTTTTGACTAGTCTTCCACTTTTCTTGAAAAATGTTCAAAAACACGTTCTGAATACGTTTGTCAATTTTATTTCCTCTCTCAAACGAGGAAATTAAGTATACATTTCTGATGAGCAAGAACAGGATGAAAACAGCTGCAGTACATACATCCCCAAATCCTTCGTCAAACTAAGCAGCGCTGAGGGATGAATGATAATACCCCTCCTCTATTAAAGATGAAACTGCGGCGATTTGGACTATTTTAAATTATTAAACGCTGTAAATGCCATAAAGTTAATGAGAAGAGGAACAAACTCTACAAAGATAAATGTGTTTTCAATATGAGTCGTAGGGAGGGTACAGTAGAAACCAGTGAACAGAGAGGAAATTTATTTCTGGCAGGACTCTAGACATGGAACTGTGGCTGAACTTTTTACCCTAATTACCTCCTGCTAATGCCTGAAGCGGTCTGGAATCAAAGTGCTGCTTCAGGCCCTGGAAATTCTCTGATGTGGCAAACGTTTGTTGTGTGAGGAGGGTTTCTTAAGAAAAAGCAGAATATTGTGACAGGATTTTAAAAAAATTTCTCAGTTACCACCCACCTCACTTGTTGCCTACAAAAATAGAGTAATTGTTTGCATCTGTGTGTTCTTTTTTCCTTCCTAAGAAATAACTGTTATAAATCAATGTGACATAGATCCAGTGAACTGAGGCTTGCCTGAAATAGGTTTTTTTAAAAGTTTCTCCCCCAATTTAAAATTTAGGTTCAAAATGTGAACAAGTTATTCTTTATAATTAGGAAGAATCATTTTACTTATTTTTAAAAGGCAAATTTGGATCTTAGAGAGGGCTTTTCAAAATGAATTCTAATAACTTGCATAGTATCACCCTAGCAACTGTTAAATTGCTTATCCTGGAAGTAGAAATGAGGATTTCCAGTTCCTAGTATTAGCTATCTGACTTGGACTACAGCCTAAGACATTCCTTTTAATCTGTCATAAAATCTCTGCCATTGTACACATTTTTGAAATAAAAAGTTGTTCTGCGGAACCACCTGTTTTTCATCCTGCCCTTAAAAGCAGTGCATTGGTCATTCAGTTATATAGTCTAAGAAAACCCAGCTTTCAAATAGTCTGCGCTGCTGCCACTGTGCCCGTGCCAAATCACATCTCCAGTTCCAGTACCTTACTACTCTTCTCAGAGTACTTAGAAAATTCTTCAAAAATACTAATAGCACTGCTGTTTTGTAATGCAAATAAGATCATGATTTCTTGTGGGAGGATATTATTTCAGCCATCATTTATTTAGCTATCCTGTAAGGATAAGTATAGTTTTTATTTTATTTTTATTTTTTGGTACTGGGGATGGAACTCGGGACCTTGTGCTTGCCAGACAGGCAGCGGAACCACTAAACTAAATCCCTGGCCCCTATAGTTTTTAAAGGTAGGATTCGTGAGGTTATTTTGTTGTTGTTTTGTTTTGTTTTTTTTGATCTGAGGCAATAAAGAGAATTTTTATTCCTCATAATAAAATATTAAATTTCTTTCAAGGTTGTTTCAGAAATTCACATCTTGCTGTGATTAAGTTGTGGTCATTAATTGTTGCAACGGTAACCTTAATATTTTGTTCCTTGTGTACTTACTTTGCATTGCATCTGTGAGCTTGCATATACATAGCAGTTTTGTTGCAAATGAAGGCTGTTTCTTTCAGTTACTCAGTTTCAAAGTTATGTCACAAATTTTTTCATATTTTATTCAGTGGTAAGGCACTGATATATTTTCACTTTTACTGTATTTCAAAATTTTAATAATTTGTTGTACATGTAATATTTATTTGACATCATTTTGCTGTGTCTTTTGACTCCCCTTTATTTTCTGTTCAATTCTGTATCCTACTTCAATTATTTTTTAAGAAAATAAATATTAGAAAATATTTTACATCTCTGCCCATTGTGAAAAGTAATCCTTTATAGTAATAATACTGAAAAACTTGAAAACTACTACTTTATATGCCTTATTTATATCTTCAGACATTTTGATGCTGTTTAATTTATATTTCACTCTAAGATTTTGTATTATTCTGAGAAATATTTAAAATCTCTTCCACTCTTTGTCCTCATTCTGATATAATAGGAAAGAGGAATTATGTTGATGTGGCTTTTTTCTAAACTATACAACGTAAAATACTTAAGTAAACTGCTTGTAAATATTCTCCCCAATTTTCAAGCAGATTTCTTCCTGGTATGCGAATAATGATTTTTCATAAAAGAAACAACAACAAACTAAGAAACAAAAAAGGATAATGATTTAAGAAATAAGTCAAATTAGAAATATTAATTTATAATGGCCTATTTCTTTGTTCAGTAAAACAAAGAGCAAATGCTTATCTTTTCTATTACTATATTAAGTATTTTATTTTATTTCATTTTAAATTGAAGATAGTAAATGTTTCTGAAGGTAAAAAGTGATGCATAGTGGAATTATCTACTCAGGTTAATTAACATGTACTTCATCTCAAATATTTATCATTTATTTGTTGGGAGAACATTTGAATCTACTCAGCTATTTTGAAATATATATATATATATATAATTACACACACACACATACACACACACACACATGTACCGGGGATCGAACTCTGGTCCTTGTGCTTGCGAGGCAGGTGGTGGGACCACTGAGCTAAATCCCTGGCCCTACATTTTTAATAATTATAATCATCATATAAGAGATAACCAGAATTCATTTTAGGTATTTAAAGAAGAAATTAATAGTCAAGTAAACCAATTTTGCCTGTATTCTTTTCTAAAAATTATTTTGGTTATAAATAGTTATTTCATTTCTCAGTATCTTGTGTATATTTTTAACATATATAATAAAGTGGTTTCTATTGATTTCATATGTGTACTCAAACATCAAGCATATTGATTAATTCTAAATTTTAAGAGAGTAGGAATTTAATATAGGCAGGCATACTGTAGATTATAAATTTTAAGGTGATTACAGAATGATAAAAGCAGCCATAGCTTGCTATAGTGAAGTGTATTTGGCCTTTTTGTGCTTGCGTGGTAGAAGTTGGTGTAATGAACATTTTTTGTAAATTGAGCAAGATTTCGGTACTCTCCTTTTAACTCTCCTGTGTTTTATGATTAACTATGGTTGTATGTACAGTTCTGTCTTACTTATCATAAGTTATAAGCAATTATAAACTTTTTATGGAAATCTAATCAAGATTTTACTTTGATTTGTTGGTTTTTTTTTTAACCATATTGAACTCATATATTCCTTTGTAAATTTGATTTGTTTTCAGTATTTTTTTGTGATAACATGGTAAAAATTTGCTATACGGTGTTTTAGTTAATTAATTTTTGTGTGAGTGGTGTTGAGGATCAAATGCAGGACATCACCTGTGCTAGGCACGCGCTCTAACACTGAGCTACATTCCTGCCCTTATACAGAAATTTTAAAGGGAACTTCATGATGCCTTATTCTTATTCTTAAAGTGATGATGGGAATTAAAAACAAGACCTTGCACATGGTAGGGAAGGGCTGTAATACTGAGTTACATCTTCAGCCCCTATGATATATTTCTTAATCATTTAAGCAAAAAATTTAATTAATTTTGAACTTACCTGATTTGCCTATTTTGTATCTACCAGTGGTTCCCCTTATTTTCTACACTATCAGAAATTTCCTGCTGTTATTAATATAAATTCATTCTCTTTTCCACAGAATTTATAAAGTAACATTTAATACCCCAAATTATAAATTCAAAATAATGTAAAAACAATATACTATGCCACTTATATTGTAATTATGGATACCTACAATATCTACTATTAGAATGCCAGAGGCAGATGAGTTAGTTTTCTCCTTGGTTATTTGGAAGCCAGATGCTAAGTGAGGGTTGGAACTTTAGTCTTCTAAGCAAGATCTGTTGTAGATCTATAAGTTGGTTTTAAAAAGCAAATGAATATCAGAAATTTAAATATTATATATTCAGCAACTAAAATCTTTCCAATTGGTAGAAATACTTTCTGCAGTATTTTATTGCTGTCTATTAAAGAGTATAGTCCCCCCCCTTCCCCCCCCCCTTTTTTTGGTACCAGGGATCAAACTCAGGACCTTGCCCTTGCAAGGCAGGCAGCAGAACCACTGATAAATCTCCGGCCCCTAGTCTTTATCTTTTTATGTTGAAGGATGTATCAAAAGTTTAAAAATCTTTTTCTGTATTTTACCTACATTATGGGGTTAATGTGCTAAATGAAATAATAAATATAAAGTTGTCTTATATTTATCAAATACACACTATTTGTGATTCTTTTGATAGAAATATAGATAGCAATAGATGTAGGACTGATTAGAGAAATAAGAATAAAAAAAAGGAGAATATCAAACTCATTTGTTTCAGAAATGAAATTTTCCTGAATATCTCTCTTCAATTAAGCTGTTCATCAATTCCTTTTTTACATAGACTTTTAAATAGATTAAAGAAAACATTTTGAAAAGTCAGTTTTAGGATAAGAGTAAAATTGAGTGGAAGTTACAGAGCTTCCCTAGGTACCTCCTGCCTCCAAGCATGCATTATCAATATCCTGCTATTATGAATGTCCCCCACTCAAGTGTAGATTGGGTAAAATTGATTAACCTACATTGGTACATCTTTATCACCCAAAATTTGTAGAGCATTTATTTTAGGATTCAGACTTGTTGGTTTACATTTTGTGTATTTGGACAAATATGTAATGACATATAACCACCATAATAGTATTGGAATAGTTAACTCTTTTAACAACTAATTAATCCATCCATTTAATTCTTTTTTACACCATTATTTCTTTTAACAATACTGTGTTCAATATATAATATTTAGTAAGACTTAGTCTCTGCCCTTTGGGAGTTCTTTTTACTGAAAAGATTTATAAATCTGAGAAATGTGCAGGTGGAAGAAACTAGATTTGCTAATTAATCCATTTTAACATTAATATTTTAATATCTCTGCGTAAGAATTGCTGAGTCCATTTCAACATTAAGAATGTTGTAATATCTCTGCATAAGAAATAGAAACTTGGAAACCATCCTGCTGGGATCAATGGACAGTTATTTGCTGGAACAAACTTAATGTATTGTTTGAACTTTATTGTGATTGCTTTTGGAAATGTTGGGAATTTTTCACCAGTATTGGTCATCAATGTTATTTACACATATATGTATACTGTGTCATGATCCCATATGTAATGGTTTTAGATGGAATTGCCATGCCCTATAAATAGCTTTGAATCGAAAAGAAAAACTAAAATGTTTTAGGCATAGTAGGGTCTTAGTTAAAATAATCAAATCATAGTTTTATACTACTTCATGTTAGATAATGTTACATAAACTAGTAAAAATAGTATATTTTACTTATTCCTCACTATTCTTTTTAACATTAATTGAGCCAGGCATGGAGGCACACCTGTAATCCCAGCACTTGGGAGGCTGATGCTGTGAGTTTGAGGCTGCCTGGGCTGCACAATAAGTTTAAGGCTAGCCTGCAATACAAAGTGAGACCCTGTCTCAAAAAACAAAAACAACTGAAAAAAAATGAACAAAATAAATTAATTGAAAGGTTTTCACGTGCTAATTCTTCTTCACCATTTTCAGTCTAATTGTTTGATGAAGGCTGATTCTATTTATTAATTTAGGGGAGATGATTCTTGAAAGGCTGACACACTTGTGATTTGTGTTATCAGGAAATGAGACTTGGTATTCTTTTGGAGATTTGGAATTTTTGTTGTATTGTCAGTGATTGTTAACTTTTATATCTAGTAGAAAGTTTATATTTGGACAGTAAAATTCATTTAACATATGTGTATTTAATAAATAGATGTTAGAAAAGATAATAAATCAGCTCTTCTAAAAATTTATAGCCATGGTTAAGTCCTTTCATATTTACCAGGTTACCATACCTGCTACTTTATTATAAATTTAATCAAAGTTTTAGGCATTTCTTCAAATTTCAGTTAAGTGAAAAATGAGTTCTTTGAAAACATCATCGAAACTGTTAACACTTTAATGAGAGTGATCACGAAAAACAAGGCACAAATCACCAAGATTTGGGATAAAAGAGGGACCATAACCGATCTAATGATCAATAAAGGGTAATAAATTATGTAAAACATTGCTGTAATCCCAGTACTATAGAAGGCTGAGGTAAAATGGCCAGCTCATAATTTAGTAACTGAGGAAGACCTTGACTCAAAATTTGAAAAACTAGAAATAGGCTTGGATGTAGCTCAGTATGGAGGCAGTGGGTTCAATCTCTTATGCCACCATCACCACACAAATAACATACACACACACACAGACACACATGCACACACGCACATGCATGGGCATGTGCACACACATATAATGACTAGGGAACACAGAAAAAACAGCAAGAGTGACTAATGAAAGTGGAAACCACCTGATGTGTCATCACACACATTAAAAAAAATCTTCATACCAATTGATATGAAGTGGAAAACCTGACTCAGCATAGAAAAATTAGTTGAATAATGTTGCTAGGGAGCAGTTGAAAATTATGTGGAAGTATTTTGCAGTTTTAAATTTTAAAAATTTAATTTGAAATTTAAAAGTTAAAGATGATATTATTTATTATAGAAGGCCACACAATAAAAATAAATATAAGAACTATAAAAATGTATTCAGATAGTAGAAGAGACATGGCCTGTAGGAAGTAGAAAGAACAAAATGAATTATTGATGGAATTAGGAAACATAATTTTACACCTGGCTTACTGACCTCTAAGACTGACATCTAAAACATTTAAAACATTTTAAAAGTACATGTTTGCAGTATATAATGATTACATTTGCAGTGGGAAGTTGGCCCATATACCAACACATCTTAATTCTTTTTACTTTCCTTCCCCCTGCCTCCATTTTTGTTCCCTCCACCTTTTCAAAGATCTATCTCCATTTTTTATTATCTTTTTTGAAAAATTCGTGTTAAGTTAAAGCATTATATTAATCAGTGCTGTATTCATGCATGATTTTCAGTGAGGAAAGATTGTGTAGGAATAGTAGAAATCTATATAAATGGATATTGTATTGGTAGACCATTCCTGTTCCCTGTAATGTTTCATTCATAATTTGAATTTCATTTGCATTTTACTTATATTATAGAATACATTTTTACATTTAAACTTGATTTTCTCTTTAAAAAGGAAAAAAAAAACCAAAAATAATAACAGGCCAAATATCTCTGAGCATATTTGTATACAAAGAAAGAAGTAGCATAGAGGTAGGACTTACATCTAAATGAAAAATTCATTTATGTTTCATTCCCACCTCATACATATAGCTTAATGGTAATTCT
Organism: Fukomys damarensis; assembly: GCF_012274545.1. Lineage (NCBI taxonomy): Eukaryota > Metazoa > Chordata > Mammalia > Rodentia > Bathyergidae > Fukomys > Fukomys damarensis. The sequence goes on from NW_022900925.1 coordinate 24,893,606, forward strand.
TACACACTTACAATGAATTTTGTGTATGTGTGTGTTTTGATGGTGACGTGGTTTTCCACTTGTGGCATCATGCTGGTGCTCAGAAAGTATCAGAATTTGGAACATTGTGATTTCAGATATTTGGAGTAGGGATGTCTAACCTGTAATATTTTTAATGTCTATTGACAGTAAAGACTATTTCTAATACATCTTTATGAAAATTGTGAATAATATTTATCTTGATCAGTATTGATATGTGATGTCTTCAGCTACCTCTTATTTAGTGTATGATATTCCAATTTAAGAAGAATATTTGATTCTGACCTCAATTCTAGTGTTACCTGCTGTTTTTTTTTTGTTTAGCTATTCCTTAGTCCTTGCCTGCTTCCTTTTTATGTGAAAAAATTATTCATACTATGTTCTCAAGTTGTGGGATTATTGAAAAGTTTACTTAGTGTTTATTTAAAATGGAATAGCAGAAAAATGCAGAATAAAAAGTTATTAACTAGGGTAATCACAAATTTAGTTTTTAATATGGTTTAAGTTTCCATTTTCTTTGTTTTTCTATTTAATTAGTTAATAAAAAAAAAGACCAACTGGCTTTGGTTCTTTAGGAGCTGAGTAAGAATACAAATAATGTAATACTATCAAAAATTTTCCTCTTATATTTAAAGGATTAGATTTAGTAACACATGTTGAAGGTTGTGCAGCTTTTTCCCATTTAAAAATAAGTGTTTCCATGCTTCTTACAATTTGTGGTAGATTTTAAATGTCTTTACTATTTTGTGTTTCACTTATATCTCACATTCTTGGAAAATGTCACTTTCTCAAGTACTTTGTTCCGCTTTTCCTAATTTTGTTTCAATCTGTTAAGTATCATGAATGAAAATAATAAGTCTTTGTAACGGAAAATGATATTAATGTTTAGAATTTTGAAATTATAAAAGCCATATTTCACATTGCTTTAAAGTGATGGTATACATCACTTTTAATATTCATGGTATTTTATTAAAAAACAACAAAACTTTCTGAAGATATTGTTCAGGTTAAGAAATGGCTATGATTCTAATAAAATAGAAGTGCAGGGAAAATGCTGTAATTAAAAATAGTGAGAAACAAAATTTAAATATTTTGTTGCATTTAGAAATTAAATTTAATATTGTAGTTCTTGTTTTCAGTCAAGCATAAAAGATCTTTTTGCATATGTCTAATACTCCTTTTTAGGAGGTGTTTAAATTTCATGGACATACATGAAGTTACTATCACTTTACCTCATACATTATAGTAAAGTACTGAAGCATTCAGCATTATAGTTTTTAGAAAAAGCTAGATACACCTAGATGCTCCTTCATTCTTTTTGATTTAGAAAATGGATTCTGGTCCTTTCATAGAAAGATACAATTATCCATGAATACTTAAGTGCATATAACTAAACATCTTTAAAAATTCTTATTTTTTACTAATTCATTTTGTAGACTTGTGGTAGGTAGTTCCTTTGCCTAGGTCTCATAGCATTTTTTTTTTCATTGAGTTTATTGGAACTTTTTAAGTATACAGTACAGTTACACTCATCATTGTATAGCATTTTTCTTTAAGCAGTAATTGTTGAATCTGAAACAGCCAGAATATTTCTCCACATTTGCAGCATGTATAATAATACGTATTTTGTATATAGAAAGATTCTGAAGTTGTTGGTCAGCAAAACACATTATCACTCAACCAAATAATGTGGTTGTATATATTTGGTCAAATCTTTTAAATTGGTTAACCTCAGTTCATTAAGCACAAATTGCTGATATGATTTATGGAAAATTAAATAATTTTCTTTGAAGATTTCTTGCTGGGAGTACACATGTGATACGGTGCTTGCCTAGTGTGCTGGAGGCTGTAAGTTTGAGTCACAGCATCAGAGTGTGAATAAATGACTAAAAAGTAAAATAACGAACCAGGCATGGTAGCATAGATCTGTAGCCCCAGTACTCATTACGTTGAGGCAGAAAGATTGCCTTGAGTTGGAGGCCAGCAAGGCTAGCCTGAACTACATCATGAGACCCTTCTCAAAAAAAAAAAAAAGTTTGCTTAATGCTCAGTAGCCTGACCATTTTATCATTTTGAAAACAGGCTATTGTTACTGTAAAAGCTAGGTAGCATGGCAGGAATTTTATTATTTTGTAGAAGAATTTGAATAATATAAGCCCTATAAGGATGTTTATTTCAGAATAAATTATATTGCTAAGTTAAAACTATTTATTTGCATAAATGTTTAATGAACTTTCATATGCTGCTTTAAGCAATTGAAAGAATTAGATGATATTAGATTAATATAGCAGGTAGAAATCATAACTTTGTTACACTGCTGAAATTTAGTCTTCTTAAATATAGTCCTTGAAAAAGCATGTTTTTGTATCATCTGAAGTAGTTTAATGGCAGAAGTACCTATTATTGTATATCCTTAAAAATCATTCTGGGTCTTCAACTGGGGTGGTAGTGAATCTAAAGATTGTAGTATATACAAGAAAGAGAATGGATAAGTATGTATTGCTGATTGACCAGGTAGGTAAAATTTAACATTATAAATAGACATTTATTATTGCATGATTTCCATTGGTCGAGGGTACTCCACTTCTGCTTTTGTTTTTGAGACAGTTTGGCCTTGAATTTACAGCAACCTTCCTGACTCAGCCTGAGTGCTGGGATTACAGACATATGCCCCCATATTAGATTTTCTATTTCTAATCTAAATCTGATTCCTTTTCTTAGGATTGTATTGAGGGCCTTGGTGTTTTACTGGCTGTAGCCAAGAGGTTATTTTCAGTTCCTGTACTTCCTCAACATGAGGCTTCCTTATAGGGATATTTCCATAACTAGGCTAGTAGAGACAATCTCTCCTGATGGCCTTTTGGGGACCATGGGGACTCGTGAATGGAATGTACCGTGACGAGAGCTTCCAAGGGTCTGGAAATGTATTTTGCTACCTGTGTAGATTTTTAGGAGTATATTCACTTCATTAAAATTCATTAAGGTATACAATTCAGATTTGTGTGTTTTTTAGGTTTCTAAAAACAATTCTAGCACATATTTATCGAACTCGGGACCTGTGCTTATGAGGCAGGCACAGTGCCACTGAACTAAATCCCTGGCCCTCTAGCACATATTTTTATGAATAACTGCCAGTGCCCTCTTGTGTTTTGATGTATTCATTTCTACATGTCAAGTAATTTGTTGATGAGTATGATTCAGTAATAAAATTATGTGGTGGATATAGATTTTGGTTAGTGGTACAACACTTGTCTAGCATGTGTAAGGTCCTGGATTGGATCCCTGCCATAGAAAAATGAGAAAAAATAAGACGTCCTTGGCTTTAGTGGAATTTCAGCTTTATGATTTTTGAGGTTGGACAACCATACTATGTCAAAATAACTAGGAAATTTGTAATCATTACTAATGTGAGGATACTATTTCATGATCTATCATATATAGTGGCTTGGGTCCCTATACTCTGAGGTTAACATTTTGCAACAAAATACCATTTGCCTATATTGGGATAGAAAATCCAAACTGTGCTGGAACAATTTTTTTTTTCAGTTTCCTATTTAGAACCCTGACTGTAACTATTTCTTAGTCCTTTTCCTCTGCTTTTCAAAAGTCTGTATAGCCTGTGGGATGTGACGCTCTGTACCACATGGGGTGGGTTTTGCTCTTTCCATTATTACTCTATATTCTCATCACCCCGAGTCATTTTATTTCTTTCTTTGATACCTCTGCTATCTCTGCTCTGGTTTAATTTCCTGTTTTTTATTTTATATCCTTGGATTCTACCATTGTACTGAAAATAAATTCCTCTATATTTCTAGCCTGGCCCTTCTTCAAAACAGTTTTTTCCTACTAATATTTTCCTAATTTATTTTTTCTTTTCTTTTTTGGGGCGTACCGGAGATCAAACTCACGACCTTGTTCTTGTGAGACAGTGGAACCATTGAGCTAAATCCCTGGCCCCTGATAGATTTATCATTAAATTCTCTTCCTTTCCTTCTCCACCATCCTCTCCCTCCTTCTCCTCCCTCCTCTTTTTCACGTGAGTCAAACCTTGAGCCTTGTGCATGCTGGGCTAGCACCTCTACCACTGAGCTATACCCCTGACCCTCAATACACCAGTAATGAACTCACTGAGAAAGAAATGAAGAAAATACCATTTACTTTTAATTTTTTAATTTTTAAAGTTAATTTTATTGATACATTTAAGGTATACAAGGTAATGACATTCTTCACTGGAAATTTGCACCTTTACATGATCCATCTTGGTTCTTATTTTTTTCCCATTCCCCTGCCCTCCCTTCCTCCGCTTCTCCTTATCTACCAAGACTTTGTTTCCATTTCTTCTTTTTCTCATGTTAATTCCTGTCTTTGTTTTCCCCACCCCTCCCGCTTCTCGTTCCCCTTTGTACCTTTTCTTCCTATTTCACATTATCTATTATACCTTTTAGTCATTGTTTACACTTTCAGTGAAAATACCATTTATGATAAGAATAAAATTATATACCTAGGTTTTTACTTTGTTAAGGAAGTTAAAGACCTTCATATTGAAAATTATAGTACTCTGAAACAGGAGATTAAAAAACACTAGAAGATGGAAAGACATCCCTGTTCCTGGGTAGACAGAACCATCACTGTCAAAGTGACCATATTATCCAAACTGATGTGTAGATTTAATAAATCCTCATCAAAATACCAACAGCATTCTTCACCAAGCTAGAAAAAAAATCCAATATTTATATGGAGCCAGAAGAGAACCAGAATAGGAAGAGAAGTCCTGGGTTACAGGAGCAGAGCAGGAGGCATCACAGTCCTGGATCTCAAGCTATATTGTAAATCTACAGTGGAAAAAAAGCATAGTACTGGCACCAAAGCGGGCACATGGATCAATGGAACATAATAGCAAATGCAGAAATAATCCTAGGAGCACTCAGACGTCTGATTTTTGACAAATGGGCCAAAAACATGCTGGAGAAAAGATAGCCTCTTTAACAAATGGTGGTAGGAAAACTGCAGAAAATTCCACATGCAGAAAATTGAATCTAGATCCATATTGTTCACCATGCACTAAAATAAAATCAAGATGGATCAAATACCTAGATATTAAAACAAGAATACTCTTGAAGTACATGTCCAGCCCTTGAAAAAAATTTTAAAATAATTTTGTGACTGATATTGCTAAATTGCCAGGCTCAGCCTGAACTTGTAATATTCCTACCTCAGCCTCCCAGACTCCTGGGATTACAGGATGTACTACCACACTCAGCAGTAAATTCCCTTTTTTTGGCTGTTGTAATATGTAAAAATTAGGGCTTTTGCCCTTACAAAATATCAGTAACTCACTTTATGGGTATAGATCAGATGTAGCACAGGTAACAGATTGTTTAGATAAAAAATTTCACTCTTGGTAGTGTACTATAAACACATTCCTGTACTTAAATGTAATTTAATGAGAATTTGCATTTAGTTTCATTTTTATCATAAAAAGTACAAAATACATTTATTATACATTTTGATTATATGTATAGGACTTCTCAGTAGCCCATGAACAATTCAGATATTTTTGAATTACTGTTTAATAATAAAACTTTCATTGTTTCTCTTTTTCTTACAACCCTTGGCATTTGCTTTTAATTCTAAACTTGGCTTTCAAAATAATTATGGAGAACTTTTTGTGCTCTTAATTATCAACTTTATCTTTAGTGTGAAATTACAGCTTTATGTTTCATATCAGATGCAGACTAAAAAATATTAATTCAGGGCTGGGGATTTAGCTCAGTGGTGCTGTCACCTGCCTTGCAAGCACAAGGTCCTGAGTTCAACAAAACAAAACAAAAACTCCAAAAACCAAAGCAAAAAATATTAATTCACTTGAGTTTTATAGAAATCCACGAAGAGTGCATTATACAACTTTCTTGTGACACTCTTTTCTACACCATTTGTGTGTTATATAATGTCAAAACTAAAAGCTTGTTTCATATCTATATTTTAGTAAAGCACATTACAAGACATGCATACTGATTATTTTATGGAAATCTTTCTCATCAGTCTGGCCATGAGGAAAATTAAGATTGTCTTCAGTGTTCCGTGGAAATGGTCAAGGCTTTTCAGGAGAGAAAACAGAACAAAAGGATATTTCGGGCGTGCACACAATTGTGTTATTGGCAGGAAATGTGCTGATTGCTTTGTGAATGTGTCAATTTGTGAATTATCTTTCCTATTATTGAATGAGAGGATGTCTCTCAATATATAAATAGAGTATTCATTTTGCCAGATCTTGTTCAGTTAGTGATAAACTGCACCTTCATAACATTTTTCTACCTATGAAAGTAGTTTTGAAGGAATAATCATAGTTGTGACATTGTATGGATGCCGGAGGGCAGTGGAGTGATCAGAATTTGAGGAACCAGTATGTTGTAACCCTAATGAGTACCTAATTGAAGGTGACAAGCTGTTTTCCCCTTTCTTGTGCAAGCAAAGTCTTAGCATTCGTTATGAACTCATTACTTTTCAACAGTGTTCTGTATTAATTTTTAGGAGAATACTTAGAAAATAATTTTTTTTAATTTTAGAGACTGGAGTTCAGGCTTTTACAAATTTGCTTCCCATCTCCATCTTTATAGTTTTGTGTTTCTACCATAATGGTGACATAGCAACATTTTCATGACCTGAAAAGTTTCTCATGCCATTTTGTATTGTGTCTTCTCTGTTCTCTGCCAACTACCGATCTATTATTATTATTATTATTGCTATTATTACAGGTTTGTCATTGTTAGCCTTATCAGAGTGAAGGAGTCATATAATATATAGACTTTTTTATACATGAATGGCCTTCCCTGGCTTTTGCAGCATGGATTTGATCATTTAAATTGTTTTATGGATAAATTGTTCTTTTTAATTGCTTTTAATTTAATTATTCCATTGGGTCAGTATTTCACTGTGCATTCTCTATTAATGAATATTTGTTTCTAGTTTTTATTATTAATAATAAAATAGATAGTCATATCTCATGGGAAGGTTATGTTTACTTTTTAAAGAAACTGGTAATCCACTTTTCAAAGTAATTTTTCATCCCCAGCAGTGATCATGAGAGTTTCAATTACTTTCCATCCTTTCCTATACGTTACATTACCGGTTTTTAAAGATTTTTTTTCTTGTATAAGTGATGTAGTGGTACCCCATATTGGCTTTAATTTGTATTTCCCAATATGTTGAATATTTTATGTGCTTAGTTACTATCTCCATATCTTCCTTGGTGAAGTATGTTTTAAAATACTACGAACATTTTTAAAGGTTGCATGTATCATCATTGTTAGAGTTACATGAATTTTTTGTCATTTCTTCTCTATAACACACACACACACACACGTATTTGTAATTTTCCCTCACAATATAGGATTTGCCTTTTCATTTTCTCCTTTCTGTGTTAAGTAAAAGTATAAAGTTTAAATTCTGTTAAATTTGTTATATGAGGTGGGATTAAAAACATGGTGAATGTTTAAAAAAAGCTACTAAAGTAAAAGACACATTTCCATCCTCCTCAGAATAACCCCTGCTCTTGAAGCCCCATTTCCCTTCTTTCTTGTCTCTCTGTCAAGATGTCCAGAAGTGTTCTTTCATGAGGTTCTAGTTGTACTCTCATGGTTGCCTCTGTATCCTGAATCAAAATCTTTACTTTTCCTGGTCATTTTGACTTCGGGAAGGAGCTGGAAGTCTCATGGTGCCCAGTCTGGAGAATGAGGTGGATGGGGAACACACTGTGATGTTTTGATGAACCTGCGAATCTGTTGGCTGGCTTGTGGTAGTAACATTCATTGTATTTTTGTTCATGCCTTGTAAATATGTGTAAGAGGACTTCCAGAACTGCTTCTGAAGGTGCTGAGAAAGATCGGACAAGTGAATTTGAAGAGAGGGGAACATTCTGAGGAGGATTAATGGGAATGTGTCTTTTATTGTAACAAATGTTTTTTAAAAATTAAAACTTCATTGTATGTTTTGATTACTTCTCATATGTATATTTTCATGTATCCTCTTCTGTTTCAGAAATAAATAACAGAAACTTTTGTGCTTTTTTTTGTTCTAGATACTGTATGATTTTGGATACTCTAGTTTTAGATCTACAATATTTTTTTTGTTTTGTTTTGCTTTTGGTTTTTTGAGGCCAGTGTCCACTCTTGTGTTGAGGTTGGCTTTGAACTAAGTAGCCCAGGCTGACCTCGAACTTGAGACAGCTTCCTCAGGTGTCACCATGCCTGATCTAGGAAAGATTTTTTTAGCATAATATGATATATAATATATAATTTTTGCATATTATACTTTTGATATCTTTTGATCCAAAGATTGTCTTATCGTTTAATTATATTACACCACTCATGAAAATCAATTGGCCAAACAAGTGTGTTTTTCAAGACTTGCCGGTTTGTACATGTTAAGGGATTTGTTTGTGCCATATTCCATTTCCTTCTTTATGTTTATTTGTCTCTCTTATTTTTCTTGAACACTTGGACTAGAGATAGCAGGTATTTGCCATTTTCAAAAAATCAATTGATTTTTGAAAAGAAAATGTTTTTTATATTTTCAAGATTTAGTTTTGATTTTTCTCTTCTTGCTTACTAATTTTTTTCCTAGTTACATTTTAAATTCTCATTCTATCTTTGTTGGTTTTAATTTACTCTTCTTTTCCTACTTTTTTTTTTTTTTTTTCTTTTTTTTTTTTTTTTTTTTTTTTTTTTGGTGCTGGGACTCAAACCCAGGACCTTGCACTTGCGAAGCAGGTGGCAGAACCACTGAGCTAAATTCCCGGCCCCTTCCTACATATTTTTAAATCTTGAAAGTTGTACACATTTCTTGGGAAGTGTGATGCTTGCATACATTGTGCATCTCCTCTCCTACTTTCATGGTGAAAAGTTTAAAATACAGTCTATTCAAAATGTACAGTGCATTATTGTTATCCAGAGTTACCTTACTGTGCAGTATCACACCAGAATCTGCTGCTATCTAACAGTAATTTAGTGTCCATTAGCAAGCTTTCTTTATCCCTCCCTATGTCCTAGGATTCCAGTTTTGGTAGACACCATTCTACTTTCAGTATCTATGAGGTCAGCTTTTTTGATTTTCACATGAATGAGATCATAGAAGTGCTTATCTTCATGTGCCTGGTTTATATCACTTAATAAGCTGTCTCCAGTTACATCTGTGCTGTTGTTAATGACAGGATTTCATTTTTTAAAAATGTCTCAGTATAATTCCATTGTATAGCTATATCACATTTTAAAAAATTCATCAGGTGGTGGACACTTTGTTTCCATTTCTTACCTGCTATGACTAATGTTGAAATAAGTGAGAGTGCAGGTATCTCCTACATACTCATTTTTTTTTTTTTTTTTTTAGATAGGGTCTCACTATGTAGTTCAGACTGCCCTGGAACTCACTATGTAGCCCAGGCTGGTCTTGAACTTGCAGCAATCCTCCTGCCTCAGCCTCCTGAGTGCTAATATTACAGGTGTGCACCACCACCCCTGGCTTCCCACATACTCATTTTGTTTCCTTTAGGTATATACCCAATCAAGGGATTGCTAGATCATATGCTAGATCTATTTTTAATTTTTTAAAGGAGGTGAGGTTTAATTTGACTTACCTTTAAACATTTTTTAAAATTAACCTCCATACTTTTTCTATAATGGATGTACTAATTCCAACAGGGTGCAAGAAATTTCTTTTCTCTATATCCTCACCACTACTTGTTTTATGTAGTCTTATTTTTTTTTTTTCGGTGTGTGTAATCCTTTTAATAACCATTCTTCAGTAGGGTGATGCTATTTCTCATTGTTTCAATTTTCATTTCTCGGCTGATTAGTGATGTTAAACTTTTAAAATATTTGTTGGCCATCTGTGTATCTTTTGGGAAATATCTTTAGTTTTTATGCTTATATTTTTAAATTGTGTTTTTTCTGTTAAATTTTTTGAGTTCCTTATATATTCTGTGTATTAGCTTTGTGGTTTGTAGTGTTTTTCCTTGCATATGGTTGGTTGTCTCCTTGTTCTATGGATTGTTTCCTTTGCTTTACTGTGTTTGATGTCATCCTGTTGTGTATTTTTGCTTTTGATATTTTGTCCACGAAATCCTTGCTTATTCTAATATCCTAGTTTTTTCCCTATGTTTTCTTTTAGTTTCATGTATTGCCCTTTAGCCTTTATTTTCCTACTTTTTTTTTTGAGACAGGTTCTCACTATGTGGTTGAGACTGACCTGGAACTCACTATGTAGCCCCAGGCTGGTCCTGAACTCACAGCGATCCTCCTGCCTCAGCCTCTCCTGAGTGGTGGGATTACAGGCATGAGCCACCATGTCTGGCACTCCCTGCTGTCTTTAGAGGGATATAATGAATTGTTAATCTGTGTGCAGAGCACCTTGTGTTAATTTTCATAGCTTTGTAATAGTTTTTATCATGTGGACTGCAATTCCATACATGTCAAATTTTTCATTTCTGATACTCTTTAGGTTTAGTTCTTGTCTGATAATTTTTTGATGAGGTTTTGAAATCTTTTTAGAAAAGCTTTCAGGTTGTGATATTTTATATAGCTTTTAAAGAAAACTTTTGTTGTTTATTTTGATACAAAGTCTAGGCTAGGTTGGACCTTAACTTTGACCCTTCTGCCTCAGCTTCTTGAATACCTGGACCATTTTATTCTGTATTGAATAAATGTTTAAAACATTTCTTTACATTTAATCCAAGGTAGTAAAAGCTTTTGATTTTTAATGCCATAGTGTGTGTTAAAATTTCATTTTCTAATTTTATTTTTTTTAGAAATACAGGTAATATTTGCATATTAACCTAGAATCTAGTGACTTATTAATCAACTGTAGAATTTGTTTATTGAGTGTGTTTTATGTATTATTGGGCTTTGTATAATAAGATTTTCAACAAATAATGGTGGCTTTATTTTTTTCATTGTAGTAATTACTTCTCTTGACTTATGTACACAATGTGCCCTACTGTGTTCAGTCATGTTTAAAATGAAGTTTTTTTAGAGTAAAATCTTTCAGTATTGTATAATTATATATATTTTTTGCTAATTTGGTTTTGAGCATAGTACTCTTTTACCAAATTAAGGAATATTTTTTGTCCTAAATGGGTTTTACACTTTTTTGAATCTATTGAGATAATCATGCAGGCAGTTATTTTTTCTGCATAATATTGTTTTCTGAAAGACATATGTGTATTTTTCTATTCCCTTAATTTTGACTTCTTACATTAAATTGAGTGGAATGTACTATGTCAAGTTTCTGGTAAAGTCTGAATCAGCTTGCTAATATCATATTAATAAGGGATTTTAGTATTGTGCTATAAAAAGGCATGGTTTATTGGAAATAAATATATATAACTTATCTGTGATGTCATCAAATCCAGGGCCAGCACTCTACCACTGAGCTACATCCTTGCTTTCCTATTTAAAAATAGTGCCTTTCTTTTTTCTTTTAGCACAAGCCCATCTTATTGCTGTGTGGATCTGTATTCACTTCGTACTGGGGAGATGGTCAAATCCATTCAGTTTAAAACACCTATTTATGATCTTCACTGCAACAAGAGGTAAGCATTTATACCTTCTGGGCATAGTAATTTAGTAATCTAGTAATTTCATGATAAATTTATTAGAAAAGACTTTCCAGGAAAATCCTTCCAAATTATGTCCATTGAAAAAGCTGCTATAAGTTTTCTTGGTAGATATGTTCAGACTTCCAGTCTTGACTCACTGGGGAATTATGAATTCATTGTAGTGGATATAACCATAATGTTAAAAACAACATGCAAAAGAATTGAAAGTATCTGAGAAAAAATAGCTTAGTTTTCCTGAGAAAACTTTTATGTGTACAATGTATATTTGTATATTTATTGGTTTATTATGAGAACTGTGATTTTGGTGGGAGGACTCACTAAAACTTTTGAAAAGTGTGTTTCTAATTGTAAAATATTCTTTAACTTTTTAAAAAGACTGCTGTACACTTCATAATGTAGCTGAAACAGGCACTGGATTGATTTTCCTTCTTTCATGTGATAATATTCAGATCTAGGCTGAACTGCTCCCTGACTTCTTTTTTTTTTAATCTTATTTAGTTTATTGGTACTTTTAAGTCCCTGACTTCTAATGACAAATTAACCACAGAATGTAAGAAAAGAAACGAACCTTTGAACTCTTATTATACAGTTCTTACATTTTATATTTGAAAAACTGAAACCCTATGATGATTAATGCCATGATCACCAATATTGAATATAAGGTATAAATCTGCTGTCATCTAAGAGCAACAGATAAAATATAACAAATGAAATATTTTCTGCTATTTCAATAAATTCAAGGGAAACAAGATATTCTCAGGTTAGAGATGCTTCAAAAAGGCTTATTAACAATGCAAAGTAAGGATAATCACAGTTGTTGCAAGTATTTGAATTTAACTTCAAAAACACAAAAGTTAAAGGAAATAGAGGAAACAGCATAGTAGTTCTAGGGTAGCAAGTTAAACGAATCACATATAAGTGGTAAACAACATTATTGGATAGTTTGATCCCATAAATAATTCATTTAATTCAGAAACCTTCTTTGTCCTTTTGTGAACTAGGTTACTTGTTATTTAGCAAAAAAACCCAAAAAAACAAAAACAAAAAACTAAGAAACAAAAAAGAAACCAAAACATATTGTAAAGGAAGGAAGTACAGAGATTTTTAGAGCACACTTGTATTACTTGTTTAAAACTTCCCAAGTACTTACTTTTTTGAGTTATCTTAAAATCGAGAGGAAATCAAATCTGTAATTATATATCATTGAAAAATTAATAGCAAAATATATCTGAAGAAAAGCTTTAGGAGCTAAGTACAAAAATTTGATTCACCAGAGGTTGTGGTCATCTATATCTGAATTTTCTCATTCTGCAAAAAGCATATAGACCTATAAAAGCAATTATAAAGTCACCTGTAACTCATGGTTAGTTCATAATTATGCAAGAGCGAATAATGTAACTTGAAAGTTTAAACATGAGACCAGCAGACTCATTGAAGAACCTGTGCGAGATGGTATGACATAGATTATGTTGAAGAAAAGACAGTAAATTGTGTTATTTTTTCCTAGATATACTGCACTTTAAACCATTAGAAACCCAGTAGTTTAAAGCACTAAGAAGTTACCAGAGGATGGGAACATTTGCAGGAATAGATGTGATCATGAAAACAACTTCTGTTAATGGGGAAGACAATTTTAAGGGGAAAGTTTTCTTTAAATAAATGAGTGTAATAAAGGATAGGTATGAAATAAACCTTACTGAAACAAGGTAGCAACACTGATTTGGAAGATAGGTCTCTCTGTGCCTTTAAGCCCTCTTATGTAAGCCATTTTTGCCAGGAATGGTGGTGCACACCTATAATCCCAGCATTTGGGAGGCTGAAACAGGAGGATTGCTGAGAGTTCAAGGCCAGTCTGGGCCACATAATGAGTTCAAGGCAGCCTGAACTGCATAGTGAGACCCTGTCTCAAAAAATTTTTTTTTTCATAGTTAGCAGTTATTCTGGGCCTGTCCCACCCTTGGATATATGGACCTGTTGTATTGTTTATCTTAGTTAATGATATTCAGATTGAGAGCATTTGAGGAGCTTTATTTAAGGAAGGAATTATACTAAAGGATGTTCATTTGTACTTAGATCTGATATAGATGATGAGACTCTCCTTTTGCTATAAGGCGATAAGGGGATTTGAGAGAGAGTGAGGGAAAGTATATACTTTCTAAATGAGTAATTGAAAATTTTATATTAAGCAATTATGTTGGTATAGAAATATTTTTAGATTCTTTGATATTCTTTCTTTCAAGCGCCAGGATTTAATTTCCCCAACCTTGAATGTAGGATGGACTTAATAGCTCATTTAAAATGACTGGAATACAGCAAAAGTTGTGGTAAGCAAGGTGTACAGTAAGAAGGTGGGTATAATAAGAGAATAGCTTGTAAATATCAGATATTTTGATGTAGACACAATTAGTGCATCTCTCTGGTTTTTTTTTTTTGTTTGTTTTTGTTTTTTTTTTTTTTGTACAGGGATTGAACTTGGAACTTTGTGCTTGCAAGGCAGGTGATGGCACCACTGAGCTAAATCCCTGGTGGTCCTGATGTAGACACAGTTAAAATTAAAATTAGGAATAGAAAAAAAGGAGAACACAAAGTGCTGTAGAAGAAAGTGAAATGGTAACAAATGATCAAGCAAATAATTAAAATAGCCCAAGAAAGGAAGTTAGGGCAGGAATCAGAAATCTTGCCCCTAGAAAGACAAACATTCCATATTACCAAGGGGTGTTGAGACCATTACATATCAATCATGTTAGTTAATGTATGCGAATTTAAATCACCTATAACAAGATATTTCAAACAGACCCAGTAAACAAAGCAAAGGGTTAATCTCTCTGATGTCCAGACATATGGATAATTGGTTGTATATACCAAACACGCTTTCATGATTGTACTGAATAAAAATCTCAACAGAGAAATAGGAACTTCAAAATAGGTCAGTAGAAATTATAGTTTGAAGAGTAGAGATCAAAAAATGAACAAAATATGAGAGCCTCATGGCACTGTTAGTATCAGAAGATTTAAGAAGATAAGTGAGAAAACATTACTTGAAAAAATAATTTTTAAAAATTACACACATTTTACAAAGAACATATATTTATATATTCACGGTCCCCAGGAACACCAATAGCATAAGAAAGAAGAAAACTATTTCTAGGTATATCATAGTAACATAGTAACATAACATAGCAACATAGGAAAATTAAAGATAATTTAAATACGCCTAGATAAAACACTTTATATGTGTGGAAATAATTTAAAGTATGATGGAGGTTTTTGGAGCTTGTAGAAGAATTAAGAGCACTCAGAAGAAATCTGTTACTTCTGCTACTTTTAATTTGTAGATTCTCCCTTCCTGTAGAATGAGTTACACATCTATGTGTGTATATCCAAATCTTTTCATCCTGACTGTATATTCCCTCCACGTACCCAGCCCAGTTTTCTTAAATTAAGAATTTTGTTATTTTCCTACCACTGAGCATATATTGTTCTCTCCATGGCTGCATTGGTTTTGAAGTTCCTCTTACTGCATATCAGTCAGCTTTCGGATCTTGTTTTGTGAGCTGTATTCAGGATTCATAAACCAAATACTTGTTAATTTTCTGCTACATACCAGGCCTGAATTTCAGCCTTATGTGTTCATCAGTGAGCAAAACTTTTTTTTTTTTTTCTTTAGTTTTTTGAGACAGGGTCAGAAACCAAATTCTTGTCTTCATCACATTGTGTTTTTAACAAAGACAGACTCTCAAATTAGGGTAGATGCTGACAAAAGGAATGGGGTGTTTGAAGGCTCAGCTGTACACAAAGAACCAAAGGCAAATCTGTCTTCTGTGAGGAACTCTGTAGGATTAAAAAGAGCTTCGTCAGCTCCTACAGTCATGTGTAAGTTGTGAGGTTTTGTACACGGGTCGATGAAGGAAAAGACCCTATGAAGGTTAAAAACAAGAAACCAAAGCTCCAAACATAAAGGGGATTTGTACCTTCCCATTCACATGGGTGCTTTGGGGCCTTCTGGACAAAGAACATCTGACAGCTCTTGGAACTCACCTCTGAGGACTCAGAGTTAGGTTATCCTGTTACAAATTTGTTGTTTTGTTGTTAAAAACATATGCCAAGCCCTAAGCAGAGATCTGTATGCTGTATTGCAAATTCAAGCTAACACATGCATGTTTTTTTATACTGCCTGGAGGTTGTGGGTTTTTTGGTTTTGTTGTTGTTTTTTTGAGGCAGGATCTCATTATATAGTTCAGGCTGGGCTTGAACTCACTGTGTAGTCCAGGCTGGCCTCGAACTTGCAGTGATCCTCTGGCATCAGCAGCCTCTTGAGTGCTGGAATTACAGGTGTGTACCACTACACCTGGATTATTTGATTTTTTTTTTTTTTTGGTTTTTTGAGACAGGGTCTCACTATGTAGTTGAGACTGATCTGGCGCTCACTATGTAGCCCAGGCTGGTCTCGAACTCACAGCAATCCTCCTGCCTCAGCCTCCTGAGTGCTGGGATTACAGGCATGCGCCTCCATGCCCAGCTTATTTGATCTTTTTAGATGATTAAGAATTTGTGTAAAGGAATAGTACAGATCTTGGTAAATAATATTTACATATGGAAATACTTTTTATTTCTATCACGGTGCAGTGTGTAAGATGGCTTCAGACATTATTATAGTAACAGAACACAGTTGAAACTATTGAGTGTTTTTAAGTAATAACAGATAACCTGGTAAAGACAGCTCTTTAACAAACCCAGCTTGGAGGGGGTGGATAATCACAATGATGTAATGGAAATTATTCATTGAAAGTTTTTTTGTACCATCAAATATAACTTTTAACAAATGAACAAATTAATTAAGCATGCATTTTAAATACTAAATTTTGGTTTTCCCTAGCAGTTATTAGCATGTGTTGTAATATTTACTTGTACCCAATTTTGAGAAAATGGTATATTAAGTATTTCTTTACAATTGTCAATCTTTTTTTAGATTTTTAGAAATAATTTTTAAACTTGATAATTTGTATTAAGATTCTAGTTAAAGTTTAGTAAATTGAATGAATCAGAACTGACTTATTCATATTGAGTCACATTTGTTTTAAATTTCTTTGTGTGTGTGTGTGTGTGTGTGTGTGTGTGTCTATGTGTTGAGAAATTCAGCATTTAAAAGTGATGGATTATATAAATCCATTTTGTTTAATTCCATAAGTGAAACATAATGAACAGTGAACTCTTCATTGATATGATTCATTCATAAGGTTACGTATTTAAAATGAAGGAAAATGAAACTTTATTAAGAGAAAAACATTTTTGATGTGATAGCTTTTCTTCAGTAACATTTTCTAATCATCTGTCTTGCTCATATAAAATATTTACTTGCTTATATTTTTGACTTTAAGAGACAGATAATCCCTACCTTAAATAATATAAGAAATGTTTTTCTTTTAAATCTAGATGATTTAACTTATTTATGATTCAAGGATTCATAGAATTTTATTTTCACTTGTTTTTCTTTTTTTTCCCCTCCAATTTTAGGATTCTTGTCGTAGTGTTACAGGAGAAAATCGCTGCCTTTGATAGCTGTACTTTTGCAAGAAAATTTTTTGTTACAAGTATGTATCAAATTTTTTAAGCTGTCATATGTTTTTGAGTTTATACTAGTTGATACAAACTAGTTATGTCATTCGGTATTTCATTTGAATTGTGATGTTCTTCCTTTGATTTTTGTGTATGTTCTTGTTCAGTAATTGTATGATATGCAATTTTACCTTGCCAGTGTATTCTTATTATACATATTCTATATTGCCTCAGTTTTCTCACATACTCTCCTTGTATAATTACAATTAATTTCGTATATCATTATCATTACTTTTTACTTCTATTACTTGAATTTTATTTTATTTTATTATTTTTTCATTAAGTTTATTGGTATGTTTTAGGTATACAATATGATGACATTCATTATTGGGAATTTGTACCTTTACATGATAATATCTTGGTTATTTTTTCCCCATTCCCCTGCCCTTCCTTCAACCCCTCCACCACACCTCCCATTTACAAAGACTTTGTTTCCGTTTTTCCTTTTCTCTTATTTTTTCTTTCCCTTCTTTCCTTTCCCTTACTCCTCCCTCTTCCTCTTCCCCTTTAGACCTTTTCTTCCTTTTCACATTATGTGTTTATATCTATTATTTTTTGAAAGCACTTTTTACACTATTTATTTACATCCCATACTTGAGTAAGTAACTGGATTATCCTATTTGAGGGTTTTGAAATGCCAAGAAATATTTCCCATCTTTTTCTTCCTCTCTTTGCTCCCCTGTAATAAATTTTGCTGCACCCAAATTCAAAGCTAAGCATAGCATCTAGTCCCAAATTATATACTCAAGCACACAGAATTAATATATTTGACATGGTATGAAATTACATGTATGAAATTGTATCTAGAAGGGAAGGAGAAGCTAGGAGGGGGAGAAAAAGGGAGAGTGAAATGGGTGGACCTTGACACCATACTCTTAAGTGAGATAAATCGGACACACGTTTAAATACTGCACTGTTTCTCAGGTGTGAGAAACAGTGTGGAAATAAGGACTGAGCTGTGTAATGGATGTTGGGAAATGGGAAGAAAGCGTTGACATGGGAAGGGAACAATAGGGGAGGGAGGGAGAAAGGAAGGAAGGGACAAGAAAAAAAGTGAAGATAGAAGGAAACAATGGAAACAAAGCTTTTGTACATAGGGAGGGAAGGGGGCTTGAGGGGAGGGATGGGATAAAATAAAATTAAATGAAAAAAAAAAGAAAAAGGGAGAGAGAACCCAAATGACTTTTTAGATATGTATTTGCTTATGGAGTTGTTGGTTTGCAAGTGGTACATCATATCAGACAGGTTTGCAGGTTGAAACTTCTGCGGGAATTAGCAGGACTACTCTGTAGTCTGAAGGCAGTCTCGGCACAGAATTTTGTTTAATCTTTTTTTTTTTTTTTTTTTTGTAGTCCACATTTTCTATTTTGCATTCTTTTTCATCTTTTGCAACTGACCATGGAAGCTTTAGTTGAGTTTTCCCAGAGATTCTGATATGTACATTCTGAAGAAATAATTTAATCGATCTCAATTTTGAAATGAGCAGGGAATCTCAGTTGGCATTTGTTGGAGCTCCTGAAGTAACGTATCTTCTGACACAGATATTTATAGAGTATCTGTGATGTTTTAAGCACCAGGCAGTAGCCACTTTTTATGTATAAAGTTCTTTGATACAATTACTACAGTACGTATTAGATATAATTATATACACCAGGTTTCATTATAGTACATTACTTAACATTTTGTAGACCATTGAGAAAAATAAGACAAGCACATGCCTTTATATTTATAATTTTTCTTCTGAGACATAGTTATTATACATTAATGTATTTGTTACATTTCTAATTAAATAATTACGAAGATAGAACCATATAATGGTTCTGTTTATTCTAGTTAGATAGGTTATAGAGAGTCAGTCAGAACAATGGACAGATATTTCAGCCAGATCCAGGTGCCAGATTTTTCCTGAGTTGCTTTCATCTCACTTTATCAATAGTTTTATGGTATTTATCAGAAATACTTGTTTCATGTCTTCTGCACCTCCATTATGACTCAATTTTAATTGTATACTTATAATCTGTGTTTCATGATAGTGGATTTTACTTTCAGGTCAGGGGCATGGAACTATCTTTTGGTTTTGTTTTTAGTTTTTTAGTTTTTAGTTTTTAAAATGAAGATATTATGCTGCCTCACTTGAGTGATAAAGTTCAGAAAAAATCCAAAATAATTGTTTGTTAAAGTACTTTAATTAATTGGCAAAGTACATTTTGAAATTTTAGCTGTTTAAATATTAGGCTCTGTTGGAATGCTTGTGTTTCTTTTTAATAAATATAAAGTCAACTGAAGTAACAAATAAGTTAGTGATGGCAGCATTTATCTTTTAGGGCATATTTATATTGTAGGTTTGTGGTGGATATAAAATTATGTATTTCCAAAAATTCTTGTAATATTCAGTTTCAAAATTTAAAAGACAACATTAGCTTTATTATGAATAAAAATTTGAAAAGGAGCCAATTTTTATAAGTCTTAAATTGGATTTGAAAGGTGTCTAATAATTTTGGTACATTGGGATTGAAAGTTCCTTTTCATCATTCTCTTGTTTATTGATGAAAATGGACACAATTTGATTGCCTTAATAACACTTTGGATGAAATGTAGATATAGCAGAAAACATTATGTTATTCTGTGTACGAGTGACATTTGTTTCTACTGATAGTATCATTAGCATTTTCATCTTAATTCTTTATCTTCTTTCTCTTTTTCTTAATGCCTTTTTGAGTCATCTTTGGTTTACCTTCCCTACTAAATAGTTTAAATAAGTATTAGTCTCATAATTCCATAAGTTCTTCATGATTGGAAGAAAAGATCTGGAAGTCTCAACAGTGTTTTTGGTAGTGCACTCAAGCATTTTACAAGTGGCATGGAGCTTCTAACTAAGTCCTAGTCATGTGGTTTGTTGTCTACAATAATGAATTTTTCGTATTTCCTTATTCACGAGGAGTCTCATTCTCTTAGGGTGCTGTTTGTATAATGACTCTCTTGGATTGAAATACCTTGTAATTTCTTATCTTATGTGGTTTGCATAATAAAAACTGAAGTGTATATTACACAAGGTAATACGTTATATAAAAAGGAGTTCAGAAAACAGCAACAACAAGTTTATGACTTCTCTTCCTACTCTGAATAGTACTTATTGTAACATTTCACTTCAGCCCTACCTAACTTCGTTATAAATACCCTTAGCAATAGTAGTAATAGTTTTCATTTCACAGTTCCATTGAGTATGTCATTCTTCTTTTCAAATAATTCTGCAGAACTTGAAAACTGTAGGGATCAGATTTATCCATATGCTTTTAGGTTACTCAGACCAATGATATCCCCAATTCTTTCAGCCAGTCTGAAACTACATATAGTTTATACACATTTTTCTATGTTTAGGTACCTGTTATCACATAAGTGTTAGCCAGTTTTACCTGTTAGTCACATGCAGGGATTCAGGACAGACATCTGGGTGGGTGGGGGGCTGGGTATGCTGAGACAGCTTTTGTGGTAGCTCACTTGCCTCTACCACATAGCTTTTCTCCTAGTGATCGGTACTAAGTTCGTATCCCATGTAGAATGAAAAGATCTTCACTTAATGAGGATGTTGTTTTGATCGTGCAAGCATTTAACTTCTAAAGTAGTCTGAAAAGCTCTCAGTTGAATACCTTAGTTGTGTGTGAATACAATGAAGGTACTGTAAAATAAGTAGTCAGCTGTGTCCATCAGAGCAAGCATCATGGGAATTTGTGCCAAAGGGTGGATGGAACAGGTAGAGAGCTGATGGAGAACTGTTAACAGAACGCATCCACTATGATGAGAAATGAGACACCTTTGTATTTGGCCGTACAGAGAAGTTGGCTTTGAGCAGCTGTCTGATGTGGAAATCCAAAACCCAGGTATGATTAGGAAAACAAAAGACAAAGACTGATAGATGTCATTAGTAGTCATTTTAAGTGTCTTTAAATTGAAAGGTAGATATGAAGTCTCCAGGGAAACCAAATAGTGTTCAGTAAGCAGTCTCTTTCCTTTGGTCTCTGGTTTTACTTTGAGTAAGAAAAAATATTTCTTACATTCTTAATGGTATTAGTGTATGTGTTCTTCTTTTGTGATGGTGAATAACCAATGTATCAAACAAATGAATTTGAAAGAGCTTTCAAATGCAAAGTTTTTTTCTTTTTAAATTTTGCAACGAGGAACTTTGTTTTCTATGCTAAGAATCCCACATTCACAAATAGACACTGGTAAGTACACATAAGACCTAAGGCCTGTACGAGTTAAAAGTTAAGACTTAACCCTAAACGTTTGGGTTCTGCCTCAGATGAATGAGGCTTCTGTGATATTTTGGGGGACTGGGCATGTAGTTGATGCTTAGTGGATACCCACTGTATATGGGTGGAGTGAACTACATTTGACTTTTCCTTTCTTTACATGTAATTCTCACCTGTTGAGCGTTAGAGTGGCAGTACTCCATAATTCCTGTGTTTCATATACACGAAAAATAAAAATAAAATAAGTTATCTCAAAGCTCATAAAACCTAAAAAGGTCACTAATCTGCTGTATGATGGTTAAGAAATACTTAGTGATAGTTAGCATTTCCTGTGTTTTTCTGTGGAATTCATTCATAGCATAGATGTCATACATGACTGATGCCTTTCATTAATCATAGATATGATTAGCATTCATCCATTTCATGGCCTCTTTCAGTTCTTCATTTTTTTTAAAAAAATAACTTTAGATTATATGGATTTACTACATTTTATGTATTCATCCTTTCACAGATACTTGTTTTGTTTATACTTTTAGACTATTATGGGTAGTGTTTATGTGAACACTAGTACACAGGTTTTTATGCAGAACTTGAACATTTGTTTGCAGATTTTTGTAATTATTGTGTTTCCCCGATAGTTCATGACACTGAGCAATGTGATTTGTATATATACCTTATTTGTCTTTTCAATATTGAGTTTTAATGGTTCTTTTTATATTCTAAAGCAGAGTCACTCATCAGATATATGGTTTTGCAGACATTTCACACAACTCTGTAGTTTGTCCTTTCATTTCATGTCATTTTATTTGTATCCTTTGGAGTATAAATTTTTTAGGTTTTTATTTTAAATTAATTTATCTACTTCTTGCTTTTGATACAAGTTCTTAGTATGTGGTTCCAGGCCAACTTTATACTCATTGCCTAAGTCAGGCTAGCCTTGAACTTGCAGTCCCCTTGCCTCAATCTCCAAACTACTAGGATTTCAGGTGTGAACCACCTTACCCAGCTTTCAAATTTTTTAATGTTTGTAAAGTCCACCTTAATGTTTTATTTTGTCACTTGTACTTTTGATGTCATAAACAACTGTTGCTTAATCCAAGGACATGAAAATTTACTGTGTTTTTTTTTCTAACAGTTTAGTTAGTTTAGCTTTTCATTTGAAGTCTTTGAAACATTTCAGGTTAATTTTTTTTAACCTGATGTGAGGTAGGGGTCCAAATTCTTTTCCAAGTAGATATCCGCTTGTTCTATTATTTGTAGAATTGAATATTTTTATACTATTCACATGTTTTGGTTCCTTGGTCAAAGATTAATTGTCCATAAGTATAGGTACCCACTTTTAAAAAATATCTCAAATTTGTCTTTACAAGGAAAAATGAGGCAGTGTCTCAGAACGTTTTTGGAAATGAGTTTAAATTATCTTTCCATTATGACCCAGATTCTGGAAGGAAGCCATTCAAAATTCTGTACTACAGTTCTTGAGGTCTTCTGAGTTTCTAAAAATATAGACTCAAATAGTGAAATTAAACATTATAAACTGTGTTTTCTCTTATATACTTAATAGCCTCTAATAGTGGTTGAGGTAGTTATCAGAATTAATTGAGAGATTATATTGACAGTTAAAGTTAATTCACGAAATTAGAAACATACCTGTACTGTGATAGTACCATTCATAGGAATTTGGTTCCGTTCTTTCTCACAGATTTTAAATAGGAAAATCTTTTTTGTAGACCATATTAACATTCATTTCCCCACTTCTGAATATTATTATTTTATTCAATAGGAGTCTATTATGTAAGTATTGCACAATATGTATTAGTGTATATTAGGATGTGTTCTTCATATACATATAGGACTGTTTGTCAATTTTTTCTCATGTTTATAAAATTTTTTATTAGTACATGATTGCAATAATTATTACTTTCATTGTGGAGTACATAACATGTCATGAATATGTTTTGAGTCATTTCAGTGTGTTGTCTAACTTATTCAAATGTATTTATTTATTTTTATTTTTTGGTTTTTTGAAACAGGGTCTCACTTTGTAGTGTAGGCTGGATTTGACCTCACTATATGTAGCTTAGGCTGGCTTCTAACTCATGGAAATCCTCCTGCCTCAGCTTCCTGAGTTTGGGGATTATAGGCATGTTCCACTGGTTTAAACATATCATTGAGTGCTATGTTTCAGACATTGTTCAAGATAGTGCAGATTTAGCAGTGAACAAAAGGACACAGTTCCTTGAGTTTATATATCCCTTTGGTTAAGTTGCATAGGGATTGAAAATGAATTACATATGATAGAGCAATCAAATGTTATTGGCTGACACTCGAAAGAAGACTGCCTTTGAGTGCTGAATGTAAATACGCAGTGTTCTGTAGTTCCTCAGGATCTTTTATTGAGACCCCCTTTGAGGATTGCTTGTTTTCATTCACACACACCTTTGTAATGTTCTTTTTTTCCCACCAGCGTAGTGTTGTTATTTCCTTTTAGGTGTATCATTGATAGTCTTATTTATCTTTTCTCCTTAACTTCCTAAGCCTCTTTTATATTCTTTCTTTTGCCTCTTTTAAAATTCTTGTTTTATTTATGCTCTTTAGGTTATGAACTTAAAGTGGTCCTATTAACTTCATTCTCTTTTTCAGGAGTAGCAGTATGAGATGGCTGGTTATTGTAAAACATGGTTCCTGGTTCTTTCCAGATTTATTTCATTCACAAAGCAGAGTAAATACTGAAAAGAAACTAAGGAGAAGAAAAGAACTGTACCTCATTTGGCTATTAAAATAATGACTAGTAGTATAGGAATTTCACATGAGAATTGGAAAAATAATAAACATTTGGCTTTTCTGGTTTTTTTGACATCAACATTTGATGCATGCAAGAACAAAAAATTAGTAAGGAATTTCTCAATACTACTGTTTGAAATTTCCAGGTTGTTATCCTTGTCCTGGGCCAAACATGAATCCTATTGCTCTTGGAAGCCGTTGGCTTGCTTATGCAGAAAATAAGGTAAGATGTAGTCCATATTGGGTTATTTGTAATGGAGCAAGTGTTTAAGGATTTTCCATAGGATAAATGTTTATTCTATTGGTGATTACTGATAATGAATGTTTACCTTACTAGTTTGCTTTGGTTTTCATTGTACAATCAATATTTGGACTCTTAAGAATTTGTAAATATTTGATAGTTGTCCTTAAACCAAGCAAGACTCAGTGGAACCTAAATTTTTTAATTGGCTTTCTTCTATATAAAGAACTTTACTACGGTAATATTAAAGTACAATACTGAGATTAGCAGCACTGAAATAGCAGCAGCAATTTCTGTGTAGATAGAAGTCAGGAGATAGGAGTAACTTGTAGCTTCATTGACAGATTGGAAACCTGGGCCATGAAACTATTTCTTTGGCTGTGTATGCCAACAGACAGATCTACAAAAGAGTGCAGCTATTTGTTTTAATAATTAAGTAACACATCTTCACTTTCTTTTTCATATTTTCCAGTTATTTATCAAATTGAGATTCCAAGATTTTTATAGTAAATGACAAATAATATTGTTTACATACTAAGAGATTACTTATGCACATTTCAATGCAAAGCATAAATTTAAATTTTATATAAGAAAACATAAAGTAATTTTTATGTCAGTTAGCATTCTCTATGAATGTAGAATAAAAATCTAAAAAGAACTGAGGCATAATCTCAAATCCAAGCCTACTCTGAGCAACTTAACAGGATCTGATTGTGAAATAAATTGGCTGGGGATACAGCCCAGTGCAGACACCCTGGGTTCAATCCACAGTACCTCAAAAAGGCAGACGGAGAAAGAAGATAGAAAAAAAAAATTGTGCAAACTTCAAAGATGGTTAATGATTTTGTGTGATTTTTTACTGGTCACAAGTTTATTGTATGTTTAGGTTATTATAAAATAATATGAAATAATTTTTGACAAAATCTGTATGTGGTAAGTTAAGTATTTTGTGAAGCCATAGAACTAGTAAGTTTCTAGTCTATCAAATGTACAAAATCAAGAAATGACTAAAGAAAGTCATTTTTCTAGGTGAATTCTTTAATGCCTTATCTAAAAATCTGTCTGCAACAATTATGACATTTTATATTTTACTGAGTATTCTATTTATGTTCCATCTTCTTTGGTCTCTTGATTTTTCTAGTATTTCTCATAAGAATAGCTCCTTTGTAATTACTCTTTTCAAACAAGAAAAGCTCTTGTGGAAGATATACAATGGTATCTTCTTATGTTTATATCTGTAGTGTATTTCCTTTGAGTGCTGGAAATATTCAAGAAGGAAATGTGTAAATTGTCCCTTGTCTTTTGTAGACATATTTTCATGTGAGGGACTGCCCATTTTGTATCACATATTGTTTTTGAGGGACAAGAACTCCATAAATACATAACCTGGATATGTGTTAGTTGCCTCTGCACATACACATGTAATATCTGTTCACACACAGACAGCAGGCATTGTAGTGGCATTCAGAGGAATTTGCCAATCAAATGGTTGTACCATCATGTAGGAAGACCCCACCCATCCCATGTGCAATGGGGTCTTGCTGTGCTGTCTAGGCTGGCCTTGAACTAGTGATTCTTCCGTCTTAGTTGCCTGAGCAGCTGGGATTGCAGACATCTCTGAAATAAAGGTCATTATTTAATATTTTCATAAGAACTATTATTTAATACCAGTTTCTGATTTTCTCTGAGGTTTCAGACCTGCTGTGTGATTGCTAAATTGAATTAAATTTTAGAGTAAGTCTTTTTCAGTGAAAATGTTGTTTGATTATAAAATATTTTATCTATGTATCCATTTATTTTTCTTTGACTATAAAATCTTAAGAAGCCATATATCTTGATGTAGTTTATTTTTTAGTTTGTTTTTGTTTTTTGTTTTTGTACCAGGGATTGAACTTGAGTCCTTGCACTTGCAAGGCAGGCCACTGAACCACTGAGCTAAATCCCCGGTCCTTTTTAAATAATTTTTTATACTGCACTTTTATGTTGGAAAAGGTAAAAATAGCATAAAGCACACCTGTGTGTCCTTCAAACAGTTTATCCTCTGAATCCTTTCAGAATAAGTTTGTATATGTACTGATCAGCTTTTTTTTCCTCCCCTTTCCTCTGTTCTTTTTTTGGTTCCTCAAGACAGAGTCTTGCTCTTTAGTTCAGTCTGGCCTTGAACTCACTATTTCATTTCCCTGAAAATAAGACCAGGTCTTATATTAATTTTTGCTCAAAAAGATGCAGTGGGGCTTATTTTCAGGGGATACCTTACTTTTTTCACGTACAACAATCTACATTTATTCATGTACAAAACTGTGCATTTATTCAGATGCAGTCAAGTCATCTTCTTTTGGGACAACATCATAACTCTCCAAATCATGAATTCTGACTTGAATTTCTTGCCACTTTACTTTCTGTAAAACCATTGGCCACAGTCTTGCATGTCCAGCAATAGAGCCCTCTTAAACTAGCGCTTGTCCATGTAGCCTGCTTGTAAGTACATTGGCAACACAGCTGTCAGTAATGTTATCTTATGAATTCTTCGTCCAAGTCATGACCTCTTGCAGGCTGGACTTCACAAAATTTCCATGAAATAAAATATTAACTGTAGACATACCAAACAGAAGTGGCAACAGAAATAATGACAGTTAAGAAAGATGGTCCATGCCGGGTATGGAGGCGCATGACGGTAATCCCATCACTCAGGAGGCTGAGGCAGGAGGATCACTGTGAGTTTGAGACCATCCTGGCCTACATAGCGAGTTCCACACAAAAGCAAGAAAAATTGCAGGCACCAAAATTCAGAAACATCTTTTTATTCCACACAAGTGCGTTAAGTATGCCCATTATAGCACATGATGTATTGAATTATGAAAATTCATATTAGACACAACCACGTGAGTTCATTATCAACTATGTAAGTTATTCATGTGCTGTGTCTACTCCTGTTGGTTATTCAGCAAGCTTATTGGTTTACATAAACATATACCTCTCGTCTAAGGGCACCACTGAATATTTATTTTATTTTTTATTTTTTTGGTTTTTTGAGACAGGGTCTCACTATGTAGTTGATACTGACCTTGAACTCACTATGTAGCCCAGGCTAGTCTTGAACTCACAGCGATCCTCCTGCTTCAGCCTCCTGAGTGCTGGGATTACAGGCATGGTCACCATGCCTGGCTTTGAATATTTAATTATAATTAATAATTTAAGCATCAATGTCAATAATATTATTACATTTAATTATATATTAATATTATTATTTTGTAATTCAATATGTCTGTGTGTGTTGTGATGGTTGTACCAAATGCATCTGTCTGGCTAATGATTTTAACTGGGACTTATATTTAGAATGTGGCTTATCTTATGAGCATCCTGAAAAATCATGCTAGGGCTTATTTTCCAGTTAGGTCTTATTTTGGGAGAAATACAGTATGTGGTCCAAGCTGGTCTCAAACTCAGAGGAATCCTTCTGCCTCAGCCTTCCAAGTGCTTTGATTAAAGGCCTGTGCCACCATATCTGGTTTAAAACTTAGTTTTTCTTGTTTGTTTCATGGTGTTGGTAATTGAACCCAGGATGTTATGTATGCTAAGCAAGGGCTTTACATTTGAACTACTATACTCCTTGACATGATCAACCAATTTAATATCATTGAAATACTTTATTATCCATATTCCAGTTATGTCAGTTAACCCTGTAGTATCTTTTTTTTCTCTCTATAGCACAGCTTTGATCCCATCTAGGGCAAGGTATCAGGTTTTTTAGAACAGCCTTTTAATCTTTCAAAATTACATAATATTCCCCAATCTTACTTTTAACATCATTGCTATTTTGGAAGAATAGGACTTCCCAGTACCGTCCTAAGACTTGCTTTGTTGTTCTTTTGTTTTTGAGGAGGGGTCTCACTGTGTAACTCAGGCTGGGTTTCAGGTTCCTGGCCTTAAGTGATCACCCCCACCATCCTCCCAAACGCTGGAGCTACATGTGTGCACCACTGTGCTTTGCCAAGTTTTTTTTTTTTTAATAGAATGCTTTTTATTTTGGGTTTTCCTAACAAAGGGAACATCACCAAAAAAGCTGTGTATAATTACTAGTACTGAACGTTATGCATGTAGCTTTGGAGCTAGAAATACATAACCTAAATACAAAGAAGTGACCATATCTGAAGCATTCAGAATAATCACCATTTTAAAAAAGCTTAAAATAATGATTATTCAGACCACAATTGAACTAGAATGTGACAAAATCATAAATTATTTGGGGTTTCAAATTGTCCCAGAGTTGGCCATTGAAACACTTTTCTGGCTGGTTTCTGTGACCTTGTGGCACATTCTCATTTAAAACAGTCCAAACAATGGACAAACTATTTCCTTACTTGCTGGCATAGGCCCTACCTACACTCATCTTATATTTACCTTGTATCAGCCTTGAATCTGTTACTTCTGGCTCTGCAGGCCCCCCCCACATTTTTTGAGCGTTTGTATCGTGCATGCTGGCCTTGAACTTAACCATGTAGCCCAGGCTGGCTTATAACTCAGCAGTCCTCCTGCCTCAGCATCTCAAATGCTGGGATTATAAGTGTGTGCCGACACGCCATACTCTGCTGACTCCTTTTAATCAATCAGCTGTGTTGTTTACAGGGTAAGCTTTGTCTGGTAAGAGGGCTCAAGTCTTTGTTGTTAGCTGTTTTCAGTGGACAGTGCTAGAAAATAAATAGGACGTGCATACCAAGACAAATGGGAAAGTACACATGCACACATACTTGTGTACCTATACATGTACACACATGTGTGTTTTAGAAATCATGAATTCACATCAGTGCTTCCAAAAGGTACTTTCTTGTCTTCCCCGTTTCGTATTCATGTCTCTTGCGTAGTGATGTCCTGACATCAGCACATCTATTAATATAAGAAGCAGTTGCAGAATTGCTTATCCGTACTGCTCCGAAAGTCGAACACAACGAAGAGGTCAGTCATGCTCTCAGTTGTACTGCTGTCATTGCCACGAGAGACTGAAGCTGTGCTGTCGAGTCCTACCAGTGCAGGCTGTTTTCTTTAGTTGTCCTTCATCCTTCTCTTCCTTCATTTTGGAATTGTGTATGTTTCTTCTAATATTTATATTCCATTTATGGTTGTATAATTTAGTATATTTTATGTGTCCCTTTACATTTCCCTTTTCTAGGAGAGGTCATATAGTAATAGCATGCATGCTCTTTGGTATATTACTTTTTTGTTAACAGTTCCTTCAAATTGACATAGTTTTACACATCTTTAATTTTATTAAGCCAAGATATAATTAATTTCCATATCAGTCTGTGTTTTAGAGACCCAAATTTTAATGTAGAAATGTTGACTCAGTTGTGGTCAAATTGAAAAAGTAAGCGTTTCTACACATTTGTGAATATTTTAATTACCTCAAGCAGGCAGTAGCTTTTCCAAAATACCGTCTTTCTTTGCTTGTGCAGCAGGAGGCAGCAGAGGGATAATTATCAAATTCTCTGAATGTGTATTTGTGGGTGAATAAATGAGATTCTTTTTATTAGCTACACACATCACTTTTCAAATTCCTTATTTTACTCTATATGAAACCACAGTGACTAATCACCTTGATTATTCAGTGTGATATAGCAAGGACTGCCTAAAAAATAGCTTGGTGTCACTTACCAGGTTTTAATTTTTAATGTTTAATTTTAATTTTTGGTACCCAGGGATCGAACTTGGGTCCTTGCGCTTGTGAGGCAGGTGGCAGAACCACTGAGCTACATCTCCGGCCCTTTACCAGATTTTAAAAAGCCTTCCTTTCTAGTTTATTAATATTGTATTGTAGGATTTTAAAAAAACATTGTGAGTGATCAAAAATTTTTGAATTAAAAACAAGAGGTACATCAAATGACCTAGTTTTAGGTTATGTAAAGTGCTTTTATAAATAAATTTTGTTGTGAACTCCTGAGGTTTTAAGAATTAATATTTTTAAATTTAAAAACAATTTTAAATATACAAATGTGAATAATGGTGTGACGAGTGTAGAATCAGTGAAGAATTTAATCTATTTTATTGCTTAGTATCTGAGAATATCTGAGAGGATCAAGATATCGGAGTATTGATTTACTTTGAAAATTGGCCAGTTGATTTGTTTACATCAGATATGAATAAGGATATGTCTTTAGTTTCTTTTTCTTTTTAAAATTTTTCTTTAGAGAATCAAACCCAAGGCATCACACATGCTGGCAAGTGCCCTGCCCCTGACTGCAACCCCCACCTCCCTACTTTTTTATGGTCCTGGGGATTGAACCCAGGGCTGTCACTCTAAACTACATCCCCAGCACTGTTTCAGTCTTTTCCTTTGAGATGGGATCTTGCTGTTTTGCCCAAGCTGAGTTCAAACTGGCTGTCCTCTTGCTTCAGCCCAAGTGCTGGGATGACACAAGTGTACCGGCACACTCCAACCCATGTTTTTATCCCTCATGGCACAAGCAGTAAGCTCTCTGGACAGCTAGTGTATGTGTCATAGTTGATTTATGTGTAATTTGTGCCACTTTTCCACTAACACAATTGAAAATGCAAATACAGCAATTTTTTTTTATGTTTCCTTTTATAATCTTTGTGGAGACATTAGGAGGACAAAACATCCAATTTGCTAGCATGTCAAATATTTAATGTTAGGAAGTCATGTCTAAGTCCTTTGATTATGTTTTTAAAACTTATTTGTAGAACAACTGCCAGATCCTAAATCCTTACCATTTCATAGTTTATGAATTCTTAAAAACTTTTCATCATGTAATTAGAAATGTAGTTGAGCATAAAACTGCCTGAATGGCACCAGTAGATTATGAAAAAGGAGCAGAAGTGTCTCAGTAGGGCTTTGAGCTGTTTATCTGAAAGACACTTATGCAGATATTCCCATCCATGGCCATCGTGCATGGTAAATAAGCTCCATCTAAAAGCCTGAAGGGTTAAACAGCTGAATAGAAAATGATTTTCTGGTTCCCTCTCTCTTCTTCCCCTAGCTGATTCGATGCCATCAGTCCCGTGGTGGAGCCTGTGGAGACAACATTCAGTCCTACACTGCCACAGTCATTAGTGCTGCTAAAGTGAGTACTTCAGTAGTCTCTGGGAGTTGTGCTCATGTCATATTGAAATTTCCTTTCTTGAATTGTATTGAAATTTCCTTTTCATTTTCACTCATGAATGTAGAATAATCTTTCAGAGGTGAATTTTTTTTTGTCATTCATGAGAATTGGTAATTGATTTGGTAGTTAATCTTTTAGGATTAATAAATTTTCTACTGTAATGATTGCAGAGTTAGTACTTAAGTCTCTTAATTGGATTAAAGCGGGGGAACGGATTAATGTGACATTTGAAAGAAGCTTCACATGTTCCAACTAGCAACTTCTGGATTTTTTTTTTCCTGTAGTTTGTATCATTCTACCTTCGCTGACATCCTGCACATCTTTGAACATTTTTTAAACTTCTTGACATTAAAAATAAAACTATCATTCTTTACAAAAAGTTGAGTCAATCCCCTGGCACATTCAAAGATTCTTTCATATCAAGGGGCTTCCCCCTTCATGTTTGGCAAGGGAGTTCTTTTTTGTGTCTGAGGGTTCATTTTGATGAAGTCTGGTAAACTTTATGCTGATTGTAAGGTATTCTTATAACCACTATCCTTTTGAATTGTGAAGTATACAACAAAACAATTCTAATAATAGGGATGACAGAGTGAATCTAAATGACAGCATGTAATCGAAAGCACAACTATTCAGAAAAAGAACAGCAGTTTAAAGTAAACCACAGAGAGAGAATCAAAGGTCACACTTTTTTATGTAAAACAAACACAAAAATACTTCAGGATTGATCGCAAATGCTTACATGATGTGCTTTAGAATGTGTTCCTGGTTTGATGAGAGAAGAATTACACACTTTTCATTCAGAAGGGAAATAATATCTTTACCCTTATAAAACTATATATTTTAGAAACCTTTGTAAGCATGTTTGCTCTTCTCCATTGTATATGCAAAAATAAGGATGATTATTTCAGCAGAGAGTAATTAGGTAGAATTTTCAGTCATATTGTGTTACTTTATCTATAACTTTTAGCAATGAGTTTTTTTCAGGCCAGGGATTTAGCTCAGTTGTTCTGCCGCCTGCCTCACAAACACAAGGTCCTGAGTTCAATCCCTGGTACCCAAAAACAAACAATGAATTTTTTCCTCATATGTTAGACTCCTTTTAGACTTATTTGTCTCACATATCTGAGTCAGAATAGCTCATAATATTAACATTTTTGAATAATTTTCACTTACGTACTGAAGGATAACTTTTTGGTTCTTGTTTGGTATTGTTATATGTTTGTTATACTTACATAAAAGGAAAGTGATCAGCTTCATTCAATAAGTATTTCACTGTGGAAATGTTGGAAACAAGGCTAAAATTAATATGACTTTAAAATAACAAGTCTGAACTCCCTTTGTTCTCACACCTCACTATTGGGAACTGTGAGATATATGCTGAAGTCTTCTACATTTAGACTCTAAGAAATTATTTTAATGCAACACCTTAATCTAATCATGTTCCCCAAGATCATCAAATGGGTGGTTATAATTCATTATTAGGTTTGGCAATATAGAAAATCTTGAATTTGCTTTTGAATAAAAATAAATAAAATTATTATTTTTTTTTTAACTTGGGAGTGAACCCAGGGCCTTCACACTGAACTATATCCCTGGGCCTTTAAAGGTTTATGTGTTTGTTATTTTCTTGTTCATTGTACTGAGGATTAAACTCAGGACCTTCACACTGAGTGGCATTGCTATCCCATTTTTTACCTTTTGAGATAGGATCTCACTGAGTCACTAAGTTGCCCAAGGTAAGACTTGAAATTGTGATGTGCCTGCCTCAGTTTCCCAGAGTGTTGGGATTAGAGGTGTGTGCCACCAGACTCAGCTCCCAGTTGCTGACAGTATCTCGCAGTGGAGCCCAGGCTGGTGTTGAACTTCTGCCTTAGACTCTCAGTGTTGAATGACAGGAATGTGCATTACACCTGGCTCCCCCCATTTTAATGTTAATTCATTTTCATGGTTGTAAACCTACAAAATGATGAAAACAGTAGGACTGTGAACATTAAAGCCATTCACTTCTTGATAGCCTGTGTTTGTGTAAGTTTTAGAGACACTTCCAGTCACGTGTTCTACCCTGACCTGGCAAGTTATTATTATATTTATCTTGAATGTCATTAAATATCTTTGAAAACAGTTTTTCATTGATAAATTGGCCTCTTAGGGAATAAAATATTTCTACTTTTGCATGATAACTATATCAAAATTATTTCTTCAATTTTTTGTAATTCTAAATGTATACTTTGTTCTGTTGCTGTTACATTTTGGATTATATTCCACTATTTTAGGGAGTATAAAGTTCATTTTAAAAAATACCCTGAAGGTATCTTTAGACCTACAAACCTTTTGTGGAGAATTTGATCTGAAATTTAAGAATAAACAATGGCAATATGACAGCATTATAGACTGCTTTAGAGAATATGAAGTCAGATTATCCCTAGTCTTATTTTATGATGCCAGATTATCTTGATAATGAAAATTGATGTGTTATAAGAAGAAAACTAAGTTGGTCCTGTCTAACTTATGAATACAGATGTGAAAATTTGTAAAAAATACCAAGAGAAAAAAAATGAAGCAATATATAGGAAATACGACATGTCATAAACCACTTGAGATAATTGCACAATATACGGCTGACTGATCACTCAAAGGGAATGGGTATAATTTGCCACATTGAACAGCACAAAATTATATGATAATCTCAATAGATAAACAAAAAGTGTTGGGAAAAATTTAACATATGTATTCTGGTCCTCTGGGTTTTCATTTTTCTCAAATACTCAAATCTGTCCCATTAAACTGATTGTATTAAAGTCTGTTCCTGATAGCTCCAGTGCCTGTTTTCCTTTTGGATGTGTTTCTGTGGTTCTTCCTGTTGGTTTTTATTTTTGGTGTTTTGCCAGAATTTTGAGTAGCTGTTTCAGTTTGTTATACTTTTGAAGTTCTAACAGTTTTGGCTCATCTTAATTCAGTTTTGGGAACTGAGATTACTCAAGTTATTTAAATGATCTTCACCTGTAGTACCTGTGCTCATTGCGCACTAGAAGAGGTTCAGTCTTGTAATTTCTTTGTCTTTATGTACCAATTTAAAGCGTGGTGGAATTTCACCAGGCAGATCCCCTTCCAAACTGTTGATTCTGGTACAAGACCTGGTTCCAGAAATTGGTTAGAAGCATCACTTAGTCTCTTTGCATCCATCTCTAAAATCAAGAATATCTCCAGGTCTAAATACTCAACTGGAGCATCTGGATTACCCTTGGATTTGATTTTTTTGTCCCCCCTGCAGTACTAGGAATGGGTACACAGGGTAGTGTGGTAACTCTGCACAATCTTTTTCAGAACCTTCAGGCAGCATTTACAAAAACTTGTTTTGAAATAGTTTGATTTACCTAATCTGTAATTATATAAAATACATTTTCTAATTATTTATTGTTTTTATTATATCAGGTGATATGATAGCGTTTGAGATGGGATGTGGACTTCATATTACATTAACGAGTAATCATTACTTTTTTTCCTTCTGATAATAGCTTCCTCTATAGCTTCAAACAAGTTATTTACCTATTTTGTTACATAGAGGGATTAACTATTAATTTTTTGTCTTACTATACAGTTGTGGGGATAAACACATTAATTGCATATGCACTGGGGGCTCCTTAGAAGGAGTAATCTTTTTTTTACATTTTCTGTTTCCAAAAGCACTTAAAATTAATCTTCACACTTTCATATTTTTCTCTTTTGATTTTCATAATAGCTGATTTGACTTTCCTTTCAAAGAGTGTACAAATGATGGATTTTCCATGTTAGAAGTAAAGAAAAAATTTAATGTTGAAATTGTTCAAATGAGATTATTTTGATAGATTTATAAAATCTTGGTCCATATTTTCTAGTTCCTTCATAACTGTGTTCATGCATTTTAATCCCAATATGGTCAATAAATAAAAATGCCCATGTTTTTTCTTGTTATCCTGATAACTTCTTAATGACAACTAACAGTTTTGTGAGAGCAACACCATTAACACTAATGGATCGTGGGGACAACTAACATGGCATAAGGAACTAGTGACCTTTTGGCAAATTTGCTTGTACTGAACAGATTATGTCCCATGCTTATTTGACTTCTAGATCATAATGGATTTTTTCACAATTCTTTTATAGTCTAGTGTTCAACTGTCTTGTAGCTACAGTTTTGTTCTCAGGTTCTCTTGTGAACATCAGTCAGGGACTTAATGAACTTGTGAATTTAGATCCTTCAGATTGTGAGGAAACTCAGTCTCATTTATCATCCCCATTTGTCCAGTTATATTTCTCTTCCTAATCTATGCTTGGCCATCATTATTTTTTGTATATATATTTGAGGAAATATCAGGTATATACATACCTTACGTACTGAAATGAAGTGGGAAGACAAATTATTGTGATGTAATTCAGATTTTTAAATATGGTATGTGAGAACTGTTAAAAATAACTACATGATATAGATTACTTCTGGACACTAGTGGTCACAGATGTTTGGTTCTAATATGGCAGCAAATTTATCCTAAAGCCACTGATTTTTATTAATGCAGAAAACTTTCAACACTCTTCCTATTGCTTCTTTGTATGCCATTGTTAATTATCTATAAGGAATAATACATAATATACAAATGGCAGACTTTTTGTTCTGCTCTTTAAAAATAGCTGTGTTTTATACAGTTATACAGAACATGGACTTCATTTGGCATAGTCATAATACGTGTTTGATGACCTAAATTTTGCACTGTTTTGCTCATTAGTAAGACAGCTATATCAATATTAATAGTCCCCCCCCCAGGTGTCTAAAACTCTTTGTAGTATGAACCTTTGACTGTGAATTATACCACTGTTTTCACCTTTGTGGATCCTTTCCCTTGTTTTCTTATGTGAACTTTTATAGTTACCTTGTGATTTGACTTGGTACATTACTTTCCACTTTTTATGTGCTCCAGTTCTTTTAGTTTTATTTATATTCATTGGTATAATAGGCTCAGGGGCAAATGCAGAGGACATACAGCCAAAGACTTTAAAACTAAAAGGAATTCCTTTGAAAAAGGGATGGCTACTTCTATGGGGGAGCATCTCCATTAGCATTAATGGAGTGCTTACATCAGCTGAGGCATCTCAGAGGTTAATCAGGCTTCCTGGCCGGCTCTTGACATCAATACCCCATGGCGCCTGATTCTCTTGGTCTTTCGGAGGCTTACTTGACAACACTGTCACAGACTGAGTGTAAGTCATTTCATGTGAATTATTGAAATAAACGTTTGGCTGCTAATTGAGGAACCCTAATGTGTTTTATAATCACTGCTGTTTGAGTTTTTAGCACTAAACAAAACCGTTAAAATTGATTTGTGGGTTTTTTCTTGTTTTCTGTCTGCTCTAGGTTATATATTTGCTTGAAATAGCATATGGCTTTCTTGATCATTTTAAGTATTTATTAGGATATATTATTAAGGTTCTGAATTTCTCCTATGTCACTTCGTCCCATAAGACATAAATTTTGTATTCAAGACTGTGAGATCGCCAAATAGATTATAAGGACATTACAGGGCAGTATAGGTTAAGACAGTGGGTAAAAATCAGGTTCTGGAGACAGACAGTAGTTCTGGTTAGAATTCTGGCTGTCATTGCTTACATACTTAAAATATCATTTTGCTTAAATTCCCTGCTTCAATTTTTCATTTTTTTATAAAAACGAGGAATGTTTTATAGTACGAGGTAGTTATAGTAAGATCCTTGAGCAGGTACCTTGAAACATATCTGCAATAAGATATATTACTACCATCTTATTGGAAAATTCTTTTTCAGTACTTGTGTAATTGTTGCCTACAATACATTTTTGCTTTCATAAACGTTTTTCTGTACCATTTATACATTATAATTGGAAATACTGTGTATAAAATACTTCACATTTAAAAATTTAGCTATAGCTATGCCAAAATATACGTGAGAATATTTTCTCCATAATTATTTTAGCAGTCACCTTATTTAAGATTAATATGAAGTATTAATAAAAATTTTTCTCAACCTGAGAATTGAAAAGTGTGCATATATTATTCAGTATTCAATTTCTAATATGCCTTGGTAATGTATGCTTCCTATTCTGGATCGAATAACTAGACTTTTCAAACATTTTTTAAGCTTTCTTCCTTTCTAATGAAGGGCAATCCTGTTACTTTAAAAATATTTTTATTAACAATATGAGGATAATCAGACAGTTGACTTACAAGAAAAACACTTGTTTTACCTATTTGTTTTAGAGAAATAGAATTAAAATGTAATTATGAAAGATCCTAATTTACTTTTAATTGAAATAATATTTTATAGCACTATATTTGATTACTGCTAGTGAATAGAAAAGAAGTCTCCTAGTTAATTTTTTTTTCCCCAGTACTGGGGGTGCAACTCAGGACTTTGTGCTTGTGGGGCAGGTGCTCTGCCATTGAGCTAAATTCCTGGCCTAGCTAATTTTATATATGATACTTAATTTAGTAGTTAGAATCTTGGACATAAGACTGTATTTTCCACATCCCAAATCTAGGTGTATAATATTATAGAACAGCATATTATAAATATATTTAGGAAGCATAGGCTTTTTCTACATAGTCTGCCAGTATCTCCATCCTTTTCATGTTAGAAAACAGATATAAAACTACATATATAACATTTCAAAAGAACAGAATATCACATAATTTCTACTTCTCATTATATCGTGTATTTTAAAAACATTAAAGTGAAGGAATAAAATAAATGCTTTTTATAAAAATATAATTGTTATCCTTTGTGAAGTAGAGATCTTTAATTAGAATCATTTAATTATAGCTTTATTGTCAACATACCATTCCCTTTAATAATACTGATTTTATAACTAAAAGTTAAGATCATGTTAAAAGACCAAATATTTATGACAGCTGCTATAGAAAACATTATAAAGGAATAAAGAATTTACTATAAGATAATTAATAAAATGTACATTTCTATTTAGACTCCATATGTTGATGTGCAGTCATGTACTTTATCTTTCACTGTACAGACATTGAAAAGTGGCTTGACAATGGTTGGGAAAGTGGTGACTCAGCTGACAGGTACGGTGCCCTCAGGTGTGACAGAAGATGATGTTACTGTCCATAGTAACTCTCGGCGGAGTCCTCTGGTCCCAGGCATCATCACAGTTATTGACACTGAAACAGTTGGATTGGGTCAGGTAAGACCTTTGCGCATGAAATTTGTGTTAGCTACAAGTATTAACTAAGATCAAAATCTGCCAGAAAGTATTTGGTGTAGGACAGTGGTGGCGAACCCATGGTACATGTGCCACAGTGGGCTGTTTGCATCATTGAAAGCTCTAAAAGGTTCACCATCACTAGTTTAGGAGATGAATAATTTGGAATTAGAGAAATTGATGCTATTTCAGGTCATATGTTTTTCAAGAAGTAATTAATATCACCTGAAGCCTGTTACTTTAAACAATATGAAGGCATCAAACCTAAATGTACATTTTTAATCTTTATCTAAACACCTCCCCACTTGCTGTGTAGTTCAGGCTGCCCTTGAACTCAGTGATTCTCCTTCCTGAGCCTCCCATGGACATTTTTTCATAACTTTTCTATTTGGTTCATTATACTATTTTTTAATAACACCATGGTATAATCTAATTCCAAAGATCTCTTTTTGCTTGCTTATGTATGTGTTTATTTTCAGTGATAGGGATTATACCAGGGCCTTCTGAATAGACTACATTCCCAGTCCTTTTTAAATTTTTGAAACAGGATCTCAATTGCCCAGGCTGCCTCAGACTTGTGGTCCTCCTGCCTCAGCCTCTCAGAATGCAGGAATTACAGGTCTACACCATCATGTGATGTGAATAGGGTACATTTTTTAAAAAAAATTTTTCTTCTGGGGATCAAACTCAGGACCTTGCACTTGTGAGGCAGGCAGTGGCACCCCTGTGCTAAATCCCAGGCCCTATTTTTAAAGACACAGGCTTTGTACATAATAGCGACCAACAGGACCTAACATTGGGCTATTGTTTAAAAATTGAATTATGATGGCTGCAAATGACATAATTTAGTGGATAATATCAAATTGTATAACAATTTCTTATGAATATAAAGATACTACGCTTGATCTTAGCCAAAAGGCTGAGAAGCGATTATGAATATAAAGATAACATGAAATTTTATAGTAGTATATTAGAAAACACATGGTAATAGCTAGTAATAAAATCCTTTATATTCAGATGTAACCGTTGTATTTTAAATATAGGTTCAGAAACATTTAGAAGAGTTGATTATAAACAAGGAAATTGTTTTATGCTTGCATTTTAATCTTGTTTGTAAGATATTTTGGGCAGGATATGTCCTTTTTCACTTCTCATAAACATTTTCTTGTGTATCATAGTTTTAATTTTTCAAATATGTTTCTGAAAAATTTTTTAAAAACTGGTAGTTTATGATTTTACTATAAAATACAATCTAAATCAATTTTTATACTAAGATAGGAATAGAGCTGCATTTATTAGTTTTTATGTAAAATATGTAATTCTGCACCCAGAACAAAATACTTAGATACTGTTTGTCTTTAAGTATTAACCTTTAATATTGCATATTCTTTTAAGAAAATCTTTCACTAGATATAGGTCAGCATCTTGATAAAATATTACATTTGGCAGCTACTCATGCTCATTTTTATACTAATTTGGCAATTTGAGAAAGTGCGAACTTTCAGTGGATGGCTGAGGCAGGAAGATCTCTGGGAGTTTCAGGCCAGCCTGGGTTTCATAGTGAGACCCTGTCTCAAAAAGAACAAAACAATCAAAAACAAAAAAAAGTGGATTTTGGTGTAATTAAAATAGAAATTGTTTGAAATTCTGGGTTTTTAGGTTTGACCATTGTATTTTATTTGTTTATAATTAATTAAGTTTATTTGAACATGTTAGATGTACATAATGATCACATTCATCATGGGGAATTTTTACCTATACATGCTATACCTTGAAATTTTTTCCCCACTTACATACCTCCTTTCAACCCCTCTTCCTCTCCTTACTTAAAGAAATTGTTTTCATTTTTTTTCCTTCTTTTCTCATCTTTTTTTTTTTTTTTTTTT
>NW_022900925.1:24935015-24956417 GCF_012274545.1 Fukomys damarensis
TTTTTTTTTGGTATGGGGATTGAACTCGGGTCCTTGCACTTGCAAGGCAGGCCACCGAACTGCTGAGCTAAATCCCTGGCCCTTCTTTTCTCATCTTTTTTCCTTTCCTTTCCTTTCCTCTCCCCACTCCTCAGTTCCCCTACTCATTTGAACATTTTCTTCCTATTTTACAATATTTATTATACATTTTGGTCCTTATTTACACTTTTTTTCAAAATGGAAACATTGTTTCAGAGACAATGCAGTATTTACACATGTATGACCAATTAATTTTAGTTAAGAGTATGATCTCAAGGTGCATTCCTTTACCTAGAAATGTTTCAAGTGTATCTTTCTTCATGGCGGAGTAGTACTCTATTGTATAAAAAACCCACATCTTCTTTATTTGTTCATTGGTTAATGAGCATTTGAGCTGTTTCCAAGATTTAGCTATTATAAATTTTGCCAGCATAAACATGGGTGTGCATATATCGCTGTGATTGATGCTTTTAATTCTTTTGGGAAGATACTTAGAAGAGAAATAGCTGGGTCGAATGGCACCTCTAGTTTTAGTTTTTTGAGGAATCTCCACACTGATTTCCACGGTGGTTACAGAAATCTACACTTCCACCAGTAGTAGAGAAGGGTTCCTTTTTCTCCACAGACCTGCCTCCCCAGCATTTATTATTGGTGGATTTCTTAATAATAGCCTTTCTTTCTGGAGTGAGATGGAATGTCAGCGTTTTTAATATGGATCTCATGAATGACCAGTGATGTTGAACATTTTTTCGTATATTTATTTGCTGTTTCTACTTCTTCATCTTAGAAATGTCTATTCATTTCAGGTGCCCATCTTTGGATTGGGTCTTTAAATTTAGAGAGTGTGATATTTTTTTAGTTCTTTATAGATAGTACTCCTTTGTTTGAGGAACAGTTGGTAAAATTTTTCCCCCACATTGTGGGTTGTCTCTCACCCTGTTGGTGGTTTCTCGCTCTCTCTTTCTCTCTTTTTTTTTTTTTTTTTTTTGAGACAGGGTTTCACTATGTAGTTGAGACTCACCTGGAACTCACTGTGTAGCCAAGGCTGGTCTCTCACTCACAGCATTCCTCCTGCCTCAGCCTCCTGAGTGCTAGGATTACAAGCCTGCACCACCATGCCTGGCTCTGTAGAGATTTTTTTTTTAAATCATGAATGGGTGTTGGACTTTGTTAAACACTTTTTCTGTGTCTATTGAGATTTGGTTCTGTTAATATAGTATATTACATTTAATAATTTGTGTATGCTGAACTATCCTTGCATCCCTGGGATGAATCCTGGTTGGTCAGGGTGTATAATCTTCTTGATGATTTGCTGCATTCTGTTTGTTAGTATCTTATTGCGGATTTTTGGGTCTATGTTCATTAGGGAAATTGGCCTGTAGTTCTCTTTTTTTGTTGGATCCTTCTCTGGTTTTGGAATCAAGGTAATGCTTGCTTCCAGGAATGGATTTGGGAGTATTGCTTCCCTTTCAGTTTCATTAAAGAGTTTGAGGACTGTTATATTTTATTTAGAACCTGAATATTAGCAAATTTCTTTTTCTTTCATCTTAACTTTGTGTTTAAACAAATACATTACAGGCTAATATTTTTTTCATGAAGTGTTAGCAAACTTTTTGGTTGACTATGATGTGTGTGTGTATGTTAGCTGATGTGGATATGTGTTCTTTTTTCAATTTGGATTTACATATATAAACCTTTAGTGTTATATGCTGGTTTTTGATTCCTAATTAATTCATCTACATGTTAACCCACATTCATTAGTCCTTAACATTAACTAAGACTGTTGCACATCTAGTATTTATTGACATATTTGTAGTCATTTGAAAATAAAGCATGTTATCTAAATATTTTAAATTAAATAGAAGTATAACTCACATTTATCATATTGAAGGATAGGAATATAGAAAAAAATTTAAAGTATTTATCTAAAAAGCACATGAAGCCTTATGTTTTCCACGTAGCTTCATTTTTTTTGTTCATGTTCTTCATTACTTTTTTATGACTTAATGAAAACAAGGAAATCATGGTCTGGGGAAGAGCTCAGTGGTAGAATACTTACCA
This sequence comes from Fukomys damarensis, assembly GCF_012274545.1. Taxonomy (NCBI): domain Eukaryota; kingdom Metazoa; phylum Chordata; class Mammalia; order Rodentia; family Bathyergidae; genus Fukomys; species Fukomys damarensis. The sequence goes on from NW_022900925.1 coordinate 24,937,095, forward strand.
AGCATGGCCAAAATCCTGAATCTGATCCTTAGAACTAAACAAACAGCTGGGCATGGAGGTGCACTTTGGTCATTCCAGCTGCACAGAGGCTGAGACCAAGTTATTGCTTGGGCCTTGGAGTTGAGAGCTAGCCTGGGAGACGTAATGAGACCCAGCACTTAGAAATGTGGAATTGCACAAGTTCATTTTTCTGTGTAAATGCATAGAAAACACTTGAACAAAGATATTTGTGAGGACAGAATCACAGAAATGGTAGCTTTTTAAAAATTAAATAACACCTCAAATGTTCAACATGAAAAGTTGTTCTTTTTGAACCATAACTTCTCAATGACATATTCTGAAATTTCTAACTTGATTTAAAAATTCCAAGATAGGAACGAGATAGATTTTAAATAAAAGTATGTTGGTATGTAAATTTTCAAAGTGTAGTTTTTGTTTTTAGTACCGAGGACCAAACTTGGGACCTTGCAGTTGCAAGGCAGGTGGCAGCACCACTGAGCTAAATTCCTGGCCTTAAAAGTATAGTTTTTAAAGCAACAGGATTTCTGAACATGAATCTGGCTTCTATCAAGACATTGTCTCGATAAATGGTTCAATTGTTATCCAAAGTTATTTTTAGGTGTTATACTATATTACTTTAAAAAAATTCCAGGGTCCGGGGATTTAGCTCAGTAGCACCGTGTCTGCCTCTCAAGCGCAAGGGCCTCAGTTCCATCCCTGGTACCAAAAAAACCCCAAACTGCCCCCCAAAGACTCTAGTAGTCAGTGTTATAGATTTGTCATTTTCACCCTTTTTCATGAGTGTTCTACCTTAGTTGTAGTGTTTTTCCTTTTCCATAATTAATCTCAGGAGCTAAAGTTAGCATCACATTGACTTTTCCTATTTAAACTCAGTGCACCTTTAAAAGGGATATTTTCATGTTCACTGTGGTAGTGTATAATATCTGATTAGCCATCTTTCTGTTGTGTATTGATTAATTTGATTTTATGGTGATGGGATCATTGGTAACTGCATTAAAGAGGAATGGATTTGATTGACTTTGTGTCCATTTTTATGTGTGCTGTGTTCATGTTTTATTTAAAAGCATTTCTTGACTAGGATAAGTTAAGTGGTTTCATTTGCCTTTTATACACACACACACACACACACACACACACACATATAATTGAAGTTGGCAGTGTGGCAAAACAGTAATCAAAATAAAATACTTCAGAATGATGACATAAACCTGAGCTATTTCTTTTCAAGTGTTATATATGATATTTAATGGCTTCTAAGGTGTTTTATAATAAAGTACTTTGCTTTGAGTAATTTAGTGAATTTGTTAATACATAATTAGAGGTTTACCCTGCTTAGGTAAGTGGTGAGTGAAGATTATAGATCTTGGGAAAATTGTATTGGGACACAACTAGTAATAGTTGGGTTTTTGTTTTTGTGTTTGTTTTAATTTTTTTTTTTTTTTTGGTACCTGGGATCAAACTCCGGCCCTTGCACTTGTGAGGCAAGCAGTGGAACCAGTGAGCCAAACCCCTGACCAGTAATAGTTTGGTTAATGGTTTAATGCTTTTTTTACGTCAGGTTATGATTCAGTTGAGAGGCCCCTTCTATAAGTATCTCTGTTTTTCATGTAAAGAAGAATCAGAGAACATTGTATAGCCTGAAGTTTTGCTGTGGACCAAGATGAGTGTGTGTGTGTGTGTGTGTGTGTGTGTGTGTGTGTGTGTGTGTGTGTTTTTTCTTTTTTCTGGATGGCTTCCATCTTCATTACTGCCATCAAATAAAGAAGCACTGCTGTATTTTGGCATATTTGCAAACACATATAACCTGCTCTGATCATTCCCCCCTCATTATTTCTCCTCTCTCCTCTCTTCTCCTCTTTCCCTCTTTCTCCCCCACCTCTCTCTTTCTTTCGTACCAGGGATCAAACTCAGGACCTTGTGCTTGCAAGGCAGGTGCAGTGCCACTGAGCTATATCCCCGGCCCCTTAGAAAATATTTTGAATTGAATGAAAATAGAATATATTGAAATTCATGAAATGAAATATGGTATATGGAGCAAAACTTATCATTCCCAGGGCTCATTTTAGGAAAGGACAATGGTCTTGATCCAATATTGTAACAGATTTTTTTTCTTGGACATTATGTAAATAAAAACATTTTAAAGAAATGGTTCTGTATAGAAACAATGGGCAAATTTTATGAAATGTCAGTTTTATTTTAATTTACCTATAAAATTAAGGCAAATAAGTGAAAGAAATTATATTGGGCCTCAAACCTCCTCTTCTAGCATTGTTCTGCTTTTTTTAACTTGGGTATTTTCAAAGAACTACATTAGTTAACTATAAGCTAACTGGTAAATCTCACAATTCTTGTACGGTATTCTGCTTGACTTTAACTTGTTATATTTTCTCCTGTGTCCATGTTTTATTTCTGTAATGGGCAAACATTTGTGAATTTTATAGTAGTCTATTACACTGTAAAACTCTCCTTGAATAAAGCAATATTGGATTACATTTTGCAAAGAATTAATAGTAGTTGATTTTTCCCCCTTAATCTATAATTGAATAAGTAATTGTATCATTTGCAGTCAAGTCAATTGACTATTTCAGAATTTAGATGACTTTCTGTTAAGGGTGTGTATTTTCTCATTGCTCAAGTGAAATGCTCACCTGACACTGGTAAGGATATTCTTCCACTGTAGTGGAATTGTGTTCTTTGGTCAGTATAGCTGTGTACAGCCTTTAGCTTCTGTCTTTAATCTTTTTCTGCAGGTGATTGTGAGTGAGGACTCTGATGGTGATGGCATTGTGGCTCATTTCCCTGCCCACGAGAAGCCAGTGTGCTGCATGGCTTTTAATACAAGTGGTAAGTGTTCTTCTTTTGCTTTGCCATTTATTTCAGGGGTTTCTAGCAGTGTATTTTTGAATCCAAAATAGGAAATGTGGAATGTGACTTTTCTTCATGTGACTGTATATGTCAGAAATGTTGGTAGTGCTCAGCAAGTGCTACTGAATGAGTGAATTCATAATGTAGGTTAGTACCCTACCCCTCTGTGTCACCCTCAATAGGGTGTAATTGAATAGCAGCAGTTAGGTATACAGTGCTGCTAAGTTGGATTAATTTTGGGGTTATAATTATAACTTTTTATTGTTCCAAACAGAATATTAATGTTTATGAATGGCATTTTCTTTGAATTTGAAGGGTTTTTGTAATGTACAACATTTTCGATGCTAATTTACTTTTTCCTGTCTTTTTTTTTTTTGTACCGGGGATTGAACTTGGGTCCTTGTGCACAGAACTACTGAGCTAAATCTGTGCCCTCCTGTTTTTTGATGTTAATTTTTCTGGTTGTTCTCTTTTTTTGGTACTGGGGCTCAAACTGAGCTAAATCCCCCGCCCTTTTCTGATTGTTCTTAAGGCATTTGATAAGGACTAATGTTCCAGCAATGTGGAAGGTCATATTTTCACTAAATTTTTTATTATGTAAAGTTTCAAATACAAAATTAAGCCTAGTGTAGTAGTCATTCATGTTTTACCACACCACCTAAACATATGTTCACATTTATATATATAATATAAATATGTTTCCCTGAAACATTTGAGTATTTTATATACATTGTAACATTTCATCCAGTTCTAATTAACCATGTGTTTCCTCAGAGTACAACTCCCCCTACATAACCAAATATTATATTATAGGCTAGAAAATCAGTACTTTATATTTTCTAGAATCCAACCCATAATTTAAAAATTTTCAAAAATGTGTTGTGTGACTACTTAAAACCACAGTGTAATTAAGGTTCACTCTTTACATTGTACATATATATCTTAAATTCCACGTAGTATAACATATAACTTTTACCTTTCTATTTTTTTGTAATGTCCTGAATAATTGCCTAATCAAAGTTCTGAATTTATAAGTTTTCCATATGTAATGATTTCTATATTCCTGTATCCCCCTGGATTTTAATTAATTGTAAGTTAGAACTAGAAATGCTGAAAACCATTCAGACTAAGGAGGTTTTTCTTTATTTTTAAAGTTCATAGTTATTGTAACATGTTGCAGCATGTTACTTGGCGTAACTAGTATGGCTCATTTTTATATCCCATTGTATGTCAAATCTTTAGAGTTCTAAATTTCTTTAAATTGTGTGTTTCTGATGTTGGAAACTACATATTAAATAATACAAGGATTGTCATAGTCTATCATTGTCAGAAGTTTTCTTTTAAAAATGGTTTCATTTTTTGATCTACATTTTGCTGTTTGATATATTTGACCTTTTTCATTTGTGTTTATTTGATAAGATTTAAAATATCAATATTTATATGTTTTTCTTTTTATAAGTATGATGTATTTTGGTTTGTGACAATCATTTGTTTAAATGCTTCTTCTGTTGTGAACCTGTGTTCCTCCCAGTTAAGCATCAGATATTATGTATCTTTGACTTTTTTCTTCACTGCCTGTAATCTGTTAGATTCTCAACTTTTATTAATTGATATTTTGTGCAAAGGTATATAATTTAAGTGGGCCTTAATACAGTACATGAGTTTTTATTTAAATTTTTCTTTTTTGAAATGTAACTTAGAGATCCTCAAATAACGTACTTCAGTTTTTCTTTACCCATATGTGTGCCTGTATACATTCCTGACTTTATATCAGTAAGTTTTAACTGTATTAACCCACTAATAATTCTCTACTCTTCGTTTGTAAATGGCATTTTCATGGTGCATATAATATGGCTGATAATAGCAATAGTGTTCATTAGAATACTTTTTACAAGTTTAGGGAACTTTAAAAGAAAGATAACATGTAAAGATAGATTGTGTGTTTTTGTTTTTTGAGACAGAATCTCCCTTTGTAGTTCAGGATGGCCTTGAACTCACTATGTAGCTCAGGCTGGCCTCACATTCATGCCAATCCTCCTGACTCAGCCTCCTGAGTGCTGAGATTACAGGTATGCGCCTTGTATGTTTTTGTTTTTAAAGCTCATCTTCCATAAGCCCATTTACCTGTATATATTATGATTGTACTAAAGAATGTAGTACACGTAAATTTATTTGTCTTTTTTTTAAAGATGTATTTTTAGATGACAATATTATAAAAACTGTCATGGATCACAAAATTCAAGAATAAAACAGACCTGTGCTTACCTCCTTGGAAATGTTAAAAAAAATACAAAACCCAACAAAACAAAACATGAAGCCTGTAAATGTACAAATGGAATAACACCGCAGAGTGAAGTAAGAAGAAAATGACTTCTTGACTTGATTGGACAGCATACAGTTCTGTCCTATGTGGGACCTATTGGGAAAAGAAATTAAGGGATGCTGGTGAATAGAGTTGTGCAACTTCTACTTCAGCAGCTGCATTCAATTTGTTTTTCAGATTCTTATTGTTGTTTATTAGCTGTGACTCACAGTCCAGAATTAAAACAAATATTTTAATTATAGTATTTATGATTGTTTAAAGTGCCAGATTAGTCTTTTTGTTTCAATTTTGGGAGGTACAATATGCATAGTAAAAAATCTGTTGCTTTTTTTTTTTTTTTTTTTTGGTTTTTTTGAAACAGTGTCTATATGTAGTTGAGATTGACCTGGAACTCACTGTGTATCCTAGGCTGGTCTCGAACTCACAGGGATCCTTCTGCCTCAGCCTCCCGAGTGCTGGGATTACAGGCATGCGCCACCATGCCCGGCCTATTCCTTTTAGTTATGTGTTTAGTTAGGGTCAAAATGGGTAACATTTCTTGAGAACCTTTTATTTCTGGGTTGAATTAATAAATTTTATATTTTACATCAGTTAAAGGCTACAGCTAAATCCATCAAAAAGCAGAGTTCCCAAATATCTACTCTGTCTTCAGATGCCTCGTTTCTCTCACCATTGACTTCCTGCGCCACAGGGGAACATTGCTAACACAGTGGATGGGTCTTCTTCATTGTCCTTCTTTCCCATCACCCACCATGTACACCAGGGTCCTCTCATGAGTTGTACGTTCTGTGATTCTTGACAAATATGTAATGACAGGATCTGCTGTTGTGCTGTCATACGTAGTATTCACAGCCTTAGAGGATTTGTATATTAAATAAAATTTGGGATTTCCCCTCTCCTTTTTTCCTTCCTTCTTTTCTTCCCTTCCTTTTTCCCTGTCTTCTTCCCTTCAGTGGGGATTGAATCCTCACATTTTCACATTGAGTTATCTCCCTAACTCTTCTTTATTCACTTTTTATTTTGCATCAGGATCTATCACTAAGTCGCTAAATTACCCAGGTGGGTTTGAACTTTCGAATCCTACCCTAGAGTGCTGGCATTACAGATGTGCGCCAACATGCCCATCATAACTATTATGTGTCTTAAAACATTGTTTCTTCTACTTTCTACTTCCCTTATGAGATCTCAGATCCTTGTAGATAGGTGTTCCCTTCATGGTATTCAGGTCTCGGAGGCTCTGTTCAGTTTTCTTCATTCTTTTTTTTTTTTTTTTTAATTTTGTCAACCTGGCTGTCTTCAAGTTCATTGATTCCCTCCTCTGTTCAGTTTTGTTTGAGCCCTTCTAGTAATTTTCTTTATTTCAGGTATTGTAATGCCAACTCCAGGGTTTGTGTTCATTTCTTTTTTATAATGTTATGTCTTTATTAATAAGTGAAACACATTGTCATACTTTTCTTAAATGTTTTAGACATGGTTTGTTTGCATACTCAGCAGCAGAAAAGATTTTTAAAAATGTTATATATTCTAGATAGAAGTCCTCTGTCAGATTTGCATGTGATTTGCGTGTTTTTTCTTCTAGTGAGAAATTTGCCTTTCTTCTTACCATGTTCATCTTAGAGATACTTCTTTAACTTTTCATTAAGTCTAATTTTGTCTTTTATGGCTCATGTTTTTGTTACCATGATTAAGAAATGTTCACCAATCTGGGGCCTGAAGATTTTCTTCTGTGTACTCTTTTCTCAGTTTTACAGTTTATATTTAAATCTGTGATCCATTTTAAGTTAATTGTTATAAATCATATTAGGTTTTGCTTGCTATTTCTTTTCTCCCTTGTGGATAATCGGATGGCTACTGCATCATCTTTTCAATGCAGTCTTTCCTTAATCTCTTTCATACGTTCTATCAAAATATGACAGTTATACAGGCTATTTCTGTGTTTTCCTATCAAGGTGAATTATTTTTGTGTTTTTTTCTTTCTGGGAACATCTGTATTTTATCTATAATTTTGAAAAATATTTCAACTGATACTTTTGTGTGACAGTTTCTTTTTTTCTTTCAACAACTGCCAGCTGTCCTTCTGCCAAGGTTTTGGCATTATTAACCTTGAACCTATTGGTTGGCTGAGTGCAGAGATGTACCATTTAAAGAGCTGTATTCTTTGAGGTATCATATTGAGACCAGTGCAAGTTTTAAAAAATATACTGAGTTTTCCTTATGCTCACCTGTTGTGCAGGTTTCTTCTTTCTGTCAGAGGTGAAGTCCACTACTTTTGCTTTTTTTTGTATTGAACTTTCAAGTAGATTTTTAAAAATTTAAGATTTTGTTGTTTTTCAATTTGTCTTCATCAGGGATCAAGACCTTATAGCCTCTTGTGATTTTACAAATTCATTCTATAACCTTTTCCTCACTGGCCTGTTTTTGGACATTAGGGTCAAACAATAAACATATATTAGTATAGACTGTGTGGTCTAAATAGCAGGCATTTTTGTTTCTCATTATTCTAAGATCAGTGTTCTACACAGTTGGGTTCTGGGAGTGCTTCTTCCTGTCTTGCAAGACAGCTACCCGCTTGCTGTGTCCTTGTGTGACCTTTTCTCTGTGTACTTGTGGGAATGGCGGAGAGATGGGGAGCCAGTGATATCTGGGCCCCAACACTGTGGCTTAATTTAGCCATGATTACACCCTCAGAGGTCTTCATCGGGTGAATGGAGAGGGCACACAAACTCTCGGTCCTTCACGATGAAATTGAGAATCATTCTGTGACCCTCAGTCTTGTAAAAACAACCACTTGACACCCTGATGTTAGAGTCTTAACGATTTACATATGTATCTTGCATTATAGTTCACATTTACTTCCACTTTAAGATAATAAAAATATTTTGTAAAAAACATTACATTTTAATGACATTTTCATCTTCAACAGTTTATTGTCCTAACTTGTTCTAACCTGATGACAGTTTATTTTTTCATTCTGCTCTCCCACATTTTCCTCCCCACATCTAGCCATACTATGTCCCCGAACCCCTTTTTTCTTTTTCATCACCATGCTGGTGATCAAACCCCGTTGTGTGTCCTTGGCATATACATATTTTATTTCTTTTTTCTTTTTTTGAGATAGATCCTTACTATGCAGTTCAGGCTGGCCTTGAACTCACTATGTAGTCCAGGCTGGCCTCAAACTCAATCCTCTTGTCTCAGTTCTTTGAGTGCTGGAATTACAGGCTTGCTCCATCATGCCTGGTTTTCCTAGGCATATTTTGTTTTTGTTTGCTACTGAGCTATATCCAGGTCCTGTTCTAAATATCTTTTAACTCTGTTGCATCATTTGTGCTTTATTTATATCTTTTTCCTTACTGTCTTATTTATCATTTGAGTTCTGTCTTAAATATCATTTAAAAAGATTTCCCCAGCTGGGTGTGGTGGCACACACCTGTAATCCCAGCACTCGGGAGGTGGAGGCAGGAGGATCGCTGTGAGTTCAAGACCAGCTGGGGCTACATAGTGAGTTCCAGGTCAGTCTCAACTACATAGTGAGACCCTGTCTCAAAAAACAAAAAACAAACAAACAAAAAATCCCTAGTGATCCATAAAATGCCACACCCTCTTTTCCCCTGACTTTTCTACTTAAATAGGCAGGTTACTTAATTTCCTTGTCTCATGCCCAGCTCTCCATTAGTAACATGAGGGATAGTAATCATATTTAGTTATACTCTGACCTCAGTAAATGCTAGTTTTGTTGCTATTTCCCCTACTTCCTAATTTTACACTAACCCCAGAGTATCCTTTCAGTGTTCATGAAAGTATGTTTCACATACTTCATGCAGAGATAAATTTACATTTATCATTTGATCATATTAATTAATACCATTAGATTTTTTCATGATTATAAAAATAGTCCAGCAGAGATAGAACATTTTTAACATAATTATTCCTTTGTTAGAAAAAACCCAATAAATTTCTAAATTGTGGTTTGGATAAAAATTGTTTCTAAATCACAAGCTTGATCCTTTATGGCAGATTATACTAAGAGCAGACACATATTACAGTTAATTATGATTGAAGTATTAATTAAAATATCCTGTAAATATGACATTTTATTAGAAACACAATAATAGATGGGCATATTATTAATTATAATGCCCCAAGCATCAAAAAAGATAAATATTTTTATTCCATTAGAAATCAGAGTCAGGAGGAGGAAATCCTCACTCTGAAATATGTAGAATATTTAAAATAAGACCTGATGTTTTTAATTCAGTAAATAATTGATCTACTCTCTAGAGGCATTACTTCTGTCAGCTGAGCTGCTTCGAGCTGTGAATTGCCACATATCTACATTTCTAATAACTACTCCTCCTTGGTGGGGAAATTGCTTTTCTATCCATTAATAAAAGGAAAATGAATGTTGAGTTGCTAGTAAAACAGATTAAATATGTACCCTTTTGAATGCTTGACTGCATCTTTAACAGAATTGAAATTATTCTGGTTACTTAAATGTTATATATTGAAAGATGATGGTGGTTTGGGGTTAATCGTTAAAGAAGTTTAAATTAGAATTTTTTTCAGCACAAAAATTGTTTCAATTCATTGCAGCAAGGCACCAGAAAAATACCTTGTCTTGATTTTATTACATTAATGCCTTGCAGTTTTGCAGAATAATTTGTAAGATTTTTTTTCATGTTATAGCTTCTGGCTTGTCGCTAGTATCAATACTGTATCATTAATAATGCAAAGGCAACTTGAAGAACTTATCTGTTTCCTTAGAAGGGAATATTTCCCTTATGGGTTGGTATTAGTTTCATCATCTTATAAAGTCGTGTCCTTTACTCATTTTATGTATTACTCTCTGAATACACTTTTTTTGTTTTGTTTTGTTTTTTGCCCTATGTTGATTGTGGCGCTGTAATTGTTTGAGAATTAAGGGAAAATTGCAGAGGTAGCTTACCATTGAATACAGCAGGTACAGTGTCTAGGGCTCACAACCTGCTGGTTGAGGGATTTTTAAAATACTTGTCCCTTCATCTTACTTCTTCTGTGTAATCCCCTGATCCCCTTCCAGCATAGGTTTTGTTTCACTGATTTAATTCAGATTGGTCTTTTTTTCTTTTTGGCCATACATTAAATATTTTGAACATTACTCTGAGAAGAACCCAATTATTTCTAAAGGATGCAAAATAAATTTGTTGAAATTGGGTAGGAACCTAGGTGGGAACTAGTGGGGGATGGCAAGGGGGTACAGAAATAAAGGCTCAGGGAAAATATAAAAGCAATGAATCTTGTATGGACTCCTTAATGTGGATGAATAGGAAGTATAATAATTTCCCCATGTGTCTGAAGCCTAGAAAAGAATGATATCTAGAATGCTAAGAAAGTGGAAGTCATATATGTTTATTAGTGATCAGAATTAATAAGTACAATCTTAAAGTTTTAGAAATATAAACTTGAGTACCTACATAATATTGTGTTGGTACCTGATTATAGATAACAAATGTTTTTATCCTTAGTCTTAAAAAATCTATATTTCCTGCTATCTCTGGTTTTCAATTATCACTTCTGTTTGAAATCAAGCATGTTGTTTCAAAGATCTCTTTAAGATACATAATTGAGAAATTGTATCTTTTGTTTTCCTGAATTGTTATAAAATTAATCTTTGTAAATGTACTTCCTTATTCGCCACATTTAAAGGAGCTAAAAGCACTGACTTGATCCTGAAAAAAATGAGTAAATTTTGAAGGGTCGTATTATGTAATGCTTTTTACTTAGTCTAAAGTTGCAATAATCAGTAATTTTTGGAGTTTAAATACAGACATAGATGAATGGAATGGACTTGAGTCCAGAAATAGTCAGTTGATTTGTTAGAAAAGGGTCAAGGAATTTAATAGGGCAAGTATAGTGTTCTCCACAAACTGGTGCTGAGACAATGGTGTATCCTTTTCGAAAAAAAAAAAAAAGAACTTAAATTTAATATATAGAAAAATTAACTCGAAATGTTTAATTTACCTAATATAAAAGCTAAAACCATGAAACATAAAAGGGAAAGTATAGGTTTATATCCTTTTGACCTTGAGATAGCAAATTAAAACCATGAGAAATCACAAAATGACCATTGAAATTACTGAAATTAAAAAGAGAGGCAGTACTAAGTGTTGGTGAACTTTCAAAACGTGTGAAATTTAAGGTGATACAGCCACTTTAAAAAATATGTTAGGGGTGGGGATTTAGCTCAGTGGCACCATGCTTGCCTTGCAAGTGCAAGGTCCTGAGTTTGATCCCCAGTGCAAGAAAAAAAAAATATATATATAATTTCTTATACATTTAAACATTTAATATATGACCCAGTTACCCATCTCTAAATAACAACTGAATAGATAGAAAATTCATACGGAGACTAGTAATTAAAGCTTCATAGCAGTTTGACAGTATTAAAAAACTAGAACAAACTAAGGAATGCACATATAAATTGTGATAATAGCCATATACATTGGACCTTCAAGTTACAACCAGCCTGACATATGAGCAACTTGGATTATGACCAGAATTTTAGTTTTAACTTATGACTCCTTGAGTTACAACCAGAATGCTGGCCAGTTGTGCTTTTCGATGGTCTTAAATACAGATTTAACCCTTATCAACACACAAAAATCAATAGCCTTCCTGTACATGAACAACAGACTTGCTGAGAGAGAAACTGGAGAAATAACTTCTTTCACAGTAGCATCTCAAAAATATGAAATACCTAGGAATCAATCTAATGAAATAAATTAAAGACCTCTACTTCGTAAACTATAGCACTGTGAAAAAGGGATCAAAGAGGCTGTCAGAAAATGAAAAGATACACCTTGCTCCTGGGTAGGAAGAACCAATATAGTGAAAATGGCCATACTTCCAAAACTGCTGTATAGATTCAGTGCAGTCCCAATTCAAATTCCAGCAGCATACTTCACAGACCTTGAGAAAACAATTGAGAAATTCATTTGGAACCAGAAGAAACCTAGAATAACAAAAGCAATTCTAGGCAACACAGACGAGGCAGGGGCTATCAGAATCCTCAACTTGAAACTATACTATAAAGCTGTTGTGATAAAAATGGCATGGTGCTGGCAAAGAAACAGACTCAAGGCTCAGTGGAACAGATTAGAAGATGCAGAAACAACTCCAGACATACTCAGCTGCCTCATCTTTGACAGAGGAGCCAAACACCCTCACTGGAGGAAAGATAGCCTCTTTAATAAATGGTGTTGGAAAAATTAGGTTTCAACTTGCCAAAGATTAAAACTAGAGCAATATCTCTTGCCATGTACTAAACTAAAATTGAAATGGATCAAAGACCTAAATATTAAAACAGAAACACTAAACTTGCTGGCAGAGAGGTTAGGTAGAACTCCTGAAGACATTGCGTAGGAAAAGATTTAATGAACAAAACCTCAGTCCCATGTGAACTAGCACAGAGAACCAACAACTGGGATTTCATTTTATTAAAAAGCTTTTGCACAGCAAGTAAAACCACCAAGAAAGCGAAAAGACAGCCCACAATGTGGGAAAAATTTTTTACCAGTTGTTCGTCAGACTACTATCTAGAATATATAAAAAACTTTAAAAAAAATCAGACCTCTCAAATTTAAAGACCCAATCCTAAAATGAGTTTCTGAAATGAACAGGCATTTCTCAGACAAAGAAGTAGAAACAGCAAATAAACATATGAAAAATGTTCAACATCACTGGTCATTTGAGAGATGCAAATGAAAGCAATACTGAAATTCCACCTCACTCCAGAAATAATGGCTGCTATCAAGATATCAACCAATAAGAAATGCTGGGGGTGCTGTGTGGAAAAAGGAATCCTTCTCCACTGTTGGTGGGAATGTAGACTGGTGCAACCACTGTGGGTATCAGTTTAAAGATACCTCAAAAGACTAGGTGTTGAGGTCCCATTTGGCCCAGCTGTTTCTGTGCTGGGTTATCTTCTCAAAAGAATTAAAAGCCTCATACAATAAATACAATTAAAAGCCTCACATGCAATATATGCACACCCATGTTTATGGTGGCACAGTTTGTAATAGCTAAATCTTGGAAGCAGTCCAAATGCTCATCAACTGGTGACTGGAAAAAGATGATGTTCTTTTTTTTTTTTTTTTAATAAAATGGAGTACTACTCAGCCATAAAGAATGAGAAACAAGAAACATTTGTAGCTAAATGGATGCACATTGAGGCCACTCTTAAGTGCAATAAATATTACACACATGTAAATACTGAATACTTTCTCTGGAGTGAGAAACTGAAAGTGTAAACGAGGACCAAAATGTATAATAGATAATGTGAAGTAGGAAGAAAAGGTCCAAAGGGGAAAGGGAAGGTGAATGGTGGGGGGTGGGGTGTGAAAAGAAAGAAGGGAAAGGAAAAACATTAGAAAAGCAAAAAACAGAACCAAAGTCTTTGTAAATAGGGAGGAGTGGAGGGGTTGAAGGGAGGGCAGGGATTCGGAGAAAATATAAGAACCAAAATATATCATGTACAAATTTCCAATGATGAATGTCATATTTTATACCTAAAATGTACTAATAAACTTCATGAATAAAAAATATATATGTACAAAAAGAAATATGCAAATTTAACCCTTAAAGAGTTCTGGAAGGAACATTACATCCTTTCCTGTGTGGGGTTAACTGAGAAATCCTGGGCCAGTCAGTGTCTCTCTGAGGACATGAGATCTGCCTGTGTATAGGAGAGAGACTTTGAAAGCTGTGTAGAGCAGTCTAAGCCTTCGACTGACCAACTTGAGTTACAGCCACCCTTTGTGAACAAAGTGAGTTCATAAGTCAGGGGTCCACTGCAATAGACTAGAATCCACTAATACAAGTAAATGTATTTACCAGTTTTGTTTTGTTTTTTGGTGCCGAAGATTGAGCTGAGGACGTTGTACTCACAAGGCAGGCAAGGTACCGCTGAACTAAATCCCTGGTCCTAACAGAGCTAATGTTATTTGAAGTTCATAAAATACTTGTTAAATTCTAAAGTAAGCAGCATTAATCTCTGTGGCAGAAAGCCTGTCAGTGGTTGTGGCCAGGTAAATTGGGAAGGGTTTGCAGTGCAAGTAGACACGTTAGCATTTCTGAGGTATACATTTGTTAGACTCATCAGGCTGGACAGTGAAAAGGCATGCATTTATTGTATGTAAATTATACATTAATAAAGATTAAGAAGGTTTTAAAAAGTATTCTTACATATGACCAGAAATATACTCAATCCCTTGAAAAAAAAGCATATGTAAACATGCAACACTTTTTAAAATATCTATTTCATACATAAATGTAATGAACATGGATACTATAGTACTTAATACTGAACCCCATTGGATATCAGCAAAGATGTGTTCCTAACCTTAAAATTTCATGATTTAAAAAAAATTTTCATGATTTAAGAGAAATAAAATAAGTAAAAAGGCATTAAGACACTTGTAGCTGCTAAAAATGCAGGAAGAAGGATCTAAATTTTTGAGTTAGGAAAGAGTTATCAACTTTTTAGATTTTTCTGCATGGAATATTTACATACCTATTTTGTTTTAACTTTTGTTGGTTTTGTATATATGCAACTTTAGGAAATGATCAAATCGTCACCTTTGTTTTATTTCATAGTGTTTACTTTAATGCCTTTAACAGGATATTATGTAGCAGGTTTGATAAGATTCTGGAGGCTGAGGGTTTAGCTCAGTGGTAGTTTTCTGGCCTAGCCATGGCTTTGGTATACTCAGCAGCACAAAAATATAAAATACAGTATAGTTGCATAAGATTTTCTATGTCCTGTGCTCCTCAGCTGAAAGAGTACATTGATAAATAGAACTATCAGCTCTTAAAGCAGCTCAAGAAATGTGCTGCTCTGAGCTACTTAAGAAATCAACAGACTTTGGTCTATTGTTTTTAAGTGCCTGCATTCTCCTTCAAAGTTGTATTATTCAGACACGAATAGGCTATAATTGGTTTTATGTAACTTGACTAGGTTAGAGATTTCTGTCAGTAGTGACATTTTATTTCTTTATTCTTGTGTTTAGGAATTTTTTTTTTTTTTTTTTTTTTTTTTTGGATTTTTTTTTTTTTTTTTTTTTTTGGTACGGGGGATTGAACTCGGGTCCTTGCGCTTGTGAAGCAGGCCACTGAACCACTGAGCTAAATCCCCGGCCCTGTGTTTAGGAATTTGACTATAAACTTCTGTAGATAATTTGTAGGTTTTTCATCTATGCAAGTATTGACTGGACAGCATCACACTAGAAGAATTAAACTAAAAGTAAGATTCTTCTAAGTGATACAGCCTGAATTCCTGTAAATATTTGTTTGACCCAGCATATCAGCACTCCTGCCTCTTTTTGGAAGAGAGTGTGAATAACTGGTAATTTGTCTTCCAATTCACATGTGGGCACATGATAAAGAACCACACAGTTAGATAGGTGTTATAAATAGGATATGGGAAAAAAGACAAACCTCCTCATGTTTCCAAGATTTTATAGCATAGGCCCAGTGCAGCCTTGCTACTCTTTAATTTTGCTTTTTGGTCTAACCAGATGACGCCCAGTTGAAAAGACTTATGTTCTTATGAGCCCACAAAACCTTAATGTTCATTCTCCAGCTATCTCAGATTTTGGAGAACGCTATGTGCCATCAGCAGCTTTGGTCCCTACCCTTTAACACTGGTGCTCATCTATCAAACTTGAGGCTGAGAGTGAGGGAGAGGAAGCCTCCAGATAAACACACAGCAGCGCCTAAACAGCTAATCACTCTAGGCTTCCGCTTCCAGGCCCTATAATTAGAAGTCCTTCTTTTCCTTGTATTCCCAGATGACGCAAATGCTTTTTGTGGCTTGGCACCTCATTTGGGGCGTGGGTTTAGTTTATGGCCAGGCCAGACTCTGGTTTAGTCTTCTGATGCTGCATAAATAGTTCTCAAGCCACTGTCTACTCTATGAATGTTTGCTTTTATGTATGTGTGTGTGTCTTTCAACTCATTTTTTGGAAGAAAAGCAGCATACTATTTCCTCAATAGAAGTGTGTACATATATTAAAAGAGAGTGCATGATTGTGGAATTCTATACTAGCTATTTGTTCCATTTAAAAAATTTTTGTTTTTATGAGTACATGTTTACAGTACGTTATGATTACATTCATCATGGGAGTTGATACATGTAGTGTATCTTAATTCATTTTTCATCCTTGTCTCTCCCTGCTTTCTTTCTCCTTTTCTCTTTGCTTTTTGAGGTTTTTAAATTTATTTTGAACATTTTGTGGAAAAAAGTAAATTTATTCGTGGATTGTAAAAGCCTCATTTTTTTGGAGAGGTTAAAAAAAAGATTTGTCTAATGAGATAATTGACAATGTGAAATAGTAAGAAAAGGGCTAAAGGTGTGGGGAAAGTGGGAAGGGTAGGGAAAAGATAAGGGAAAAGAAAAAAATAGGAGAAAATGCAAAAATGGAAATAAAGTGTTTGTAAATGGGGAGGGGAAGAGGGGATGAAGGGAGGGCAGGGACAAGTGGAAAAAATGAGAGCCAAGACCTGTCATGTAAAGTTACAAGATCCCAATGGTGAATGTAACTGTACTATATACCTAAAATGTACCAATAAACTCAATGATGAAAAAAAAAGGTTTGAGATACATTACACAGAAGATAATAGACATATTTTTTCAGTAGATTGTTTTGCTAAGAATTTGAATTGGTTTTACATAATAACACCTATGCAGATTAATGCCAATTTGGAAAGCCATACTGATATGTATTCATCTGTATTATTCATATATGAAGCAGTATTTTGTTAGCTTTTATACAGTGCTCATTCTGAATTAATATTGTTACAGTTTTTAAAGAGATATTGTGAAGTTTGTCCTTAGTTCACTAGAAATATAAATGTATTATAAATGACAGTTCATTTTATTAACTGATGGGTGTTTCTATTAAACAATTTGACAGGTATAGAGAATCACCTTTTTTGTGAGGAGGTGGAATCAGCAGACAGTAGGGTGTTATGATTACTCTTAATTGGTATAAAAAAAGAGGAGGATGGTGGCAGGTGCTGAGAGCCAACCACCTCCAGCCTTCTGGGCCCAAGGGTTCTGCAAAGAGTTCCAGGTTATCCAGCCCATGGATAGAGACAACAGCGTTTACTCTAAGATTTGAGGGATTTTTTCATTGAGCGCTGAGATCTCTTGTTTATTAAGCAAGCTTTTGTGTTTATCATCATTTGTACTAAACATTGTTAGTACTGGAGTAATGAAAGCCCGCTTTTTTATTCTAATGACTTTCAGGGCTTTTGTTGGTGAAGGAAGGTAAGGTAAGAAGCAGCAGAGGGGGCTGGGTCACTATGACTCCACAGATTGGATCTGTACAAATGGCAGTGCCTATCGTGGCCAGGAACAGCTGGCAGCCACCTCTTGTGTGCTAAACTGTTGCATAGCTTTTCTCTGGGTGGTAGAGTTGTAGTCCCACCCAACTTCGTGTTAGATAAGAACTAGAATCTGTCTGCAAGTTATTCAGCCTGTCAGATTGACAGGAGGGGCTTCCATTCTGTGTTTTGTAGGAGAAACATTTTATCCGTGACCACCATGTTTTTGATAATAGTTCTGATTTCTTTTAAAAAATGATGTCATGATTCAGAAAACGTCTAGCACTTTAATGGCAAAATTGAGATTGTAAGGAAGTGTTTGCTGTACAAGGTAAATAAAGCTGTTAACCCTAAAAAAGGGTGCAAAAAAAAAATGGTGCAAGGAGTGGAAAAATACTGTCCATAAAGACAAAAGGTATTTATGACCAACTTTAGAGATTTATTGTTGGAATATCAATAAGGAAAGAATGTAGCATGTCAGTGACCAAATGACCATTACTAGGGGCATAATGGGAATCAAGGCTATTAAATTATTATATTAAATGCTGCTACTCATCATCTAAACTGAGTTCTCTTTGAAATAGCTAAGACACTAGCATCTGATAATTTAATGTAGTAACTAGAATTGTATCTTCAAAGAAAGCAGTTTCAAAATTTTCATCTTTTCTCTAAAGGACTACCTTATTTCTACATAAATGCTTAATATTCTTTCATTGCTTTTTTCTCAACAAATGTTATAGTTTCATCTAAAATATTCCCCAAAAGGTTCATTAGATCATGGAGCTGATGGATTAATCCATTGATAAATTCATAGTTCAGTGTGCTTATATTAACAGATGGGGCCAGGAAATAGAAATGGCTCGTTGGAGGTGTGATTTGAAAGGTACTGTGTATCGCTTTTCTGGCTCTTCTCCTGTGTTGTGATTTCTTGCTGCCATGAGGTTCATACCTTTCCTCTGCCATGAACTTCTGATATGATGTTTCTGCCATGAGGCCAGCCAATTGTGGGCTGAAATCTGTGAAACTGTGAGTCCAAACAAACCTTTCCTCCTTTGAGTATATTAAGTATTTTGTCCTCTCAATAAAAAACTGACTGCTGCTTTGAGAAATAAAAGTTTGTCAACAGTTAATATGATTCCACTATAGAAGAGCAGAGTAAGCTAACAAGTGGTCCTTTTTATAGAAAAGTATAAAACGAGCGCAGAATGCAGAGGAACAGATGCACAAAGTTAGGTGTATGTTTTATAATTTCTGGTGAGATTGCAATTACAATTAATCACAGTTATAATTGTAATTATAATTAACTAATATGTACTATAAGGAGATATAGCCCCAAATAAATAAAAATGCAAGAAATAAATAAAAACAAGCATACAAAATGATAAAATAGTGGACATAAATCATACTCTGCCATAAGTATACTAAATACGAATGTACTAAAAACACCAATTAAAAGTTAAGAAAAGACCCAAATCATATTGACAGATATGAAATAAAAAAGGCAAATACATACCATACATATACAATCAAAACAAATTTGGAATTAATATTAGACAAAATAGACTTCAGTATGAGGAAAAACACATTATTAGTATCTTAAAGGAAAAAATGGGCATCATTAAAACCCCTAAATGTTAAAATGGATCAATTCCTGGGCCAGGGATTTTGCTCAGTGGTGCTATGCCTACCTTGTAAGCACAAGGTCCTGAGTTTGATTCCTGGTTAAAAAAAAAAAAAAAAAAGGATAAAAT
>NW_022900925.1:24956471-24989923 GCF_012274545.1 Fukomys damarensis
AAAAAAAAAAAAAAAAAAAAGGATAAACTCCTTTAATAACAAAGTAATTCACCGAGGAATTAAGAAAATTTAAATAAAGAAAATTTAGTAGTATAATCTGAGTATCCCTCATCTGAAAATTTTAGATTTGAAATGGTTCAGAGCCCCCAAATTTTTTGAGCCCAAATTCCATAACAGGTTTCAGTCAAAATGTAAGCACACTAAACCTGGGTGTGTGGCTTAGTGATAGCATGTGAGGGAACCTTGTCTTCAGTCCTTAGTACCACAAAAACAAAACACAGTTATACTAAAAATACTGCATAAAATTGCCATCTATGTGTATAAAGTATATGTGAAACTTAAATAAATTTCTTGTTTAGATATGAGTCCTGTCCCCCAAATATTATATATATTACATCTGAAATCTGAAATCCTTCTGTGCTAAGTATTTTGGATATTAGATACTCAAACTGTAATTAAAAAACCTTCAAAGTTAGTCTATAGAAGTTAACATTTAACATCTATGTCAAACGTTTAACATAGAAATAATAGCAATTTTAAACTTTTTGTTGTTGTTGTTATAGAATAAGGAACATTTTCTGGTTCATTCTTTGAGGCCAGCATGCTCCTGTTAATAGTACCAGAACAGCATGTTATTGGGGGGTGGGGATGGGAGTAGACCTGCCTATGCTAAGTACTCTGAGTTAATCAGTACCCAATGTATACATGAATCAGAAGTTTACATCTCTGTTCAGATATTATGCCCTTCAAAAAGTGTACCTAGTAGCATACAGACTTATCCCAGGAATTTGAAGCAAATTAATCATATTGTTGAAAATGCCATATTAATTAAATGTGTGTATGCACAGTAGAATACTATTTAGCCATAAAAACAATGCAGCCTTGTCATTTGCAATATCAAGGATGTAACTGGAGACAATTTTAAATAAAGCTCAGAAACACTAATACCATATGATCTCATTTATGCGTGGAATCTTAAAAAATTGGGCTCCTAGAAGTTGAGAGTAGAATGATGATTAACAGAGAGTTTGCTGAGTGCATAGTACTCTAAGTTATAGTTAGATAGGAGTAAGGAATTCTAGCATGCTGCCTCAGGGGAGCTGATCCAAGGTACAGTCTACTCTGGTGCCAAGTGCCAGCTAGTGAAAAGGCAGGATCTTCAGTAGGAGAAGCAGAGCAGCGAGGCTTGGTACCATATGTGTAACAAATTTCAGCTTGTTTAATGCAGTTGATTGTGAGCTAGTTTGAGAGAAAGTGTATCTTAAAGGTGTGCCATAAATCATAGATCACAGAACATTAACATGTAATTTTGTCAGTTTCATTGGCATTGCGAGATAGGGCAGCTTTAGATTCCAGCTTTTTAAGAAACATCATCATGAGAGATGGAACTCAGATTTGTGTTTGTGATTGTATGACCAAGCTTTGCAATGGATATCAGCCAGTTCTCACATGAACATAGTGCATCATTCAAGATCCAACGTTGAGGTGAAGTTGATTGTGTTTTTGACCTTGAAGGAATTATGGGAGCTAGGCTGATATCCAGGACTACTACAGAGAACTCTGAATGCTCTCAGGGCCTACTTCAGCATTGAAGAAACTGTGTAAATAGAAAACAGCAAGAGAAATGGGTAGTTTCATCCTCTTACGATAATGATTGATACCATTTATGGCATTTTCTGTAAGTTAAGAACATTATGCTGTGCCCTCATACAAATTATTCACTGGATCTTGCACTGTACAACTTCTGGCTTTTCACCCAAGTCAAAATGATCACGAAAGGTAAACTTTTTTTTTTTGAGTACTGGGTCCTTGTGTTTGCAAGGCAGGCCACTGAACTGCTGAGCTAAATCCCCGGCCCAAGGTAAACAGTTTGAACTGATTCAGGACATCAGGGCATCCAAGACAGTGCAACTAAACATGCTAATAAAAGAGAACTTTCAGAACTGTTTCAGAAAATGGCAAGAACGATGGGCTAAGTGTGTTTGAAGGGAAGAGGGATAGTTTCAGGGGGCTTAATGGGAGCATCTTTTATTTTTCAGTAATTTTTACTATTAGTAAAATTGTAAAAAGCATTTGTTATATTTTTGGTAACAATTATGTACTGCCTACTTCAAAAAGCTGGATTTTGAAAGTTTTCACCATAGACAAATAATGTTTGAGGAGATGGATGTGTTTAAGTGGATTCAGACATTATACAGCATATACATGTATCAAAGCATCATATGGCATTAATATGTAAACTTTCTGTATCTACTTATCACTGAAAATATATTTAATAAAAGGTTAACCAATGGGGGAAAAACAGATACAGCTTTATTAGTTTGTATTGTATAGTTTATATTTACTTTTGGTTCTGGGGATTGAGTCCAGGTCTTCTTTCATGCTGAACATGCTCTCTACAGATACTGTTTTAAATATCCAGATAGATCTACCAAAAAAATCTCATTCTCAGAAATGTGGCCCTTTGTAAGCTATGTTCATTTTGTATGGAAATTTGATAAGTGTGTTATTTCTTGGGTCAGTTTCTGATGGTGGAAAACCTAGCACGCTGCAGCAGCAGGCTGTCTTTATCATTGAAAGTTCTGTTGTTAGGTTTTTTTCTTAATGTAGGAGTTGTTTTTTCTAAACCAAAACCTCAGTGTTCAGGTTTAATTGCAGTGTTGGCACTTTATGATAAATAAGAGGGTTTTGAATTGCAGTTTGGGTACTCAGTCTCTAAAAGTTTCCCCATCACTAATTTAAGAACTGTGATTTGAAAACAAAAACTAAAAGCAAAATCAGGAAACTTCTATAAGAAAACTGAACATCTTAATGACCTTGGATGACATCAAAATGAACCAACAACTGGGAAAGACTCTGTAGGCAGTTTTAATGCATATCACTGTAGCACAGAGATAAATTTCATTTTAGTTTTTGAGACAACATCTGACTATATGTTGTTGAGGCTGGACTAGAACCTCTGAGTTTGAGAGTATCAACCTCCTGAGTAAACTAGGCTTACAAGTGTGTGGTACCACACTCACCTCAGGATACACAAATTTTAAGCCAGTGAATTAAGTGGGGGAAATTGGTGATTTGACCAGTTGGTAAACTGGCACTTAGAATTCAAGTTAGGAAAAATGACAAAAAGTGGGAGTAAGTTTTAGTTCTGTGGAATGACATCATTTTCACATTCATTTAAAAAAAATTACATGTGCTTTGTAGTTCAGGCTGGCCTTGAACTCACCATGAGTTTGCGGCCAACCAGGGCTACATAGTGAGTTCCAGGTCAGTCTTAACTATATAGCAAGACCTGTCTCAAACAAAACAAAACAAAAAAATTATGATGAACATTGTAACTTGAGGCACATAACATCTCTTAACAATTATGATAGGAAAATATAATACTTTTACATCTATTATTTATATTTTGCTGCTTTAGTGCTGTGGCACTAAATTGGTACTGACAGGAAAAATATATTTTGACTTTTTTATTTTGAAAAATTTTTATGTCCTTAATTTTTATTGATATTTAAAATATGTATTAAAGATATTCCATCCACATATGCAGTCATTTTTATTTTTGCCTTTTGTTTTTTTATCTTCCAGGAATGCTGTTAGTCACAACAGATACCCTTGGCCATGACTTTCATGTCTTCCAAATTCTGACCCATCCTTGGTCCTCATCACAAAGTGCTATCCACCATCTATACACTCTTCACAGGGGTGAAACCGAAGCCAAAGTAAGTTAATTTTTCAAAAGGTT
The DNA here is from genome assembly GCF_012274545.1 of Fukomys damarensis. Taxonomy (NCBI): domain Eukaryota; kingdom Metazoa; phylum Chordata; class Mammalia; order Rodentia; family Bathyergidae; genus Fukomys; species Fukomys damarensis. The sequence goes on from NW_022900925.1 coordinate 24,960,217, forward strand.
GATTTCTTTGTATAATATGATATCTAATCTGGTTGTTTATTTATATCACATTGGAACTCAGTGTTTGTCAGAAAGTATTGTTCTCTGACAGTGGGTTAGATTAAATTTTAAAAATGTCTCATTTGACCCCATAAATATATAAACAATAGATTAACTATTTAAATAGATTAAATAGAATTTATAATTAAAATTTAGTGATTTTTGTTAAAACAGTAGCTCATTTTTCTTCCCAAACTAATACTGTTTCTTGATCCAGAGAAAACTTCTTCTATTCAACTAAGTATCTCTGCAAACTTAACATTTTTATTTTATACATACACACATACACACGCACATTCACACGCATGCACACATGTTTACATATATGCACACATTTAATGTTCACATACATGTACACACATACACATTCATGCATATATGTATACACATATGCACACATTCACAAATGCACAAAAATCAGTTTTATAATAGATATGGGCATATAGATACACCATCAGGAATTCACATGACTGTTGATTTTTTTGTATGTATGTGTGTTTGTTTTTGAGACAAGGTCTTGCTTTGTAGTTCAGGCTGGCCTTGAACTCACTTTGTAGTTCAGGCTGTCCTCAGCCTCCTGAGTGGTGGGATTACAGGTGTGCGCCACTACACCCAGCCTCAATGGCTATTGAAACCTGGTTGTGTACATTTCTTTTTCCAGCACTTCATTTAGTGACATCACTTTAGTAGTGTAAAATCACCTGTGGTGGGTATATTTAATCAGGAAAATTGACAAACACTGCAAGTCAGGGCTGGGCTGTTTTTTCCCCAGAGAGCCAGTTTTCTAAAAACATTCATTCTTTTATTGATTGATTGATTGATTGGTACTGGGGATTGAACTCGGGACCTTGTGCTTGTGAGGCAAGCGGTGGAACCACTGAGCTAAATCCCTGGCCCTAAAGAAATTATTTTTTGTGGGGGGTATCAGGGATCGAACTCGGGACCTTGCACTTGCAAGGCGGGTGGCAGAAGCATTGAGCTAAATCCCCAGCCTGCCACTTTTTATTTATCTATACACACAATTGCACAAACATGCATCCCCCCACATTTTCCTGAGTAATATACTATGCTCCATGTTAAATGATTTAAGTATATTTTTGTTTAAATGTGTACTATTTTTACTATCACATTGTCCAGATACTGTACATTATCTTAATAGCCTAAAATCCCAAATAGCTTGTTTCACAGAGCTATTTTTGATGTATTTACAGTACACCACCGTCTGTTTGTCACTCTAGGTGATAGCCTGCTGACCCTGTACTATTTATCGGATTGTCCATCCTTTCTCAACAGTCTAAGTACTGTTTCTCTTCAGTTTCCACCAAGCAAATGACTGTACTAAAATGAAACATTTTAATACTTTATATAGAAATCAGTGAGTTCAAAATGATACATAATAAAAAAATTGGGTAGCTTGTTACTATTCTGAATATTGATAAAGTATCTACCATTTATCCTACCTTTCTTCTAGCAAGTTAGTAATACAACCACATGGTTAATGAGAGTACATTTTTCTGTTGATTTCCAGCATAATAAAATAAATAGAAAATAACTGTTTTCAGTTATGGATCTAGTCAATAATCATGTGTGTTAGGTTTTAGCTGATGAATCTTAGCCTTACTCTGGTGGAACAATCATACATTATGTGCTTACCAACATGATGTAATAGGGTATGCACATCATCATTATTCTTGGCCAGCCCTTTACATATATTGAATTCAGCTTCTGAATATAATTAGCACTCTACAGAAAATACATAAATGTGTGACAAGTTAAACAACAGCATCAGAATGCAAGTAGTCATTACTAAAATTCAGGAAGTTCTACAGTATAAATGTGATCTAGGTGGTGGCTCATGCCCACAATTCCAGTACTTGAGAGGCTGGGGCAGGAGGATTGCCCCAAGTTCAAGACTAGCCTGAACTACATAGGGAGACCTCTTCTCAACCCTCAACCCCCAAAAGTGACCTAGTTTCTTTAGCTAGTAATTGTAATGGGAAAATAAAAGTTGGTTTAGGAGATATTGGAAAATATTATCCAAGTGCAAAGTGTAGACTTCATTTGCATCCTTTCTCACACAAACCCAGATTTAAAAGATATTTTCATATAAATGGTTATATATGTATTTATTTATTTTGTAACAGGATTAAACCCAGGTCCCTGAGCTACATTCCCAGCCCTTTTATTATTATTTTTATTTTGAGACAGCTTTTTGCTAAATTGCTCAGGATGACCTTGAAAATCATCCTCATGCCTCAGCCTCCCACAGTGCTGAGAGATTTTTTTTTGTCTTATTAAATAATTAAATAATTTTAGGGGGCCAGGGATTTAGCTCAGTGGTGCTGCCACCTGTCTTGCAAGAGCAAGGTCCTGTTTGATCCCCCCGGTACCCTAAAACAAAGAATTTTAAATCTTTATCTTTTAGTGAAACAGTATTGTAAGTTACACAAAGATAATCTGGAATTTGTAAAATAATCTAGCAGTAGTGGAGGTTAGATGAGGTAATACAACAGATGACAGATGAAAAAAGAAGGATGGTCCTGTTGATTACAAGAGATGTATAAAACACATCATATGAATGGAATTTGTGAACTTTGTACCCTAAGTTAAACAGAAAATGAAGAGAAATTTTTGAAACACTTGGAAAATATTACCTAAGATCTAGGTCTTATATGATATTTATTAAGTATTATTAACCTGCTGTGTGAGTAATTATATTGTAGTTATGTTTTAAAAAAAATCTTTATATGTTAGGCATACAACCTGAAATATTAACAGGTCAAATCATATGATATTGTTCATTTGTGCTAAAATTTTCTGTCAAAAAAGTGACATAGATTCATAAGATTAACAATGTGTTGATAATTATTGAAGAGTAGTGATGTTCATATAATGGGATACATTGTCCTATTTTGTAGATGTTTGGAAATGTCTCTAAAAGAATGTAAAAATAAAACCCTTTAACACCATTATGCAGTTTTATTTATTTTAGTTTCATAGTATGATTTACCTTTCATTTTCTAGCATTTTCTTAGCTATTGTCTTCAGGCTAACTTTTTAGAGTTATATAAGAATCGTGGAGCTTTTTTGGGGGGAAGGCACTGAAATTATATTTTTATAGTTAGAAGTGACATTCCTATATTATAGAAGTTTTTCATGTAGGAATTACTACATTTTAGAATTAGTCATTTTGTAGTATAGCTAAACTATTAATTATTTCATTCCAAATGTCTATTTTCTTACTTTGGTAGACTCTTATGAGATCAGCTAGTGTTTTTTTAGTGAATTTTCTTTGTAGAATGTTTTATGAAAAAAATCACAATTTTTGACTTTTTTCATTTGGTTTTTCTTTTACCACTTGGCTAGACACTATATCATTTGTGCAGTTGTAATAGTGATTCCTTTATCTTTTATTTTCTTTTTCTTGTGCTCCCCTTCACTCCCCAGTACTGGGGATCGAACTCAGGACCTTGCGCTTGTGAGGCAGGTGTAGCACCACTGAGCTAAATTCCTGGCCCTTGTTTTCTTTTTGTTGCATTATTTTGCTCTAATTTTAGCATATTCTTTTTGATTTTACAATAATATATAAAACTTTTGAAAATATATATTTTATTTTTAAATGTAAGTTTTATGCAATTTTGCATAGACTATTATATATTATATATAGTTATATATTATATTATTATGTATATTATATATTATATATAAATGCATATATATTATAATTTGCTAAGATGAATAAAATTGATTTCTCTGAGATTTCTGGTTAGAAGTGTATCATTTACACTTAGATACTGATTTATGTTAAGAATTTCACTGTATATATCCTCTCCTTACCTAGTAGAATCAATACTTTTTAAAGTTCCAGTTATCTTTTGCTTCATTAAAGTTCTTGTTTGTATTTTTGAGGGCTGTTTGTCTCTTTTAAATAATACTGGGATTTCTTTTAAAAAATAAAATATTCCTTGGATTCTCACGTTCTTAAGCTCTTCCACAGATCCAGACAGATCCTTTCTTTCCGGAATCTAAATCATTTAAAAGTTGGCTGTCAAAATTGTTATCCTTCAAGTTTGAACATGCAGTTACTACAAGTGATAAACCATAAAATAATCATCAAAATACAAATCCATAAATTTCAGCCACCTGATATTCATACCCCATTTAAGTTTCACCATTTGTCCCAGTAACCAGCAAAAGGATCTATTTCAGGAAACTTTGTTGTCATATTCTTCATTATGGAGTTGTGCATCATTTGTTTGCCATTTATGATTTCAGTAATTTTAGAGATTGTAGCCTATGTGCTGTGTAGAATATGCCTCAGTATTTATCTGGTATTTTCTCATAACTAGACTTAGGCTATTTGGCAAGAATGTCAGAGCGGCATTACTGTTCTCATTGCATCCCATCAGATCGCCTATGATTTCGACTTCTCTCTTTGTAAAATTTTCAGCTCATAGATTTCTACTTGTTAAGATATATTCTACGTGTTTAATACCGTTAATTTTCTTCCTCAGAATGTCCCAAATCTGACCAGTGGGAACTTACTAAGGGGGCATCTGTATCTTTTGACATATCTCAATCACTTGTGGAACATTCCTCACTTCAAGTCACAACTAAGTTGCTTAATGTTTAGTTATAATTCATTTTTGTTTCTTTTTATGGAAGTTTTAAATTAGATGAGCATTTGAGGTAAAGATTTACTATTTTCTTTCTTTAGTCTTTATTAAGCCCTGTCCTATCTGCTCTGTTGTTGGTATACTCTACCTCACCTGTAACCATTTAATCTCCCTTCCTTCCTTCCTTCCTTTCTTCTTCCCCTTCCCCTTCCCCGTCCTCCTTTCCCCTTTCCCCTTCCCCTTTCCTTTCCTCCTTGCCCTTGCCCTTCCTTTGAGACAGGGTCTTGCTATGTAGTTCAGGCTGGCCTTGCACTCACTACGTAGTACAAACTTGTGGCCATCCTCCTGCCTCAGCCTCCTGAGTGCTGGGATTACAGGAATGCATCACCATGCCCAGCTGTTTGAATATTTTAAACATTTACTATCTGTTTTTGATATTTGGTTTTTGTTAGCATTGTATACCATTTCATATATTTGCAAGTTTATTCTGGAAATAGAGATCTTGCTTAACTTTCTTGACATCCCTCATCTTTAGGACAGTGCCTTGCATATCTTCAGTATACTAGTTTATTTCTGCCAGTGATATTCATATTTTACAGGTAGGCAAAACAGACTGAATGTATTAAAACGATTTTGGTTTAGGACACATGCTGTAATTTGGAATTTCTAAACAGCAGGTATCAAGATATAAGGACCTCATTTTGTGTCCATAAAATTAATTTTTATAAAATTCTACATAAAATTATTTTGATGTGATAAAATTTAACACTGATCATTAAATATGTACAACACATGATCATGTAGCCATCTTCAAATTCTTCAAAAATCATATTATTCTGAATTCTTCCAAGAAGTCTGAGGGTACTTTAATCAGGCAAAGGGAAAAAGTATGTGGATTTAATTATGTTGAATTAAGTTGTTTTGTGGTATTTGACTTGGGATATCCTCTGCATCTGACAGTAATTTTCTTCATAAAGCACATATGCAGCAAGAAAATTAGACCTTGTTTGGAAAGAACATATAAATCTTTTTTTTTTCTTCTTCTCATACTAGGGACTGAACCCTGTGCTGACACACTGAGCTCCTCTCCCACCCTGTATTTTATGATTTTGAGACCAGGACTGGCTAAATTTTCCAGACTGGGTTCAAACTTGGGGTCCTTTTTCCTCAGTTTTCCAGTGCTGCAATTACAAGCCTGCATCACCATGCCTGGCTATTACACCTAAATCTAAAGGGTATTTTACTGAGGTAGACTCTTTTTTCCAAGTATTTTTCCACGTTTATTTGTTGCTACAAAGAAAGATTTAAATAGATGGCAGTGACATAGTTTGACATAAAACCAGAATTTGTCATTAGCTGAACTTTTAAATTAGAAGTATGAAATTACCATAATTTGAACAATATTATTGAGTTATAAAGCTGCATCACAGTTCTCTAGGAGCATTCCACAAAATGCTGATGTTAATGAAGAATATTTAAATATTAAATTTTTAATTTGTATTAACCTAATTATCACCAGTTCTCCCAATACTGTAATGGCAGTGGTTGAGTTCTAAAATAGACCCTCCTCCTCCTCCATAGAAATTGTTCCACAAGTTCAACAAGTTCGCAGTGGTAAAAGCTTTTGTGAGGCTTAGCAAGTTTGCACATACCTCTCAAAACGTGTGGTAACACTCTCTGAGATGTTACTAGCCTTGTGAATTCACCCTACATTCACTATCAGCACATAGAGTCACTGCAGCTGTGATGTGGTTTGGCCCCTGGCGATGAGGAGGCGTTATACCAGCAGGGGTGTTACACAGCCTCGCACAGTTGGACCCACTTCTTGGGTTTCATGGACAGAGTCTGCCTGTCGCGTGCCCTGGCAGCTCATGTCTGGCCCTGGTTAGACCCCAAAGCTGAACGTGTGAAACAGAGCTCAAACTGCCTCAAAGCACAGAGCAAGAATTGGCCATGTGAGGATCTAAGTCACTATAGCTAATCTGTAAGTCCAAGAAAAAAGATGCTCTTGTTTCTGTCACCGAGTTTGGGGCATTGTTGAAGGAAGAGCTAATATAATAACCTCCAAATCATTGTTCGGTAGGTGGCTGCCACCTACATGTGAAGCAGCTGTGTACTTAGCATTTTTGAGAATTCTGGAGCGCTTGGTACCTCCCTAACACATTTCACATGGGTAGACTTTTCACTTTTGTATTTAACATGCTAATTTCGGTAAATAGTAAAAATGATCTTGAAACATTTGTACATCAGATAGTAGTACCTGACCACATGAGAGTGGTCCTGCGAAACAGTACATTAGTCCCGTTAATTGTCAAGGTTAAAGGAAGGATTTTTTTTTTTTTTTTTTTTTTTTTTTTGATAGCAGGGATTGAACTTGGAACCTTGTGCTTGCAAGGCAGGCTGTGGCACCACTGAGCTAAATCCCTGGCCCTGTTTGTTTAGGATTGTCACTATTTGATGGTTGTTTGAGATAAAACCAAAATTTTTTATTGTGAATAGGTTACAAATACTGAGTAGTTATGCCTATAACATATTCAAATTTAGCTGGACATAGTATTTTTTTTTTGGTACATACTATTTTTAAAACCTGACAAACTTTTGCATGGCTTATCGTCATGTATTTAAAATTTTTTTTTCAAAACCATTATTTTTATTGGTGTAATTGATATTGTAAAATTCATTTGTTTCTTTTTCTTCCTTTTTTTTTTTTTTTTGTGAACAGAGTCTCAGTATATAGCTCAGGGTGGCCTCAAACTTATGGCAATCCTCCTGTCTCTGCTTCCTGGGATGCTGGGATTACAGGTGTGCACCACCATACCTAAACTGAAAACTCATTTTTAAGTGTACATTTCAGAAATTTTTAATATGTTCTCATAGTGAAGCAAACCACAGATAGTATCTGATTTCACAAAGTATTCGTATCCCTTAAAGTAAACCCCTCACCCATTTACAGCCAGTCTCTTTCCTGTTTTTCCAGCTTCCCTCTATACTTGGATGCTGATTAATGATTATATAACCAAAGGAAGCTAATTACTTTTTCTGCCTTACTCATCTATATAGTGGGGCCTATACCTGGTTCATAGGGTTTATTGATCATAAGTATTAGATATAAAATATTTAGCAAAGCACCCACCACAGTGAGTGCCAATTAAAGGATCAGTGTCATTACCTACACTTTTGGCAAGTGTAGAGTAAAAGGAGATTTATTTACTTTCCTCCTTTTCTTCCTGTTTCACGTTATCAATTATACCATTTGAACCCCCTTGAAATAACCTTTAAACAGTACTTGTTCTAGACACTTTGTAGCAGCTTTGAAAGATGGGTAGTTTTGAGAGGTGGGAAGCAAGAGGAGGACTGTGAAAGAGTTTGCAGTCTATGGGACAGGAAACAGTAGCCCAAGTAGAACCTTGTAATGTCTCCAGGTTAATGAGGTGATATTGAGTCCAGGGAGACCAAGATTATAGATTCTGAAGACAGAGTAGAAAACACATGAGACCTGCAAAGACAGTGAATGCTTTAAACCACAGGATGTAGGTCAATATGTAAAAACCAACTGAACTTCCACATACAAAAACAATTGATTGTTTAAAAGTTTCAAAAAAATACAAACTGCTAACATTACTATATGTAGGACTCATACACTAAAAGCTAGAAAATACCACTTGAAAGTAAGTAAGTGTGGAAGTTGAGCTGTTTTCTTGTGCTGGAATACATGATGCAGTTTTGATGTCAGTTCTCCAAATTGATCTGTAAATTCAGTGTACTCACTATCAGAATCCCAACACATTTTTTTCCCCATAGAAATTATCTAACTCTAGCATTGATTTGAAAATACAAAAGACTTACAATAAGCAAAATAACCTGAAAAACGAGAACAAAGTAGAATAGATGTCATTACCTAATAGCAAAATTTATTAAGTGTACATTAATCAGTACAGAGCTGGGTGTGGTGGCGCACACCTGTAATCCCAGCACTCAGGAGGCTGAGGAAGGAGGATCACTGTGACTTCCAGACCAGCCTGGGCTACATAGTGATTCCAGGTCAATCTCAACTACATAGAGAGACTCTGTCTCAAAAAACCAGAAAAAAAAAAAAATCAGTACAGACTCCAAGAACTTTTTCATACATCGGACAGTTGATTTTTGACAAAGCTGCCTAGATGCAAAGTAAAGAAAGGTTAGTTTTTTCAACAAATTAATTCACATTAATTATACACTTAAATGTAATAATTACAGCTAGAGGGCCAGGGATTTAGCTCTGGTGCTGCCGCCTGCCTCGCAAGCACAAGGTCCTGAGTTCGATGCCTGGTAACAAAAAACAAAACAAAAGACAAAACAAAACTTACAGCTATAAAACTTCTATGAGGAAACATAGGCCGAAGCTTTGTCCCATCTGTTATGAATACATTATTTAGAATGTGATGCTAATAGCAAAATCCATGAAAGAAAACCTGATAACTATAGCTCATCAAAATTAAACATATCTGCTCTTTGAAAGAAACCATTAAGAGAAACAAAAGACGCAAGTTGTTTTGTATGCACAATTCCTTTTAAGAACTCAGTTGTTAGTGAAGGAAACGGATTTCTCATATATCAGAAGTTGCTTTTGGAAATGTAAAATGTTATAGTCACTCTGGAAGATAGGTTGGTGTTTCCAAATCTTAATATAAACTTTCCATAGAACCCAGCAATATTAGTCCTAGGTATAATGCCCACAAATTTAAAACTCACGTCATTAGAGATGTATCCACAATTGCTTGGTATTTCTTTCCCTGTGGTTACTGTAACAACTTGCCATGAACTTGTGACTTAAAATATTAGAAGTTTACTCTCAAAGACATTTAAAATCAAACTGTAAACAAGGCTATGCTCTGTTTGGACTTCCTTTCATCTATTCTTTTCGTGTTCTGGTCCCTTGGAGGTTCTATGGAAAACTCTTTTGTTTGCCACTTCCAACTTCTGGAGATTGTCAGCATCCCTTGGCTTATAGCCACATCACTTAGTCCCTGTCTTTGTGGTCACGTTGTGTCCTTCTCCTTCTATGTTTCCTATAAGGGCACATGTGATTGCTTTCAGTAGTAACCCAGAGCATCCAGTATATGTTCCTTGTCTTATGACTCTATTACACATGCACGTTTGCTGAAGAGCCAGTCCTGTAGAGGATGTGGCTGTGTCTTTTTAGGGACTACCCAATTCCCTTTACTTCATTCCATATTCTCTAGGATGTGTGTTTTTGCCTTGTGTGAAGTACCTTTACCCTATACCTATAAAAATCTGAACCAATCACAGCATGTCAAAATGTCTTGAAAACATCACCTCAGAATCTCCAGTCTCTTTGACTAAATCATCCAACTAACCATCCATGAGCTAACCTAAAGCAAACTTTTATTTCCCTCTGTGGACTTGTGTGAAATTACAAGAGTTTATCTGCTACTGAAATGTATCAGGACATGCATAAGACAGACATTCTACCTTATTAAAAGGAAATGAAAGAGAATACATGAGTCATAGTAACAAAGAAGTTCAGAATCCAGCAGGGCAAATGCCAGGGAGTTTCAAGCCTTGATCTTCCTTTGTGGCTGGAGGCTCTGCCAAATTGGACTGTAACTCCATTTTCTTGGCCTACTGCTCTCCCCACCTTTGCCTTTGCACACGACTTGGGCCTTTATGGCCACGTATAAGCCCTTGTACTCATCCATCCATTTTATTTAACAAAGCATCTACATACAGTACCTAAGTGACTGGGCATAGTTGTTTGCCTATCCAGGATTAAAGTGGGACTGATAGCTTCCATTACTCTCCTGTGCTGATTGCTTCTTACTTCAGTCAGGCTTCTGTTGTTAGGGCTAGAAAGCTACCACAGCCCAGTGGATAGCATTATGTTTCTGTTTATCTAAGTTGCCAGTGAATCAGGCCTAGGTATTTAATGGGAGCTGTGTGAATAGAGGGCCTGTGGAGTCTGTGTTATTGTTTCAGGCTGTGGAGTAGGAGAAGATGGCGTAAATCCCAAGATGCCAGGCAGGCTGCACTTTGGAATATGCCATTTTAGTTTCTTTTGCAGTTCTTGTTAGGCCTTTCCCGCCTTGTTCATTCATCCCAAAGTGGCTCTGGAAAGTCAGAGACTTCTATGGGATAGTTGTTCAGTTAGGATTAGAGCATAGCAGGTTAGGAGCTGCCTTCTCTGAAAAAGGGAGTGTACTTGGTTGCTTCATCAGGCAGGTGGCGATGTTGTACTTGGATAATACCTCTCAGTACTTAGGCAGCTATTAAGGTTTACCTAAACATTGCCTCCTGGAATTCTGTGTTGTTTCTGGTGTCAGACATGGGAGGGAACTGGAATCCTAGTAGGTGGTCTGTTGTGAACTTGTCCCACTGTCATCTCAGTATAGATGGCCAATCAGTATAGATATCCTCTGACACAAGCATTTAAATTTAAGTACAAGCAGGTAAGCAGTTCCTACTCATGCGTACATCAGCAGAAGTTACATAAATTCATGAATTGAACTAAGGCACTTACTCTTTTATGCCCTAATCTAGCATATTTTTCCTCCTGTGAAAATGTGGAATAGTGTTTTCAGTGAGAGCATTGTCACTTGTTCCTGTGACAGCTGGGCATTCAGCGACATTATTCTTTATCTAGGTTGTATGGAATACAACAAGTCAAACTTGTGACTATGGTAGGGCCCCCTTGGAACTTTGGCCTTTTTTCTCACTGGGCCCAGGGCTGGGGATTTAGCTCAGTGCCGCTGTGCTGCACCTGCCTCACAAGTGCAAGATCCTGAGTTGAATCCAAAAAAAAAAAAAGATTTTCACTTGGCCCTTAGCTCCATGATTAGTGTACCTGTGTTGATGCCACTTCCCTGCCACGAGCAGTGTGCTGACTTGCCAGCTTCCACTTCATGTCCAGGTACAGCAAGACATTTATTCTTTCTGTCTGCTCAGCCCCCTCTTTTATCATTTTCCCCAACAATGACCACAAAGATAATCCTGTAGTCTTTGTCATTTCTGGCAACCTCTCATTGTCATTCCAGTGAACATCAGGGAGAGCAAGAGACAGGTCCTTAAGAACTTCTGATATGTGCTATTAGCAAAACCTCACGTTCACTTTGGCGGGGGGGCAGTTTTGAGACAGGGTCTCACTATGTAGTTGAGACTGACCTGGAACTTACTCTGTAGCCCAGGCTGGTCTCAAACTCACAGCAATTCTCCTGCCTCAGCCTCCCAAGTGCTGGGATTACAGGCTGTTTTTTTTCTAATTGAGATGATTATTGTTTCATTTGTACTATAGGAAATAATACTGAGAGATTTTGTGTATACCCAGTTTTCCCTCAATGGTTGGTCACTCTTTACACACTTCTAGTATAATATATCATAAACCAGGATATTGCCCTTGGTAGGTCCACTGCTGTTTTTCTAGATCACACCAAATTTACTTTTACTGTTTTGTGTGAAGTGTATGCATTGTATTTTGTACAGTTTTGGCATATATATTTAACATGACTTTCAGAGTACTGAATAGTTTCCCATGTTGCCCTTTTATGATCAGACCTACCTCCTCCTGTGTTGGTACATTCACCTCTAAAGGGTATCTAGAGTATTTTCAATGGTCTGTCATAAATATATCATGTGAATAGTTAGCATTTTTCTGCTCTAGGTATCAAGCACGTTAATTATATGCTTAGTTTTAAAATTTATACAGAGAGAATGTCTTTAATTTTGACTAGATCCGTTTATAGATACTACTTTTTTTGTAAGATAAATACTTTGCAGTATTTTTCTGCCATCTACTTGACATGGGTTTAAAGAGCTAAAATTTTTTAGTTAAATGAGATCCGATCTGTCAAATTTTTAAATGGGTGATGTTCTTGGTAGTAAGATAAAGAACTGCCTGTCTCTGAATTCTGAATGTGTATTTTTCTGAGTTTTAGTTTTATATTATGAGGGTATAGTGGCCCCATAAAACCAATTATAAAGTCCTCTTTTCTCTTTTAATTAATGAAAGAGAAAGTCATTAGCTGTAGGGCTTTTGAGATGACTTATTTCATCTTAGTTGTGAATGTGTTAGCTTTTGGTTTTTTGAAGAGTTGGTCTATTTTTTCTAAGTTGTTGAATTTATTCATTTGTTTATTCATAGTATTGTCTTATTTATTATCTGCTTAATATCTGGATTTTTAGTGATATCCCCTATATCCTTCCTGGTGACGAATGACATGTTTTTTTGATTTTTTGAAGAATATTTTTGTTTTATAGCTTTATCTCATGTTCTGTCTTTAATTTCTGCTCTAATCTTTGTTATTTTCTTCTGTTTGCTTTGTTTGCTATTTCCATCTTCTTGTTCTCCTTGTTGTTCTTTTTTCTTCAGATTTTTTGGGAGTAGGAATTTATAATATTTGGTTCTTTTCTTATCTTCTATATAAGGACCTGGCAGAATAATTTTTTCATCAGTATTATCTATCTTAATGTCCTCTCACATATTTTGATACATTTTTGTTGTATTTTAATTTTCATTCAGCTTATTTTTAACCTCATTAAGCATTTTCTTTGACTCTTGGATTATTTAATGTGTTTAATTACCACTTATATTTAGGTATTTTTCCTGCCATTTTTCTGTTATTGATTTGTGTGATTGCATTATTTGTCAAGAACATATACTCTGTATGATTTTGTTTCTTTGAGGAAGAAAAGCTTATTTAAGATGTAAAAATAACTTTATTACTGTCTTTGATGGGCACTTTAAAAAATAGGTTATTGGCAAATATTTTATTTAAATCTAAAGACATTCATGTAGACTAAGGTATTTATTTCTAAAGCTTCAGACTCATCAGAAGTGTGAAAGCTTGAATTTAAACCTTGATTTTTCTCATCTTGTAATCATCTTCCCTTTAGATCTTCCTACCCTTTTTCCCCCTTTTTTCTGCTACTCATTTCATCTCTCCCCCCACCCCACCCTGTCTTTTCACTATTTAAATGCCCATGTCACATCAAATATAGTGACAGTGAAAGTAATTTACAAAACTAGATTATTTTAAGCTCTGATAGAAAGTTTGTTCAGGAGAAAAAAAAATCTAAGATTAACATCTGCATACATTTCTGTTATAAGTTGAGAATATAACCCTTCTACGTATTGGAGAGGGCACGTTGCTGTGCTTAATTGTGAAGAGTATTTTGAACTCTGTGTCTTACATTGCAGCATCCCCGTTTCCCTGATGCACTAACAGTCGCATCATTTAAAATAGGCCAGTTAACTTTTATTTGCTTTGCTAACTCCTTTATCACCAGCAAATTCCTATCAGTTGACAACTCTTTACAGATATTTTAGGGTTGACAAATTATGTTAGACATTAAGATTCATGCTTTAAAATTTCAGTCTTTCTCATTCCTTTGAAAAAAAGAATAAAGGAGGAATAGAAATGTCAGTTCCTAAAATGCCTTTTTGCTCAGCTCAGCTTAGTTTATCTTTGCTTTGCTTTGCTTTGCTTTTTTTGAGACAGAGTCTCTCTGTGTAGCTCAGTCTGGCCTTGAACTCGAAGCAATCCTCCTGGTTCAGTCTCCTGATGCTGGGATTACTGTTGTGCACCACCATGCCCACCTGAGACCCAACATTTCAATGAAAGCGTTTTTAGTAATTTTGAAAAATTAAAAGTTTTTGAAGTATGTGACATGGATGTCTCTAAATCTTGTATTTTTTTTTACACACATACTTTCCTTTTTCTATTTCTGTATATTTTTGTTAACTGTAACCTCATCTGATGGCGTGGACCATGGCAGCTTAGTTTTTGCTTTGTGGCAGTTGTCATCAGTTGCCATTTCTATAAGAACTCTTGGTTTGAGGTTTTTTTTATTATTATTCATGCACTGTCTGCTTTCTGGTTTTCTTTTTTACTAGGGTTGAATAGGGAGCCATTATTTGAGTCATTATGCATATGTTTTTGAGTAAAAAAACGTGCATTTAACAATGAGTTTTAAAAATCAGTGTTTATTTTTGTCATGATACAGGAAGTCTCATGCTGATTTTGAAATAGTTGCTCAATGATGCCTCCCCGCCCCCTTCAAGGCTATTTTAAAATGCCATTTTCTTGGGCATCATTTCAGAATCCAAGATGGTAGGATGGGAAAAGAACGTATCATCAGAGCTGGTTATTTTATTAGGAAACTTGGTTCTTTCCTAGAACTTGCCAGCCTCTGCTTGCTTTTGTCAGACTGATCACTCTCTATTGCAGTGAGTACCAACAGAATTGTGATCAGCCTACCCTCTCCATCTGCTAAATCACAGTTCTGAAGGTGGGGGCACAGGATCTGCATTTCTTAAAAATCGTCTAGTTGTTTCTCCTCCCTCTCTTCTTTCTTCCTCCCTTCTTCTTTTTGGAGTCAGGGTCTTCCTAAGTCACTGAATTGCCCAGCCTGAGCCTGAACTCACAATCCTCCCCACCCTCAGCCACCTGTTGTGTCATGAGTTTGATTCCCAGTATGGGGGAAAAAAACCAATACAGATAATACTCTCATAGTTGTACATTGAACACAACTATCTCATTCAAGACCATTTTCATCACTCCAAAATAAACCTTGTCCTTAGTAGCAAATACTCATCATTCCCTCCTGCTGGCCCTTGGCAATTGCTAATCAGTTTTGTATCTGTAGATTTGCTTATTCTGTGCATAGAATTATGTAGCCTTATGTCTGTGGCATTTTTTACCATGCACAATGTTTCAATTTCAATCCACCTTTAAGCAGAACTTCATTTCTTTCCATGGTTGAATAATATTCCATTGTATGGACATAACGCACTTTGCTGATCAATTCATCAGTTGGTGGACATTTGGGTTGCTTTCAGTCTTTGGTGCTTAAGACTAGTGATGTGACTGTTAATGTATAGATTTTCATGTGAACAGATTTTTTTTTTCTGATGGGCAGCTAGAAGTGAAATTGCTGATTATTCACACCAGAGAAACTATTCGGTATTTACACATGTGCGAATTATTTATTTCACTTAGGAGTATATCTTTAATATGTATCCATTTTCCTATGAATGAATCTATTTTCTCGTTCTTTATGGCTGAGTAATATTCCATTTTGTAGAAAAACCACATCTTCTTTATCCAGTTTCCAACGGATGGACAAATGGACTGAATAATCTGCAATAAAACGTAAGATCCTAATAAGATTACTGTCATTTAGAAATGGGAAAAAAGATGCTAAAGGTGTAAAGAAGGTGGGATGGGTAGGGGAAGGGTAATAAGGGAAAAGAAAAAAATGTGAGATAATGAAAAGATGAAAATAAAGTGTTTGTAGATGGGGAGGGGAGGAGGGGGTGAAGGGAGGGCAGGGGTAAGGGGAAAAAATGAGAATCAAGACTTGTCATGTAGAGGTAGAAGATCCCAACAATGAATGTAACTGTAGTGTATCCCTAAAATGTACCAATAAACTCAATTAAAGCTGAAAAAAAAAAAGGAAGTGAAATTGCTGGGGCATATGAAAACTCTATGATTTGTTTTTTGTTGGTGTTGATACTAGAGATTAAACCCATGGACTTTACACTGAACTACATCTCCAGCCCCACCCTTCCTTTTTAAAAATTTGAGGCAAGTTATTGTATTGTTGCCTAGGTTGGACATGAATTTGTGATCCTTCTGCCTCAGCCTCCTAGAATGCTGAGAATGATTACCTTTCTTTCTTTTTTTTTTGGTACTGGGAAGAATGGTTAACTTTGTTTTGGTATCGGGGCTCTAACTCAGGACCTAATGCTTGTGAGGTAGGTGCAGAGCCTCTGAGCTAAATCCCCAGCCCATTGATTAATGTTTTTAAACATTTTCTGAGTGGTTGCACCATGTACATCTCCCCCAAGAAATATATAAGGGTTCTGATTTGTACACATCCTCATTAGCACTTATTTTTTTCTTTTAACCATTCTTATGGGTAAGAAGTGATGTATCTGAGGTTTTGATTTACATTTCCCTAATGTCAGTGATTCTTTGATAACTTTTAATTGAGTTCTTTATATTATTGAATTGTAAATTATTTAGATACTACATCTTTATCAGATGTCTTACAAATACCTCCAGTCTTGTGGTTTGACTTTCTAAGTAGTATCCTTTGATGTGCAAAAGTTTTTAATGTTGAAGTATAATTTATCTGCTCTGTCTTGTGTTGCTTTTAGGTGCATGGACTGTGTTAGGTGTATATTAATGGAGTAATCTGGTAGACAGATGGTAGTAGTTTAGTCCCTGTTAGTAGAAGTGAAAACAGAAATACTTGAACAGTTGGAATATATTTTTATGATAAAATGACAACTGTATATATTGCTTATTAAGTGCTAGGCATTATTTTTAAGTCTTCTACATATTAATTCATTAGAACTAACAACCCTATGAGATTTCTTTATTATGGTTTTTATTTTTTGCAAATGCAGAACTTCAGAGTTGTTAACTTACTCTCCCATGGTCATGTAGGTAACTAAGCATAGATATATTTACTATTATATACCAGCTCTAGGAAGCATAGAGTAATATGTAGGGCTTTGTATTCATAGCACTATTTATTTTCCTATGTTTTCACAACCTTTTATACAATATTCATAGATTACTTTGCATATCAAATAGGCTATTTTAATGTAATCTGATATAAAATTATGTATGCATGCACACGTGTATTTTTATTATACTTTTAAATAGATAATATAAATCCATTTATGCATTTAGAGATGCTTAGAAAGATATATTTCAAGATACTGAGAAATAGTTGTCTCTAGGTTTTTTGGATTTATGTTTCTGTATTTTTTTCACGTTTAGATACATTTCTGAAATACTTATGTGTTCTTGTATTGAATATAGCTGTATTCATTTTGAATACCAAGCAAAACCAAATGTCTGCAACTGAATTTTTAAATTACATTTATTATGTTAATCTCATATTCCTAACCCATGTCATGTGTGGATTCTTCTTTTAGCTTTATCAAGGATATATATATTTTTTTTTCCATTGTTCTCTATTGACTCTTCTATATCATAGAAATTCTAATTTTCAACCTGAGAACATCTTACCCTTTGTTGATTTGGGCGTTAGGTTTATGAGGTTTTTTTCTACTTCACATTCTTTCTTGACCACAATGTAGATGTATAATATGATTTAGCGAACTATGGTCAATGGCCCCCTGGCTGTTTCTTATGTACAGTACTATCCACCTGAAATTGTTCTAATAGATGAATTTCACAATATAATAACACTAACTTTGAACCTCTGTTATGTAAAATATTATTCTCTGAAAATGAATTTCATTCTTCCCACTGGAAGGCTTGTTACAAAAATATTTTAGTAAGTTCATTATATTTTTAAAATTTCATCAGTAAGATTTTTCATATTTTTTTTCTATTTTTATTACCTACATATAATACCTTTGGTTTTGCTTCCTTGCCTGCAGGGCCTAACTTTTTACAATTTGACTGTCTATAGAAGAAGTCTGCCAACCTCAGTTCAGGTTTGCTGATCTCAGTCCTTAAAGAAATCCACACTGGTTTGGTGCCCATAGACATCCCCTGCTTTAGTTCAGTAGCATTTTGAAATGTGGCCTGCTGGGAGCATATTCCCTTTGTTACCCAAAACTGCTTAGTTCCTGAGTTACAAAGTAGTAGTGTTTTCAAAAAATAGGGATAGAAATACGTTTGTTTCCTAATTTTGAGAGCAGGATTTCGGATGGTAACAGGAGCATATAATTGTTTATCTCCTGTTTATCACGAGTACATGGTAAATGTTATTTTTCATGATGTTTACTACTACTGTACTGCTAAATTAGTGAGACTCTCCATAGAGCTGTCCTGTTTTTTGATGAGAAAATGTTTAGTTAGAAATACCATGGCTTTTAATAGTATATGAAAAACCACCTGGCTAGCTCATTAATACCAACAGATATATCCATTGTCCTTCTGTGGGCAGGTGATTTGTTATCCTCTGTAATGTTGAAGGATTTAGTTTCTCTAATTTGCCTGACAGCTAACGTCTTTAGCACCCCTTCTCTGCTCACTCATATGTCTTCAGGGTCATGCCGCAGAATCGCTTCTCTAATAGCAGTTTTCTAAGTTGTATTAGATGGAATTCTGCCTTCCCTGCCTTGATACTGATTGTTAATGCCACCTCATATCACATGTAGTCTAAAATGGAAGAAAGAAATACCTTTTCATCGATATAAATGTTCTGGAAAAAGATTTTAGAAAACAGTGTGGGTGGATTATACATCACTAAATAAGCCTAATGATGTTTTTCTTTATATATTTGATTCTTCAGGCAGAAGTGTTAGTTTGATATTATGATATTAAAATTTTCTGTTACTGTATATAATATCTCTTTTCTAGCTTCTGCTGTTCATACTTTTCTTTTGCACCTCTCCTTTCTTTACTACAGTGTTCACTCTTTAAATAGGGTCTTTAATCCATTTAGAAAAGTTAGTTAATGCTATGGATTTAGCTCAGTTCCACCACCTGCCTTGCAAGTGCAAGGTCCCAAGTTCAATCCCCGCTACCAAAAGAAAGAGAGCGAGAGAGAGAGAGAGAGAGAGAGAGAGAGAGAGAGACAGTCAGTTAAGCTGAAAATTGTTATAAGCAAACTGCAGAAGTTGAAGCAAATGTGGAAGAACTTTTTATGTGAAATGCCAAAATTGTTGGTAGTTAAATGCCAGCTTTTACGTAGTTCATTAACATATCATTTTGATATGTGACAGTAATCTAGAAGAGTAGCCACGTGGCTGAACTTTTGGTTTTCATAGCAGTAGAATCACAGTGAAGTTGTCTTGCTAAATAAGATAAAAATTTTTATTCAAGAGGTTTCAGACCCCTTTCCAAATTTGTGCTTTGATGAATACATACAGCTTTTGTTCACAGTAAATATGAGATATCATTTAAGATTTTAATCTTGAGTTTAGACTTATTTGAAGTTCTGATATATTGGAATTTTACTTAATTTATGTTGTTATAATGAAAGTTAATAGGCCTGACGTTCACACATGTTTATACACACAGATACATAGTTTTCATGTTAAATTCCTCTCTGAGATGTCCTTGTACCTCTATGATTTTCCTTGTCTGGGTTCCCCTCTGCCCCTGTCTCAACCTGCTTTATTATTTGTAAAGCACTATTTGACAGTTGTGTGCTAGAAAACTTGTATATGTCAGTGATGGAAACCTAAGACATTTGTGGACAGCCTTCCTTTTTAGAAGCTATGTGCACAATGCATAGAACAGGCTGATGATGTATTTGGTGATAGAGTACATGCTAAGTATGCATGAGACCTTGGGTTGGGTTCCCAGCACGCACACCCTACCTTAGAGCAATAACAAATTTTACTTGACTTTAATTTTATGGAAAAAGTGCACGGAGATATTTTTGCTCAAGTTAAACTTCAGACCTTGAAACTGATTAAATTAGAGATGGTAAATTAAAATTGTTACTTCAAATACCAAAGAATTTAATTCATTGTATAAATCTAAAATAAATTAGTGATTAATTTTCCCTAGATCAGATCTGTAAGCAGCCAGTTCCTTTTGTAAAGTCTCCCAGACCTCGGAACGTGACTGTATTTTACATTTTCTCTTTGTTATGGCAGGACAAGGGCAGAGTTGCATGGACGCAGTAGATAGTAGAGATGGTATATCATGCAAAATCCAGTGGCACCTGATTGAAAAACTTTGCGACTCTCTGCAGATATATGAATATCGTCTTTGTCATTGTAATGGTTGTTGTTGTTGGGTGTGTGTTTAGAGTGTTTTAATACCTTCTTTCTTCTGCACCCCATCGCTGTTTGGGGTGTTTATCCCTGAATATGATGTGAATTCCTACCTAACTTCCCTATAGCTAGCCACGTCCCCTACCACCATTGTACTCCTCTACATTTTACTTGCATTTTTTCAAAATTGAAATCTCCTCTCACTACTTCTCAAATAAAACCCAAATACTTCTGGCTTTTTGCTGACTTCTGGGGAGCTTCCAAAGAACTTACCTACCACTTCTACCTTATGTTTGTATATAAAATGGAGTATCTAAATAGATTTAAATTAGAGTGGGTTTCTCCTTTTAAGTAAGAATATCATACTTAAAACCAAATTCCAGGCTGGGCACAGTGACATCTCTGTTAATGCCATCAGCTCTAGAGGCTGAGGCAGGAGGATTGCAAGGTCATGGACCACCAGGGCAGCTCACTGAGACCCTGTCTCAAACTCAAAACAAAACAAAAATAATAATAAATAATGACAAAAAGACAGCTAAATTCCTTGGTCCAGAGGTATTCTAAGACTTTTTCTGTGTAATTATTCCTTATTCTCTGAGTCATTATCTTCCAGTGAGAAGTGAACACCTGTTCATCGAAGCAGAGTCTATTTTCCTTCTTGTTGCCACTGTGCCTGTGTACTTGAAAGTTATTTTACTTCCTATGTATTATCTTTTAATAAATTAATTATGTGTCTTAGCTTCCTATTAAACTGCAATAACATGGATTTTCATCCCTAGTGTTTAGGATGGTGTATAATTAATATTTGAGTAAATGATTGAGTTAAGAGCTTTTCATTGTAGTATATAACTTTTAAGTTTTACCATTCTATGCTTACTAGAAAGCCTTTTAGGAAATACTCCTAATTTTTTTTACAATTCTTTATGAAATCAGATGCCTAGATCCTGTTTTCTGAGTTGGTACTCCATGCAGAAAGAAACAGAATTCCCTTTTCTAAATTTTATAGATCCCTGATGTGGAGTTTTGATTGATATTCATTGTGAAACTCTTACTGATTAAACAAAAATTTTCATTTACTAACCTATTCTTAGGTAAATTTCCGCATGAGACAGTTATTTCTGTTACTGTTTGGTGATATGTTATACTCTCAGCAGAATCCATATAATTTCAGCTATGTTTGTGTCTTGTCTCATCTCTAGGTTCAGGACATCTGCTTCAGCCATGACTGTCGCTGGGTTGTGGTTAGTACCCTCCGGGGTACCTCGCATGTTTTCCCTATCAACCCTTATGGTGGCCAGCCTTGTGTTCGTACTCATATGTCACCACGAGTAGTGAATCGCATGAGCCGTTTCCAGAAAAGTGCTGGGCTGGAAGAGATTGAACAAGAGCTGACGTCTAAGCAAGGAGGTCGCTGTAGCCCTGTTCCAGGTCTATCCAGCAGCCCTTCTGGCTCACCCCTGCATGGTAAACAGTTTCTCTCTCTGTACTGCTCCCTTCAGTCTTCCTTGACTGTGTTTTTAGTTTTAGGGCGCTAAGGCAAAATAAAAATTTTTGCAATCCGTTCATGGACTAGCAAGATCTTAAACTCATTTAAAACATTCTTATTTATTAAATCATTAGTGAGCTTAAGCCATTATAGTAATGATGATCTTTACCATGCTCCCTAACTAAGGATATAAGTTTTGGTATCATGCTTATATAATTTCAAATACTTTCATAACTTTAAAGAACTGATCTACATTTCCGCATATGTCTTCCAGAACATTCTGTCTGGAATGGGCGTACTGTAGTTCATTCAGAAATACTCATTATTACAAAAGAATAGTCATTAGTCATGTATACTTCAGATAGAGCAGTCATTATATTTTATTTTAAAGTACACTCTGTGGGATTTATGCCAGTATGTTATAGGAAAAAGAAGTAAAGATGTATCTCAGAAATTTATCCTGGTGCAAATAATTACATAACCATTATGCTGGTCAGTAAGTGGAACCTTATCAAAGTGTCTTTTCTGTGCCCTTTCTCTATAATATTAAGCCATGGTTCAGGTTTTTATGGTATTCGCTTGCTTATTTTTTATAAATAGTTCTATTTTTTGTTTGTTTGTTTGTTTGTTTTGGTACCAGGGATTGAACTTGGATCCTTGCGCTTACAAGGCAGGCCACCGAACCACTGAACTAAATCCCCTGCCCAATAGTTCTATTTCTAAGGAAGTATCCTAAATGTTGTTTTTCATATTTATATGAATGGAATTGTAGAATATTTATATTCTAGTACATTTAATTTTTAGATATTATATTCATAAGATTCATTCATGTTATTACAGGTAGATTTAGTTTATTTCTTTTGTTTGCTTTGATAATTGTTCTATGTGGTGAAAAATTATTTTAGTCACTGTACAAAACTATTTTAAGTGTCTCTGACCTGACAGGTTTTTGAGTCTGTGTTTAAAATTCTTCACTTATTCCTTTGTGCAGATCTGTTTCCATCCATTTATCCTTTCTAATATTGTTCATGTACATTTGTATGGTTTCTAGTTTGGAGTTTTTCTAATGATACAATGAAAATTTTTCTACTGTTTCTTGGTATAAATGTATACTTATTTTAGAGTGGAAATTCTCAGTCATTACATTTGTTAATCTTAATCTTTGTAAGTAATATCAGAGTGATTATACCATTTCAGTCTCTTCAGAATGCCTTAACATGTGGGTGCTGAATTACTCTTTTCCTGAGTATTGCATCTTTTTAATGATAACCATTTTAGGTTTTCAAGATTGAGGTATTGTTCTGAGCATAGTGGCACACACTTGTAATCCCCTTCACTTAGGTTGCTAAGGTAGGAGGACGACAAGTTCAAGACAAGCCCGGGTAATTTATTGAGCCTCTGTCTCAAAATAAAAAGAGAGACATTGATAGATAAAGAAGGATTTGTAGACCTTCCGTTTGTATATCATCACAGTATATTCTTGCATGTCTTTTTTCCCCTCCCATTCTTCCTTTTTCATTAAGCAAACCACATAACAGCTTTTATCCTAGATTTTGGGCACAGGGTACACAAAAAATTAAAGTTATTCTTGTCCTCATACGTCTTTCACTTCAAGAGAAAGATAGACATTAAATGGCTATACGCAAATACCTTTCAGTATATTTTGGTGAAGGTTGCAATGAAAGATTGTATCGTTTGTAAAAGGACAGTAGTTGAAGAGTAATTACAGATTTCCAAATCAAAATATACCCCTTTCTCCTACCTTTATTGATTTCATTGTTTTCATAATTTCGTAGAAATTTCAAAAGAGGAGATTCCACACTCTTTGACAGTACTTAAAATTTTAATTTTCTTTTATAAGGCAGGGATTTCAGGAGGCATCCCCCCCACACCCAGTAGCATGTGTCAGAATGTTACTCTCTCAGAATTTCACCATCATGTGTGTAGATTTTGGAAGCATAGACTTTAGAGTGATGGTCATTTTTCTTCATTTTCTGTTTGTCTTACATATCAAAACAAAGTGGGCATTGTTGTTGGTTAATTCTAAAAATTACATGTTTACAAGTTTGTGTGAGTAAACAGTCCGATGCTGGTAAAAAACAATGTAAACCTTTAAACAGAGAGGGAGTCATCTTGAAAATGAATCATGTTTTGGCGATAATACTGTTGTTGTCTGTGCTCTTTTTAGCAAAGTAAAGGAAACTTTTAATAACAATTGATATAGGGGTGTTTCCTTTTTACTTTTTGGAGGCAATCCAGTTTAGGTTAGGATTATTTTATCTGTTTGCTTTTTTTCCAGAGGATGTTTATTTATTTGAAATATATTCTTTCTAAATATCTCTTGCATTTCCTAGCCTGTGCCAGGACCTTAGTGTAGATGAGCACTTAAGTTGAAATTCATAGACAGAGACAGGAAAAACAATTCGATCTGTATATTCACTACCCTTTGACCAAAAGTAAGCCTTACTTTTCAGTAAGAGTGTAGAAAACATATGCTAATAATATTAGCTGTACTTGTGACATTGTTACCAATAAAAAACACAGATGTTTTCATATCACAGTATATATGAAATGTATGTCTTGAATTACTGAGTATTTCTTCAGATATCGTTTATACTTATTGCTTTCAAATAATTACATATGATTGTAATATTAAGTTGAATTTCTTTATGTCTCTATAGTACATTTTAATATAATCATTTTCATTTTAAATATGCACATTATAGTCCATGCATTTATGACTGTTATTCAGAAAAAGAATGCACAAACTTTCCTGTTCAAGTAGCCTCCGATATAACAATGATTATGAATTTCTGTTCATGACCTAACCATTTCTCCTATCATACCGCAAGTATTTCCTCTGTTAACCTTAGGATCTGCTAGTTTTGTGCTTAAAACCAGTGTCTCACTGTGCTGCTAGAATGCTAGAGAATGTCCCATCGTATTTCCAACTTTTTGTTTCACTATACCTAGATTTCTTTACTTTTCTATGAATATATCCCTTATTTGTTTTTTTCTTTTCTGTATACACACTTTTCTTGAAATAATTTTTATTTTTTAGAATGCCTACTCAACTAGCTAGAATATCACTTAGTCCCTTAAGTCTTCCTTTGATGTTGTAAATATGTAAACCTCAGCACTGGTATACTGTATGTGTTTCTGTCCTGCAGTAATATGGGAACTATTCTTGTCTGTCTGCATCTCATGTTATATTGACCTCCATAATGACAGAGGCTTGTTTTTTGTATTTATCTTGGCACCTTGCATATTAGTTGGTAAAATGTAGACTGTAAGGCTTTTATCATCTTTAAATGTTATTTTAAGAAAAACAAGTGGGATTTAAATCATTGCTTGGCAGAATGAAGAAATTTTCATTTGTAATGACTTTAGGTTTCAGTTTAATAAAATGTAAGATGCAATCATTTTTTCAGCAATTATGAATTACTGTTTGTTATGTCTAGGCACTGTTTTGAGCTCTAGGAATACAAAAGTGAACAAAAGTGGACAATGTTCCTGTTTCTATGCAGCCATGGAGAAGAGGAAAGAGTGGAAATGGAACAGGAAATGCCGGGAGAGGTTGGCTATATCAAATTGGTATCCTTGTTGTAGGCCTTATAGATGACATTTCAGTAAAAAATGGCAGTGAGGGAGAAAATGATGTGGATACCAAGAGCTGGTGGGAATATGCCAGAAGTTAAAAAACAAAAACAAACAAACAAACAAAAAACAAGGAGGCTAAAAAAACAGTGTGCAAGATGCATAACAGGTGATGAGCTCAGAGCAGGTAGCGTGGTCAGGTTGTGTCAGCCTTTGACTTAATGAGAAGGGAAGGGTGTGGAGGGTTTGGAGAATAAGCATGAAATGACGAAGCTGGTTTTTGACACCACTCAAGTGGAAATCTGGATGGAGGAAGCGCAGTCTCTAAGTGGACAAGAGTAGAAACCTAGTGAAGACACTTTGAGTATTGGAAAAATCCAGGCAAAAGAACATGAGGTTTGAAGCAGGTTATTTATAGTGACGTTGGTCGAAGTCACTGGCTACTTGATTTCTTCTATAGTAGGATTTTTATAGTAGGACCACCAGTGTTTCTGGTTTATTTTATGATCAAGTGTGGAAAAAAAAGATGAGCCAAGGTGACTCGTAAGGCTTTTTACCTGAGTAGCTGGAAGAGTGGTCTTGCCACCATCTGAAATAAGGAATGCTATGGGTTTAGCAGATTTGTGGATGGGAATGGGATGAGTTTTTGTCATATTAAATATAAGTTGCATCTTCGAATACAATTAGTAATATTGGTTAATTAGTAATTGGTTAAAGTAGTATTGGTTATCTGTGCCTGAGATTCATTGGAAAGCGTTCATTTATATGGAGAGAAAGGCATAGCCGATAGTTGAAAGTGAAAGTAGGATGAGATGGCCTGATGCGGGATTATAAATGAGAGGTGTTCTGGAACTGGCCCTGGGGCTGTCCAACAAGTGGAAAAACATGTGTGAGAAGTCTTAGAGGCTATAGTAAATAAAATTGGGGTGGGGGAGGAAGGAAAAGGGAATATGAATGTGTTAGATTCTTCTTAGAGGTCAATTAAGGTAAGAAGTAAGAAAATGACGGCATTAAATGTTTCACATAGGAGATGTGTAACTTGTTATAACAGTTTTGGTGGACTAGCGGAGGCATCATTTGAGAGTATTTTAGTAAGAGGAATTGGCAATACCACTTCTTTTTAGCGTCTGTACGCAGTATTCATTTTCCCATTCTGAGACTGTTTATAGCCTTCATTTGATGGTTTATTGTAATTATTTATTTTTGTTGATTGAGAGTTTCCTAGATATAGACCACATCGTAATTGTAAATACAAAGCAACCACATATTGCAGCCTTATATGATTTCACCTACTTGCAAGAATCAATAATAGTGTGATGTTTCTTGACTTCTCTTTTCACATCATTGTTTACTTGTGGACTGAAGTTTCCATGAGTGTGTTTTAATTTTTGCCAAGGAAAATCAATCATGTGCACTGTAGGTCTGCTTTAAATTTTATGCCTCATATGATGTAGAATATATAAATAGTATATACATGTTAAATGGGGGAAAATCTTCTTTTAGGATAGTTTAGTACCTGCGTTTTTGCTGATTTTATGGATTTTATTGTTTCAGCTCAGATGCAGTCTTATTTCCAATCTGTTGTTTTAAAGTGTAACATTTTCTTGGTGAATTTGTTTTCCTCTTAATCCATCCATTATCTTTCTAAACGTTTTGACATTGAGTGTACACCAAAAGCAGATGTATTTTAAATATTTTTCATGACATTTGCTGTAGTTTCTCAGAGTTTGCAGAAGAGTTCTTTACATGAAGTGTAAGGAAAAGAATGGCTTTCATGAAAACAAGATGTTTTCTTTTAAAAATCACTAATTAGAGAAACTATTAGAAAAGATAGTTTAATTATTGTTTTCAAGTAGATTTTAATTTTAGAAAAGTTTAGTTTCATAGCAAAATTGAGAGGATAGTACAGGTACCATTGTTTTGGGAGAAATAGCAACCTGTGGAAACTCTTTTAAAACTCCAGATGCTATGCCTATAAATTACACTTTTAAATTGCGATAATTCTAAGGTATACTTTTAAACTTCTACAAATGCTTTATTAAGTACACTATTCCGATATTTTATTTTTTGTATTTTCTCTTGTGAATGCCGTGTTTTTTCTCTCTAAATTTGGCTTTAAAATAAATGTCTATTAATGTACTTAGCACTCGAAGCTAAGCCAGAATACTATTTTTTATTTTGCTTTTTGCTACTCATGAAATATTTTACTTTTCATGCATTTTCTTACTTTGGTAAATTTATGCACATCGGTTCAAAATAGTTTTGGTTTTAAATGGTTAATGAAACAGGCCTGTAGAGGGCAATATTTTCTCAGCTTTTCTGTAATTGCAGTAAAGGCAAGCTGGTTTGAATGTGGGAATACTGTGAATGTTGACGTCTTCTCAGATTTTATAGTAACCCTTCTTTCTTTTTATTATGACTTATTTTTTAAAGTCTTCTTAGAGAATTGGACTTTGGTAATATATTACTATCAATTAATATCTTCTATGAATATTATATCTAAATATCTAGTTCCTATGAGTGTATTTAGATAGTGGAATAGAGGCACATCTTTCAGTTATATCGTTAGGATAAGTAGCTTCAATGTGTTCTAAAACGTGTTTCTTTGTCTTTCTATATATTGCAACTCAAGGCTTTTTTAGTCTAAATATTATGCTATCAGAGGGGTGAAGTTCTATCACTGAGCCACTGAATCATTATTATGGCCTATAATCTCTTTGCTTTTCTGTTAAAATTGTGTAGCATTGATTGTTGTGGGTTTTTTTAATGCAAATTTCTTTTCTATCAAATGTATACATTCAGTATAAAAATCAAATATCATTTTATAATGAAATGTAAGGCAGTTCTCTTGTCCTTCTGTCCCTCTCCATGCTGTCATTTCCCAAAGGCCTCATCTTTTGACTTTTCATAAAATTTTTTAGCTGTTTTTTTTTCCTCTCCACTTTCTGGAAATCCTGTTGGTTGAATAATGGATCTACTACATTGGACTTCTAACTTTAAAAAAATAATTTTTTTATTTTATGGGGGCATCTTTATAACTTCTAATCTTGTTGCAGTTTTATTTGTGGAATGTTTTTAATATTTTATTTGAATGTTTCTTTTAGTATTGCCTCCTTTGCTTAATTGTCTATTTCACACAGTAGATCCTGAACCCTGGACCTTTGTACTGAGCTACAACTCTAGCCCTTTTAAATTTTTTATTTTCATGCAGGTTCTTGTAATGCTTCTAAGTTGCCCAGACTGGGCACCAAACTGTGATGCTCCTGCTCAGCCTGTGACAGTGCTGGGATTGCAGATGTATATCACCATGCCAGGCTCTTTTTCTTATTTTATCGATGTCATATTGTTTAGTTCTTTGAGAGAGAGGTTTTTTTTAAATATGCTTTTGCTCCTTATATTCTTATTTCTTCCAAATTCCTTTTTTGTTTGTTTGTTTGATCTTTTTGTTTCATATGAGAATAGCGGTTCTCAGCCCTGCTTTTACATTTGTACTTAACCTAGGTAGATTCAAAAAGTATTGATGATTAAAATTTTGTCAGACTGATTAAGCGACAATGCTGATGTCAGTGTCTGGGAATTCTTGACTGGTCATTTTTATTTTTAATTTTATTATTTATTAGCTCATTTTTGTTCATCCAATCAACAATGCAGTAATAAGGAATTGATTGGGAGCTCTTTAAATGTAGAAAGGCATACCATCATATAGGGCCCATCAGGTAGGACTGCCTATGTAATGGTTAATAGCTTTTCACTTAGATTAATCAACTTCCTCATAAAGGAATCTTCCTCCCTCCTCTTTAAAGTGATACTGGAGTAGTGAAGATTTTTTGGCAATAAACTTAAAAGTTGGTTTTCAGGGAATTGAAGGAGGTGTATTATTTTAGTCTAGTGATTAGAATAATAAAAGGATCTGGAAAAATCTGCTTGCATATTACTGTTGCCTTTTCAGGAAGGAAAATAATTAAGAATTATGGTCTGATCCCAGTGAAATAGAAATATTTCTATGGAAACCTGAAAATGAAATTTTTAGTTATTGGAGGGAAAAAGTAAAAACTATATATTAATAACCATAACTGCATAAGGGCTTGAATGTTTGTTTACCTTTCTGTACTTGTCAAAAAGAGATATGAAATATTTTTCACCTTTTGGTTTTGAAAAAAATTAGAGGGGAAGAAGCAAGAGGGTAACCAGTGTCTTGATGATAGAGACAAATAAATAGATTTAGAAATTATCTTTTTTTTTTTTTTTTTTTTTTTTTGT
>NW_022900925.1:24990087-25086001 GCF_012274545.1 Fukomys damarensis
TTTAAAAATTTTTTTTTTTTTTTTTTTTTTTTTTTTGTTCTGGGGATCAAACTCAAGACCTTGCACTTGCTAGGCAGGAGTAGCACCATTGAACTAAATCCCTGATTCTAGAAATTATCATTCTTAAGTATAGCAGACATAAATGGTCTTGAGGTTTACATTCTGAGCAGGAGTTAGAAGTTTGCTGTTGATAGTTGTAATCTATAAAATGTTAAAAATGCTATACCAGGTTTCTGTGTATTGAGAAATAGAAACTGATGGTTCTTACAGTGAGAGGGTAAATGGCATTTTGAATTTGGAGGAGGATGAGGAAGGGAAAAGGATTTAAGGTTCACTGAAAGAGTTATTCACATTAGGTGATTTGTTTTTGCAGGTGAGAATATTGAAGTTATAAGAAGAGAAAAAGTATTTCAGAATGGAGAGAGGAATTAATGTGGGCATTTGTTATTGACATCTCCAGTAGAGATAGGCTATTCCATCTTTGAGGTGAAGAACAATTTCTGGGAGGGAATACTTAATAAACATTCAGTGATATGTCATTCCATTCAAGTTTTGGAGGGGACTGAAATGTGCCTCCATTTGATAAAATCATGGATGAGGGAAAATATGAAGTGATAGAGCTAGGAGAGAATCACAGGAAAAGACGAGTCAGTTTTTTCATGGTATCACACCTCTTCATGGGTTTTATGCTGAAAGCTTTTCCATAGAAGGAATTTTTATGTACATAGGTAAATTTACTGGTATGCTTTTGGAGAAATAAAGTTAGAACCAGGACTTGAACTAATTATTAGTGTTCATATAATGTGCCAAGGTTAAATTCTTTATTGTTATTGATTCTTTTCACAAATCTTCTTTGAATAATTTAGGCAGCACAATTGAATATTGGTTTCTTATTTTTTTTCTTAAAGCAGAATATATAAGCATATTTTGATGGAAAGATATAAGTGTTTTGAAAGTGGAAATTAAATATATGTGAATATAAGAGAGTTTTTCTTTCCTTTTGTCAAAAATGCTGATTTGGCCCTTTTGCACTATACTCCCATCTTTGTGTGGTTGTTAAATTCTGTTGCTTTTTCCCATCTGAAGGAAATGCATCTTTGACACTTCTCATGACCTGAGTCACGATGCTGAAATAGAGCCAAAAAATATTCTTAACAGTCATGGGTAATAAGAAGGAAGGCTTCCATTGGGGTGGGCTAGGGAGGGACAACTGGACGAGCAGAAGGCTGTGGGGAGAAGAGAGTCTTTGCTATTTTGGTTTATATCTATTTGCTGATTAGGAAAGCTGCTTACACTTTACTGCTATACTTGTTCTTCTGCAGAAAATACCTTGGTTTTAATATTTAATTATTCCTAAAGTGCAGTGTTCAATGTAATTGAAAAAGACAAGTCTTCAAATGTTACATCATTTTTGAGTTTTCCATGTCCTAAGAAAATACACTTTATATATTGCAATTAATTAAATACGTCCGCTTATTAGAGTTTTTAAAAGTTTCTAAACCAACTCTCCATACTGCTACATGTTCTCCTGTTTAACAAAGTTTTATTTGTTGAATCAGGCAGATAGGATTCTACATTTTTTGAACAGCAGAATGCTTCTGTTAGGTCTGCTGGTATGGTACAAAATTTATTAGGAGATAAGCATCAGAGAGTTGTGTATAGAGTACTGTTAAAAATAATTTTCATGAGAAGTTATACTTTGGGCAGCCCATTTTATCCCATATTTGGGCTAAGGGACATTAGATTATGCTCTTTTAATTCTGAATTTTTTCAGTAGGGTTAAAGTCTTCATTTAGTTCCACCACTGTATTTGAGCTTCTTTCAGAGGAGTTGGGAATGTGTTTCAATTTGATAGTTTGTATAGTAAGGTAAAAAAGGACCACCATCTTTTTATTATTTTTTATTTATACAACGAATTTGCTTTGTCCCCTCTAGTGTTAAATAGACTATCATCTATTCATATGTATTTATTTATCTAAGGATAGTCTGTTAATAGTTTTTATTTTTCATTGTTGAAAGTGTATAAAACTATAATCCTAATACTTAAAATGAGTTATAATTGATAAAACTTTAAAATATCAAGAACATTAGCTCCTAATAAATTTTATTCATCCTAGAACTGTGGAATACTGTTAAGAATAATAAAGTAATGAACTTCATAGTTTTAGGGATATTTTATTCATTCAGTTTATAAATTGGGTTGACTGTGAGTCAGATTGAATTGTATAATATTATTTAGGTAGATTTTTTGTATTTCACTAGAAGTATTTTTAGCTACTTCTGTTACTTTTCCTCCTTTGCATTTTAAATCTTGTGAACATTGTCTTTAACTCTTGATTTATCTCCTTTTCTCAGTTTTTCCACATAACGATTTGACACTCTATATTCTAGTTACATTAGTGTCTTTTTGGAGAAGTATGCACTAAACTTTTTCTACTTAGGATTTTAGCAATAGTAATTATTTCTTTATGATTTTTACTTTTTATGAATGAATTTTCTGAATTCTTAAAGTTTATTTTAGCTTTAAAAAAAAGGAAAATACTAGTTCAAGGACCCGAGTTCGATCCTTGGTATCAAAAGAAAAAAAGGAAAATACTTAAAATTACATATTATGGTAGCCTCCACATTAAGAATAATAATGAACAGGTAGGAATGTAGTAAGAATAGAAAAGGAAAACCTCTTAGCAAATGATTCATTAAATTATATAGAGAGTAAATATAGCCATACATAATTAGTTAATAATTAATACAGTATCATTCCCTTTGAAGTACAGTTTTAATTCTGATAACATTTAATAAACAATAGTACAAAATGTTATGTAGGCTTTGTTGTTGTAAGAATTAATTATAGTATTAGTAACCTCAGTTCTTATCTTGAAAAAAATTGGATTCCTGTTTTAAAGACCATTTTGTGGCAGTTTCTTTTACTTTTCTACATTTTCACTCTTGTCTAAAGTACCAGGAGTGGTGTATATGGTGACTTGGTCTGTTTACTTGGAAAAAGCAACAAGTGTTTTTCTTTGAAATGCATAAAATTCTGTAATCTTATTAAATTATCATTTGTTGCCTCCAAAAAAAATGTAAGAAAAATCATGTCAGAATTATTCTTGAACATTTTGTCTTTAATAACATTTCCTAAATTGTTAGTTGTGTTAACAGTCTTTTAAAATATATCTGTTTGTGTATCTGACTACACATAAAATTCATTTTCTTTTAATTGTGTGTTCTATTCTCCTTGGCTTCTGTGAACAAGCATTGCTTCCGCCCCGCTTGGTATGTGGGTCAGAAGGCACTGTTTCTCACCAGGGCGCTGCTGTTTCCTTTTCCTACTTCAGTAGATTACAGATTATACTGGAACATGCCTGAGAAAAGGTCAAATAGGAGGGTGAAAGTCCTGGAACTGCAGCTGGGAAGCTTGTCATTCTCATCTAGGAAAGGGGAAGGGAAAGGCAGAGAGAGGCTCCCATTCCCAACAAGTAGGAATTCTCATTTGCATAGGATGCTATTTGTATATTCTGAAAGGATTTGACTTTGATTAAGTAATTATTGAGAGTTAGGTTGAAAAAGCTTTAATATTAAATTAGATGGGAAGCAAGACCTAAGCAGTTTTTTTAACTTTTCGGAGTCCACATATTCAGTGATTATTTCAAAATGGGCTTCCATTGTACTCCTTTGAAAGAGTCAAGAAGTCAACTTCTCAACCAATGAATTAATGTAAACTTCTTAGTAAATTTTGGATTTGCATCCCTCTCGATTCTACAGCAGGATATTAAAAGCAAAGTGAATGTTTTGGTCTTCAATGGAAAGCAAAATGCGTACAAAAAACTCCACAGAACTCTACTCAAGTTTTTCTTTAGGAAAGATACGATGTGGGGAACAGAACATCTTTATGACATTTTAGAATAGGGAAAACACTGGAAAGAGGACAAAGATAACAAAAATTGGGGGAATAGGGTCATTTCTGCAGATTTGTCTTTTCTGGGGTGCCAGGGATCACAATTGACATCAAGTTTTGGTGTTACTTTCTATTGTAAGAGTTCAGAACAAGCCAGGGACACTGACCGGGAGTTTTATATCCTATAACTACAGTGGGAAATGTGTGGAGAGATGCTGAGGACAGAATTTGACACAATCAGAAGATTTCAGTATACTGAGTTTTATGTCGGTTTCTATCATCACCCTTGAAAATTCATGTGCTTGAGTGAATAAAGTTTGAGTCCACGATAAGAATGGATAAAGTCAGAGGAGAGGGCGACCTGGTAACAGCAGGCTCCCAGAGGGCACCAATAACACCGCCTCCTTTCCTTTTGCTCTTTTGCAAATGAATCAGTACCTGTTTATCTCCAAGTCCCAAAGGACAAGGAAAGGACAGTGCTTCTTTATCCTCCAAATGCTTATTTTGGTGGAAATTATTGGAGTTCTTAGTTTTTCACACATTCCTTTCTTAAAGAAACTTCCTTTGACCCCCTCATTGATGACAATCTGTAACTTGTGCTTCTAGAAGCCTGTAAAATTTTTTCTTTGACTTTTTGATCTGTAACTGTTATCCTTTGAGTGCTTAATATGTTTTGAGGAGATAATATTCCCTTTGGTTCACAATGTAAAGTAGTGAAGTATTTTAGAGGTTGAAAGAAAGCATATGATTTCATCCTAACTTATTTTTGTCTTGTTTGCATTGATGAAAAATACATATATATGCACAGTACACAGATACTAACTTTAAGATTTAGTGTAATCTTAAATGTTCGACAATTTCAGGGTCTTGCTTACTGTAGAAATTTCTTGCAGTTGGCAGTTTGCCACATTCACATGTTCTCAAATCATTGCATTCAGAAGCTAAGAATACCAACCTGGCAGCTTCTGCACAGAGGGTAAAGATAAAAAAGAAAGGAGTCTAGCTTTCCAGCCACATTACCTGGGAGTTGCTGCTGATGTCTTTTCCACAAATGTCCGACTTTGTCAAAGCCCAGTAAATCTTGGAAAGTTTATTTTCCTTGTAGCATCTGTGTTTTATAATGGGTCTTTTAATTTGTTTTTACTTTGTCTGCAGGGATTTCTTTTGTCCGGAGTTTTCAGACTCTGTCTTTTTTTCTTTTCTTTTTTTCCTGTGGAAGTGAGTCTGTTAATGATGAGTGGTTTGGGAATATGCCTCTGTGCAAAGCTGACCTGACAAGCTGTTCCTCTACTGCAGCAACGAAGCCTATTGTTATTTTCTCTGTTCACTTTTATCTTCAACTCATTTATCCTTTGTGTTTTTATAGTAGAAAATGTCTGGAAAAATGTAATTTTGGACAGTGCATAAATAAGGTGGCATTTTGAAGTTAACAAAACTTTTAGTAAACAAACCATATCATGTCAGTCTCACATATGCAGACTGTGATACATGTGGCGGTTTGACAGCACCAGTTGCACAGAGTACCAGGTACCTGCAGTTATTCCTTATCCCAGAGGTGGCAGGGGTGAAAAAAGAGTATCTGGGGCTGTTTTCTCAATTCTGTTTACAGTGGTGCAAACTCATTCACAGTAAACATAGAAAGTCTGGCTGAACCCCACAGTGAACTATCCTGGCTTCGTACTTTATATTTTAACATTGAAAACAGTAACAACAGTAAACACACAACTGAAAACAGCAAAAACAAAAACTATCGTAGATTTAATTACGAAGTGATGTTTTAAAAATTCTTATTTTTCTATTCTCAAATAGGATTTCTGTTTTAATTTATTAAGAAACCATCTTATTGGAACTTGGGATTTTTGCCCCGGAGAAGCCTATCTATGGTGGGACTGGTAACCCGCTAAAGGATCAAAGCTGTAGTGGATTTGGATAAAAACCCTAAAGCCTGAAGGCTTATGCAAGTTTATCTATATACAGTAAGCCCAAAAAAACTGGGATGAGAGTCTTAGAAGAGCTTATTTTCTCATGAGATTTTTGAGACTTCCTCTGTCTGGTTGTGCCAGAAACACTGTGAGAATATCCATTCTCATGGCATTTGTCACTTGCAGGTCTTGTCCCAACTGGAATTTGGAAGTAAAATGGTCTGTGAAATATTTTATGTATCTTAAGGTTTCATGAAGCCCACTAAAAGGCAATTAAACAACCTCTGCTCTTTTCATTGTGCTCATATGGTAATGAAAAAGAACAGTATAGATAGGTTAGTGAAGGTGACACAGTTATGTAATGACTACACAGATCTCAGAAAATTTTCACTTTGTTATTATTGCCAAATATATTCCTTAGAGGCTGCACAAAGAAAAATGATTGGGAAAAGCTTAATCCACATCCAAGATGGATACTACGAGTTTCTTTCTGATGAAGCTTATTCTGTGAGGTTTAAAGTAGGTTGAAACATCCTGACATGGAAAGTTAGGCTTGGTTTAGCCAGAGAAAAACATCTAAATATCTGTTTTTAAAGGTATCTAGTTGAGTCTCCTTGGCCTAATCACCTTGAGACCAAGCGGGGCAGTGAAAGCCACAGACCCATGTCATTTGACCATCTTGTGAGGTACCAAACCTATTTTTTTTTTGGTATCATTCACAGGGATACATTTTTCTTTACCTTCTGTGTGTCAGAAAAATATATTCCCTTCATTCATTCATGAAACACTTATTGAACTATATTGATTGTAACGTGTTAGCTATTGAGCTTTCTTATCTGAGCTAGTACCCTAATTTTACTAACTCCTGATGTTTTTCATACATTTCTCCTTTTTCCAATCCTCCATGTTCTATTAGAAAAGCAAAACAAGAAAAACATAGAATCACTCCTTTATACTCAAAATTTAAATATTTTTATCTCGCTTTTTAAATTGTTCTTTTGTGGGGGGGTACCAGGTATCAAACTCAGGACCTTTCACTTACAAGGCAGGTGGCAGAACCACTGAGCTAAGTCCCCAGCCCTTTAAATTATTCTTTGAAACAATAAAAGTGACTCCTTTCTTTTTGTTCCTGAAACATTTTTCAGATATCTTTGTGTGTATATTTTTCATATTTTGTTAATACGTGTTTTTGTACCACCTTGTATGAACTCTTTCAAAATCTTTTGGACTTACTTGCAGTGTCTTATCTTGTTAATGGCTTTTCTTTGGTCTCAGTCTTTAAGTCTTTATTCCTTGTCATTAGCTTGATCATTTTAAAGTCCCTTTCCTTAGCCTTTACATTTGACTTCCTCTTAATTGAAATTACCCTACTGAAAACTCACTCTAACCCTACCAAAGGTTTGCCTCACTGAGCTTCATCCTTAGTGACTGTTCTATTAATGTCCTTATTTTTTTAGTTTAAATTTATTTTGGGCTGGGGATTTAGCTTAGTGGTGCTGTGCTTGCCTCATAAGCACAAGGTCCTGAGTTCAATCCCTGGCACCCCCCCATTTAAACTTATTTTTAATTGATATAAAATGAAAATTATACATTTATATGGGATACTATGTTATTTCTTCTAGCTTGGGACATGCAAAGTTCATTATTGTTTTCTGTGGTCATCCAGCTGTCCATTAGCACACCAGGGCATTTTATTTATTTAACTATAACTTAGTGCCCATTTGACAAGCTCTCCCCATTCCTCCTGCCCTGTATGCTCCTCAGCTTTTAGTAATGACCTTTCTACTCACTACCATGCTCCACTCCACTTCTACTAGATCAACTTTTTAGATTTTACATGTGAATGAGATCATGGCATTATTTCAGTGCCTGGCATATTTCACTTAATGCAATGATCTTGAGTTACGTCCAAGTTGTTGCAAATGACAGGATTTCGTTCTTTTTTATGGCTAAATTGTATTCCATTGTGTTGATGTACTATATTTTCTTTATCCTTTCCTCAGTTAATGGACACTTAGATTGTTTCCATTTATGGCCATTGTAAATTCTGCAGCAATAAACATGAGAGCCAAGATGTTTCTTTGGCATATTGATTTCATTTCCTTTGGATATGTACCCAATAGTGGGATTGCTAGATCATGTAGTCCATTTTTAATTAAAATAACTATTAGCAAATATTTGTAGTAAGTGCATAATGTTTACATTCATCTTATGGAGTAGCTGAATGTACTTATCTTGATTTCTTTATATTCTCCTTCCCCTCTCCTACCTTTTCCCTTCCCCCATCTCTGGATTTCTTCCCCCCATTTTCTTTTTGATTCATGTTTACATTTTTAATTTTTTGAAAAATGTCTGGTACTATTTTCTATAATGGCTATAATAATTTAGATTCCTACCAGCAATGTGCAGGCTCCTTTCCTCCACGTTCTCACCAGTGTAATTCTCTTTTGCTGTTTTTGTTCAATATGACTTTGGCTCTTTGGTATTTTTTGTGTTTCTATACCAATATTAGGATTGCTTTTTCTAGCTGTATGAAGGATGTCATTGATAATTTGATTGGGATTGCATTGAATCTGTAGGTCACTTACAAACCTGAATATAAACATGAAATCTACACAACTTACCTTACAATCAGATATTTTGGGTTCTAGACAGACTAGATCATATATACAGACTACACGAGTAGACTATACATACTTGTGTGATGCTTTAGAATACAAAGCAGTTTGAGAAGGATAGGTCTCAAGTTCATTATATGCTGTTCTGAAGTTGTCCTGTATCCTAGTGAGCCCTTTCCATCATGGCTAGCTAAGCCACAACATTTGGAATTTCTCATTTCACCTTATTTTTTATACCACTGATTTTATTTTATTTTTTATCCTGCACTGGGGGTCAAACCCAGGACTTTGTCCATGCTAGGCAAGTCCTTTATCAATGAGCTGCATCCCTAACCCTACAGATATTATTTATAAAGTTCATTAACATCATCATTTGTAGTCCTCTATTGCTGATAGACATCATAATTTTATTCCTCTATCTCAATGGAAAGGCCTTGTAAAATGGAAATATTTTAGTGATTGTATTATAACCCTCACTTCTGCTCACATGACAACATCCCTTTACATCCTTTCCCTTCATATTCTACTCTAGTCTAACTAGGTTGGGTCCCCATGTGGTCTTTGAGCCTGTTTCCAAATAATTGTTCCCACATATATTTATCTTTAGTTCTATACAGTTAGCACTTAAGCATTCCTGTTTCATGCACGTTAAACTGTAGGCTTCGTGATAAGTGGAACTACAGTTCCTCACAGCATGTAACCTTAGGCTGTAGCACTCAACAAACATTTGTTTACTAGCTGTGAAATGTATCTGATGTGCAGTTGTTGGATTTTATTAGCTTATGACCTATTTAACATTGAACCCTCTGTTAACATAGTTGTCTAAAGGTGAATATTACAACTATTTTCATTTACCTTGGCCTTGAGAGTGTGATTATAAGCAACTTTGAATAACTTAACTATAAAAAGTTTTTCCTTTATTCCACCACAGAATCTTCTAATGGAATTCCCATTCATCTCTTCCATAAGGTTCTACATTTTATAATTGTAATATTATCTAATTTACTAAACAGCCTAGAGCATCTTTCTTATATTTTAAATTCTGTCTATTTTAATCCTAGCAGTAGGTTTAAATCACGTTTGTTAACTTTAGTATATATTCTGTTTGTTGTTGTTGTTGTTTGGTACCGGGGATCGAATAGGATCCTTGTGCTTGCGAGGCAGGCGGTGGAACCACTGAGCTAAATCCCTGGCCCTTTAGTGTACATTCTGTATTAGAAATTGGTGATTAGGGATATAAGAATTTATTTATTTACATGAATTTCTTGTGTTCTTATTTTGCAAAAAAGACACCTATCAGCATTTAACTTGTTTATTCCATCAAGTATTATAAGAAGATAGAGTTGTGCCCAAGGAAAGAGTAACATTTGGTCAAGTCATTATCCTACTTCTGAAGGCACCATCATCATATTAGGCATTTTAAAAAAGAATGAGACTCTAGCTTTTAATTGTCGTCAGCAATACCATTAGATACTGTTTGGTGGAACCATGCTGATTTAAAAGTGAATGTCTTTCAGAAGTCAGATACCAATTATGACTTCATTTGGTACCCATGTAAACTTTTTTGTGGGTTTTTTTTTTTGAGATAAGATCTTGCCATGTAGTTGAGGCTGGCCTTGAACTCACTATGTAGCCCAGGCTGGCTTCAAACTCATGGTGATCCTCCCTCCTGCCTCAACTTCCCAAGTGCTGGGATAACAGTCATGTGCCATTAGGCCTGGCTCCCCATTTAAATTTGTTCCTTTAATTCAAGTTAGTATAAAAATCTATATGTGTATGTTTACTTTACATATGTAAAAATGCTGTTAATTGATAATAATATAAATGGGGTAGGTAATTTTTATCAAAAGGCAAGGACAGTTATTTGAAATTACCAGGTGAAAAGTTTGTTTCCTTTGTGAAATAAAAATGTTATCAGATTATAAATACTGGACTCATTTTGTAATATGGATAATGATGTAAACTTCATAAAGTTTCTCTGAGAGTCCATGAATTAGACTCATTAGAAAGCTATAGAATCAAGAAAACACAGTGTTGGTGAAAGAATAGACACAAATCAATAGAATCTAAAAATAGGTTCACACAAAAATAGAGAATGGATTTTTTACAAAGGTGGGAAAGCAGTTAGTAGAGAAATGATAACTACTTTAAAAGTGGCAGTAGAAATATTGGACAGCTAAAAACAACAAAAAAGGGAAGTTCTACATCTATATTCAAAACAGTGAACACAGCGAATCTCAGCCAGTCATCACATATACACAAATGAAGTAAAAATAAATGACTTATTCTTCCCTTGTCTGTCTAAAAATGTGTTAGAAATTCTCGCAATTAGGTGATAGAAGAAATAGAAGTCATTCATACTGAAAAAGAAGTAAAGCCATCTCCTTTTTGAAGATGACATAATCTCTTATATAGAAAATCTAGTGGAACCCACCAAAAGTTAGTAGAGCTAAGAAACAAGTTCAGTGAAGGTGTAGGATGTAAGATCAATTTACAGAAGTTACTGTATTTCCAAACCCTAGTAGTTAACAATCTGAAAAGTGAAATAAGGAAATAATTCATTTTCTACATTTCATTAAAAGTGTAAACTTCAAACCAGGTGGGGTGGCGCACGCTTTTAATCCCAGCAGTCAGAAGGCTGAAGTTCGAGACCAGCCTGGGCTACATAGTAAGTTCCAGGTCAGTCTCAACTATGTAGTGAGACCATCTCAAAAAAAAAAAAGTATAAACTTCTAGGTAATAAATTAATCCAAGAAGCGGAGTATGGTGTGTCAGCACATAGTCTGAGATGCTTAGGGGGCTGAGGCAGGGGTTGCTTCAGTCCAGGAGTTGTTCATTGCCAGTCCTGGCAGCACAAGATTTGTAGCTTATAAGAAAGAAGTTGTGACTTGAAAATGCAAAACAACATTGAAGCAAGTTACACAATACCTAAGAAAGTGGAAAGGAATCCCAACTTCTTGGATGAGAAGAGAATACTATTTTTTATTAGTAGATGCTTACAGTACATAATTATTACAGTCATCATAGGGAGTTGGCACATGTACATAATACATCTTAATTCCTTTTTTCTATCCCCTATCCTTATCCACGCTCCCTGCTCCTTCCAAGTCTTGAACACCCTCCCCATTTGTAAATGATCTAGTGTCATCATTTTCCCCTTTCAATTCTTTTTCTCCTCCCCTCTATCTCCCTTCCCTCCATCTCTTATTCTCATCAATTTGAAAAAGATCTCCATATTCCTTGTTTATCTTCTACTTTGCTCTTTCTCTCTCCACACACACACACATCTCTCTCTCTCTCTCTCTCTCTCTCTCTCTCTCTCTCTCTCTCTTTCTCATATAAGAGAAACCATGTGATATTTAAGCTTGTTCGTCTGACTTATTTCACCTAATATGGTCTCAAGTTGCATCCATTTACCTATGAATGCCTCAGGTTTATCTTTCTTGATGGCAGAATAATGCTCCATTGTGTACAAATACCACATTTTCTTTATTCATCTGTTGATGAGCATATAGGCTAATTTTCAAGTTTTAGCTGTTATACATTGTGCTGCTATAAACATGGGTTTGCATGTCTGTAACATGAGAAGATTTACTATTGTTCAGATTGGAATAGTTGCCTGTTGCAAGTTCCAGGACCCAATTGGTCCCCAGAACAGTGCTCAAGTCCCTTAGTTAAAATGGTGTAGTATTTACATATAGTCTGTGCATATCTTCTCATAAACTCATCTCTGAATTACTTAGAAGACCTACTACAATATAAATACTGTGTAAATAGTTGTAATACTTTATCATTTGGGGAATAATGACAAGAAAGGGGTGCTCAGTATAGGACCACCCATCATAAGCCTTTGAACAACATAGTTGCCTAACAATATTCAAACAATGCTGCAGAGAAGCCGAGGATCTATAAAATTGTAGGAGGCTGTAACAGGATATGCCTACACATTGCTTCACATAGATTCAGAGTGGTGCTCAATGTATGGCAAATTCAAGATTTTCTTCCTGGATGTTGCTTTTGCTTTTTTCCTCAAAAAATTTTTCAATCCATGGGTGTGGAATTGAGTCCATGGATGTAGAATCTATAGATGGGAAGGTCTGGCTGTCTTTCCTACATTGACCTACAAATTCAGCTTACTCCCTATCACACACGTATGTGACCTTTAGCCCTAGAAATTCACAAAGTGTAGGCAAGAGAATTACATTTTGTTGGGTGCAGTGATCTAAGAAGGGCAGTACATCTCATTGTGTATAGAAAGACAGGGAATTCATTTGCCATCCCCTAAGATTGTAATCTCTGCAGTTTGATTTGTTCCCATCCCATGTAACTTAATTCTTCTATGAATTCTACCTTTGATACCTTTCTTCAGTTATTACTGGAGTCAGTGAAAGCTCTATCAGAGCTTGGGATGTTTCCTTCAGTGATGCTTTTCTTTGTTTTCTCATTGTAGGGAAACTGAACAGTCAAGACTCTTACAATAATTTTACCAACAACAACCCTGGCAATCCCCGCCTCTCTCCTCTCCCCAGCTTGATGGTTGTGATGCCGCTGGCACAGATCAAGCAGCCAATGACATTGGGGACCATCACCAAACGGACAGGGTAAGGCCCCCAGCTCAATGCTACTTCACAGCTGTTTCAGAGGGTTGAAAGAATAAAAATAAAACATACTTTTTCTTTGTGTGGTTTTGATTATGTTCTGCATTTCCAGCCCATGTGAGCTGTCATGGCAGCAGATGAAGTACAGAGTATAGGATGTGCACAAACATCCTCACACACATCCATGTACACACACAGCCATGGAAAAAACAAAGTGGTGACAAGTTGTGAAAACGAGGATTGGGTAATAAAAACCAGACCCATCTTTACAGTCTTAACTTATTGCTTTATGGCACTGCCTTATACAGTTTAATTTTCTTTGTTTTTGAAGACATGATTGAGATTTAAAACTGTTCCCAGTTTTTGACATACCTGATAAGGAGAGCACATGCATCTATGTTTCTAGCACCATTTTTTTTTGGTACTGGGGAATTGAACTTGGGAACTTGTGCCTTGTGAGGCAGGCAGTGAAACCATTAATCTAAATCCCTGGCCCCTCTAGCACCTTTTGAAAATCATGTATATTGGAATTTAATTTACATATAATCTCTCAGTATCAAGACAGGGTGATGATACAGTTTTTAAAAGTTCTAAAATTGAGGCTTTTAGGTAGTTATTTAATCTCTTTGTGCTTATTTTAGCTATTTAAAGTGTTTATACCTGTTAGGAATATAAAATTATTTCTTTCGGTTTCTGGAAATAAACTCATATCTGTGATCTCATTAGGGATTCATTACATCATAACACTTAAAATGTATTTGGTACTTTAAAATAGGCAAATTACTGATTGTCCTCAGTGAGAAACTCTAAAATTAATCAGTTTGAAATGGAAAAAGTTCTATATTAAAATAAGCAGGTGTGTGGTGCATGCCTGTAATTCCCGCACTTGGGAGGCTGAGGCAGGAGGATCACTGAGAGTTCAAGGCCAGCCTGGGCTATATAGTGAGGCCTTGTCTCTCTCTCTCTCTCTCTCTCTCTCTCTCTCTCTCTCTCTTACACACACATACACACACACACACGTGAGAAGAAAACTGCTACTGCCCTCAAAGAGACCTCAGGATATTTCCAGTGAAAAGAACAGATTAAATTATTTTGCTGCTACATCAATATATCTTAATATTGTCTTGCTATTGTTAAAGGTGTAGAGAAGTAATTTCTGTGAGAAGTACTCAGTCTTTATAGGACTGAGTCCATTGGGCCACAGTATCACTGTAA
This sequence comes from Fukomys damarensis, assembly GCF_012274545.1. NCBI lineage: Eukaryota > Metazoa > Chordata > Mammalia > Rodentia > Bathyergidae > Fukomys > Fukomys damarensis. Next base: position 25,004,336 of record NW_022900925.1, read on the forward strand.
CAGAAATGGACCCTCATACTAGGTGTTGGGTGTAGTGATGTTAGCATAGAAAGTGATCTTATTGCTGTATGCAGAAATAAATTGGGTTTGTGTCATATTAAGGGAAACTAAAGGAAAGATTAGTTCAGGTTCATTTGGCCTATGTAGCTTTTCATTTAACTCGTTATGTTCAGTGAACGTATGCTTTTGAATAGAATTTTGACATGTTTGCTGTTTGTTTAACAGTTAACAGTAGTGGCTATGAATAGTCAAAAAATCTATACCCTTATTTTTATAGTTAACTTGTCTTTTCATGTTATGGTATTGCATTCTCTGGATCTAAAATCAAATACAAATGAGACTAAATACTAAATCAGAATTTTAAGGTTTTTTTTCACTTGCTGATATCAGCCAGGACATAATTGTGTCTTCTCAGTTCATCTCAACATTGCACAGTTCTACAAAATACTTAGGAATTTTTGCATGTCTTTCCTAGTCTAAGTGAGCGCACCTTCAGAGTACTAATTCTGCGTTCAGAATGAAGGGACTATAACCAGATAGTTTAAAAGTTTCCTGGAGACATGAAAGCATACTTTAATTTTGTTTCTAGTGTGTGTTTATTTGTTGTTGTTGTTGTTGTTTTAAACAGAGCTATGCTGTCTTGTAATGCAAAGATTTAGCTCTCTCTAATAATTTTTCCTAGTGGATGGCTCTGAGATTATGATGTACTTTTATGCATAAAGTGATGTTAGAATGTGACTTAAAATATTTGTGGGCAGGTTTGGGGAAGTATGTTTACTGTTGAATATATTAGAAATTTTCCATAAGAAGGAGAAAAAGTCTCTTACTCATTCCTTCTATCTTGCTACCCTCTTTTTCATTGCATTAAGATGATAGAACCAACCAAGACCTGGCATGTAAAGGTACAGGATCCCAGTAATGAATGTGACTGTACTGTCTACCTAGAATGTACCAATAAATTCAATTAAAAAAAAAGATAGATAGAACTGTTAAATCATCTGTTATTCTCCTGTGTTGCCAGAATTTATGAACTTAGATAAATTCTATTTTCTTTTCTTTTTAAAATCTTGCTAGAAGTTCTCAGATTTTTGGAGAATTCATACTGTGTTCCTTTATATATAATTTAATAATTACTAATGAATGAAGTATTATGAATTAAAGTGCTTTGAGATTAGAATTAGTGTAAGATATTTGTAATACATTATTGAGTAGGCTTTTTATATCAGTTTTCAAATTATATTATTTCTGTTAAGTTTTAAAATTCCTTTTATCAAGATGGGTATGGTGCTGGGCGTGGTGGCGCACGCCTATAATCCCAGCACTTGGAAGGTTGAGGCAGGAGGATTGCTGTGAGTTTGAGACCAGCCTGGGCTACATAGTGAGTTCCAGGTCAGTCTCAACTACATAGGGAGACCCTGTCTCAAAAAAACCCCCCCAAAAAAAAAGATGGGTGTAGTGGCACATGCCTGTGGATCCCAGTACTTGGAAGGCTGAGGCAGGAGGCTCACCATGAGTTTGAGGCCAGCCTGGGATACTTAGTGAGTTCAGGGCCAGCTTGAACTACAAAGTGAGGCCCTGTCTCAAAAAACAAAACAAAACAAAACAAATATTTCTTTTTAATTATGTTCTGTATTCTAATGCTCAGAGAGAATAATTCATACTTGTCATATTTGGCTTAAAATTTTTTGAAATAATTTCAGGCTTATAAAAATACTGCAAGACTAGCATAAAGAATTTCTGTATCCTGTCTCTTAGCAATTTTAGTTTAATTGCTGTGTTTTTCAGATTTTTCTCACTGTGTGTATGCACTAACATACTTTTCCTACTTATCTTGATATATGTTACAGACTTATTATCCCTTTTTTCCTGCATTCTTTAATGTATAATATCTGAAGGCAAGAATATTCTCTTACCTAACCACAGTAGAATTATCATGAGATCTTAAAATGAGTATTATTAGTTGGTTTTTAAATTAAAAATAATCGAATACTTTTTACAGAACTTCAGTGTCTACAAATTATGCATCCGACTGTTCTTTTTTTTCCCCTTCCCATTTATTCTTTTTATGATTTCCTAGCAATACAGAGTATAGTGACGATGAATTATTTGAAGATAGTGGTTATAATTTATATTTGACCACTGCTGGATTTCAAGACTTTGTGCATTTATGCCAACGCTGAAGTGTTTCAGATTCATATTTGACTTTACTTATCGTAGCTGCACAAAGGGTCTTCAGAATATGATTTTTGTTTTTTTGAAATTGCACTTCTTTTTTTATAGCAATAACCATGTTATACTTCTATAGCAGAGATTTCTAAGAATTACCTGGGATCCAGTATTCACATATCCAGATTGGGGTAGAAGCCTCAACTTAAACCTTCAGGGGACAAATGTGTGTTTACCATATTTAACATCTGTCTTCTTTTTACAAATATGTATCCCTGAAAGCCTGTGCAGCGTCAGAGACCATATGTCTCACTCCAAGACATCCAGTGAAACTCAAAATGGCAAAGGCAGATGTATTTACACCTTCTTGGTCAGTACCTCAAAGCAGCTCTTGGAGGAAAGAAGGCCTGTGCTGGCAGGAGCTGCTGTCCATGTCTGATGATGTGAATGGGTGAAGGCAAAGGAAGCGCTAGAAATTATGTGGCTTCAACAGTCACCCATTCAAATAGAATCCGTTACCAGTCAGAGGCAGTTGGATCAGCAAGCCCAGCTTACTACATTGTTGTGTTTTTATCATGCAGAAATATGGGTAGCTCTTCTTATTTATTTAAAGTGAAGTTTGGTCCTAAAGGATTGCTCTGTTTCTTGGACTTCAGGATTTTGTGGTAGGATTTTTTTTTTTCTGATACCAGGAATCGAACTCAGGTCCTTGTGCTTGCAAGGCAGGTGGCAGAACCACCAGGCTAAATCCCCAGCCCTTGTGGTAGGAATTTTTAAGCAGTATTTCATAGGTATTTGATTGGATTAATGAATCAAATGAGCAAAAAGTTTTTTGAAAATGCTTTTGACATAATAATGTACAGAACAAAAATTTTCATCAAGGTACTTACATTGTTTCAGATCTAAAATATTTTTATACACATTAGTTTTTAAACTTAATGTATTTTTGCAGTACATTCATTTTGTGGAATTGGTACACATACATATTGTATCATGATCATGTGTAATCTCCCTTTTCCTACTTCCTGTCCTCCTCCTCCTCTCCAAATCACCTTCCCTATCTCCAAAACACCTGTTTCCGACCATCTCTTCTTTCTTTTCCTTTTAAAATTATTTATGTTTTGCATTTCTTGTACAACAGATACCACTTATATTTAACTTTTATGTTGGATTTATTCACTTAGCATTATAGTTTCAAGACCCATTCACTTTCCTACACATGACTGGAATTTATCTTTCCTTATGGCTGAGTGGCGCTCCACTATTATATACTGTACACATTATTTTGTTGGCACAGCAGACAACAGTAAATGTCAGAAAGAGGTTGAAGTGTTTCATGGGAATAGAAAATATCAAAACTGAGAATTACAGTTATGTAATTGCTCATAACTAGTTGAACATTTTTGGAATTAAGCATACTATGATTTATTCTTTCATAGGTCCTCTTTTACTCAAATGTGTGTAGTTTCCCACTCCCTATTCCTCTCCTCACTTTTATATTTATTCATTTCTTTATGAGTAATTAGGAATAGGTGTTAGGAACCTTGGGCCCCATTCTGTAGAAATATAACAGACAGTACAGTAGAAAGACACTGAATTAAGAATGGGAATCAATAAACTCAGTTAAAGCTGGAAAAAAAAAAAGAATGGGAAGCCCTTGCTTCACCTCTTAATTCTGCCTCATAGGATCATTTGTGTCTTAAAAAAGTTTCTTCGTCTGAAATTTATCTATCCTTCCATCCTTCCCTTGCTCCCTTCTTCCCTCCTTCTTTCTCTTCCTTCCTCCTTTCATCCATCCATCATCTTTTGACCTTAGTATATATGGGTCCTCACCAGTTGTTTGATCCCATTGCCTCATTTCTAAGCCTCAGGCACTATTGAGCACCCCCTGAGCTAGGGCTGAACACAAGCCCTACTTTGCCTTTTTTTAGAAAAGGAAGCAATTAATAGCATTTGTTTGAATGTTTCCAGTTGATATTTACAAAGCAAATCTGTTATCAGATCTTGTTATGTAAGTAAATAATATTGACACATAAAAGCCTTGAAGAAGGTTCATTCCTTATTTTAATTCAATTAGGCTCTTCTTGGCTTATTTAACTGATAGCCCTAGTCCTTACAGGCAGAGTTTTAAAGAACCACCAGATAGACCAGCAGATGATAAATCCCACACCTCCCATCTCTGTCTTATGTAACTGTTAGTTCTTGATAGCTAAACTCTGAGTGTTTGGTTCCAGATAGAATATAATGGTCAATGTATTTTCATTAGAATACATATACTTATGTATACATTTATATCTATTATAGTTTGAGTTTCCAAGTTTTGTGCTCAGTAGAGTACTGAAACCATACCATAGTTTATTTTAATGTGAGTCTAGGGATTTTTAAAAATGAAATCTGCTATAGAAGTCAGTATTAGTATTAGAAGGCAACAAGCATGACATCCTGCAGAAATTTGACATTATTTATGCTATGCTAGTCTCTTTTCTGTCTCATGTGGCAGAATTCAAAAATTATCTAGTATTTTCTAATGGAAATCTTTTACATCTTGAGTTTGCAATTTTAATTGGCATGTCAAGTATGTTTCAAATTACACAATTGTCTGTTTCAGCTTCAGTTTTCCCTATACATCAGTAGATTGAGAACCAACATAGATTTCTCTGGTAAGGAGCAACTGAAATTTAATTAATGAAAAAATTAAAACTTAAAAATGACGAGGATTAATTTGCTCCTATGCATGTAGGAAATGTGAGTTTTCTTCAGTTGCTTCTTAAGAGAAGACACACAGAATGTAGAAGGTATTAGAGTTCCTGGAATTTATTTTGAAAGCAATACAGCTTCACTTCAGCATTTTACATATACTGTTGCATAGCTTTTACATTTATTATTTGTGTGGACTCATTTTTATGTCTGCTTTGTAATAGTTCCTCCTCACAGAGCGGGATCAATTGAAAAACAGGATTTATAGGGTATATTTATAGAATTCTTCTCTCAGACTGCAGATATTTATTTTACTCTGAAGATGATTGTATTAATAGAATCATTAACCTTTTATCATGAGAGGCAAGGTATAGATAAAGGTTTAAGAATGTTCACATGAGATAAGGTCTTTTTTCACATTAAAAAAAAAGCCCTATATTTGCTGTGAGTAGAACCAAAATTGTTGTGCTGTTATATGGTATTCAACATGATTTACCTACTGTAAATCATAACTCTCTCCCATCTTCTTAAAAATTCCATGAGAATTCCTTTGAACACTAATGGCTAGGTCATTTCACAGTGGCCTGTAAAGAATTGTCTAATAATTGTTGCTAGCTTTTTTGTTTCTTAATCTAGTTTTTCCTAGGATTTAACACAAAACGAACATAATTAGGACATAGTGAGAAAACTTCATATGGCAGGATTGTTAAGCTTGCTGAAGTTTAATATTGATTGGAAAACACAAAATCTTCTGACCCAAATATAATAATTTGAGTTGCATATGTTAATATTGTCTATAATTCAGTGCACTCTAACTCAAGCTCTCTTTTCTGTTCTCCCCACCCCCATCCCATTCCAGTCTAAAAGTACAGCTGTGGACTTTTGAAGGGGGAGAAGAAAGTCATAGGTGAAGACAGCTGGATCATGGACTTGTACTTTGTGACTTCATATTTTCAGTCTTTTGCTACTGAGGAAAGATTAAATAAGCTTATTTCAAAAGAACAGCTGACACTAACTTTACAAAGTCAGTAATTACGTCAGTCACTATAATTCTTTGGAGTTGGTAGATTTTCTTTCACATGTATGTGGCAGAGGTCCAGTTTGTAGGGCTAGGCAAGAAGTGGGTGAATATAGGTTGGATATGTGCCACGTCTACACACTAAACCCTGTCATCCCAGCACTTGGTTTTTTTTTTCTTGAACTGTATCAGCCAGTGGATCATAGGGTAACTTTTAACTAATACAAGTGGGTTATGTTGTGAGTAGTGACTTGTCTTTAAAATCGACAGTGCTCTTATTTACTATAAGCCTGTTTATTGCAGTGTCTGGCGATTTATATTTTATTTTGGCATTGTGGGGCAAGGAAATGACTAGAGAAATCTCCTTGTTGTTATTGCCTGTGAAGGAAAATCTAGATTTTTTTTCTTTGTGTCATTTATTGAGATGACATGCTTCCATTTTACAAACAGTACCAGGTAGTTGAGGCTGGCCTTGAACACACTATCCTCCTGCCTCAGCTTCCAGAGTGCTAGTATTTCAGTCATGTGTCATCTCTGCTTGGTTTAACATTCTTTAAACTCTTGACAGTGAATGAGCTGTACTCTGTTAGATGTGGTGGGAGAGTGCCCCGTGCAGGTGCACTGTACACTAAAGAGCAACAGAGGCCTAGGAGTTCCAGATCGCAAGCATTTCTGTCAGAATCATTTACTCTATTTGGCATTCAGGTATCTTGCTTAAAGAAGTAAAATCAAAGACCCTAGCTACTATGTGCCAACAGAAACCTGTTCAGGTATTTCTGGGGATTTAGAAATGGCTTGAATCTCTCATTTTCTGATCATTCCTGCATGAGATCATTATGCTTGCTGTTGGAGATTGGACACCTCAAGTAGTCTTGGTTATTTAAATCTGTATTTTTCAAGGTGCAGGATGGGCTGTAGCAACATCCCCCCCGATATAATTAGTAAATTTTAAAATGAGACAGATTGTTACCAATATTTTTTTCTTTAATGAAATAGAATAGAATAAAATGCAGTTCTGTTATTTGTTCTCCAAACCAGCAGGAGTGGCATTGCCTAACAGCCTTCCAGAAATACAAACTCTCACACTCCAGCCAAACCTGTTGCTGTGTTACAACACACACTTATCTGCCCTTGTAACAAAAACTTGATATGGAAATAGAATGGAGTAGAGTTTATTACGTACAAAAGCAGTCATTATTCATTTAATAAAAGCATTATTGTTTCAACCTTGTGCATTTTCATGTACATACCAGCTTGCACCTTAAAATGTTTTTGTATGGGTGACAGTAAAAAACTTTTTGAATCCACTATTTTTAATGTGAACAATGATGTCATATTCCTGGTTGTATTTTTATTTAAGAGAGTGTGAAAGTGTGTGCTGCATGCATACATGTTCACACACACACACACACACACACACACACACACACACACACTTCTGCAGCCAAACCCAGAGCCTTGCTCATGCTAGGGAAATGCTGTCCCACCGAGCTACATCCACAGCTCCCTGGCTGTGTTCTTACCAGCAGCTGTGAGAGAGCTATCTTGATTTGCATTGATAACAATCTTTAAAGTTTTCTTTGCAATATCTCACTTTTCCTTCTATCTTGCTTTCTTCTAGTTATCTTTTGTATGTTTGCGTACCTTCTTTGAGTGCTCTCTACTTCAGGCTCAGAATTGTATTCATTGTTGTTAAAACATTTTGTTTAAGTTTTAATTTGTAGTCAGGTATGCTCAATTTATTGGAGAAATGGTTGCTAATTAGCAGGATTTTTCTTTTAAATGTTCTAAGTTTCAAATTTAAAGAAGGAAATAATGGAGTTTTACCAATGTGCTTTTCCCTTTTGTTTGTTGTCTTTCAAATGTCGAATGTTATAGTAAAATTTCATTTTGGATATAATTAAGTTACTGAGTCTTATTTGTGTGCAGATATGCACAGCATGTCTTAAATACCAGGAACATAATTTTGAGTAAAAGTGTGGATAACACTGAAGTTCCCAGTTGTATTTTAAGACATGTAATTGTAGCTTTAGTCAACCCAGCCCAGTGCAGACCAGGTAGAGGAGGATGAGATGTTGTACCACAAGTAAGAGACATGCTAACTTTCTGGGCTATGACCACAGATAAATAGAGAACAATCCTGTCACATAGAGTTAGTGTTTGCTCCTTTGGTCCACATTATGCAGTTCAACTTACTAGAAACAAGCAGCTTGAAAAATATGTGCTTACTTTTATGTCTGTGACACTGCTACCAGTGAACAGCAAACAACATCACATCAAGACTTTTATTCAGTCATCCCTTAGCTAGTTTTAAACATTTTTTGCCACATAACCACACACTGGGTGCTCTTCTCCATTTGATTATTCCATTTAATTTTTTACTTTGTTTTTAAAGGCTGAAACAGTGAGTTTTTTTAAAAGTTAGAAAAGTTACAGGGTTGTCTGAGAAAAGGGGAAACCTTTCAAACTCTGTGAAAATTAAGGGCCTTACACCACACACCATTCTGTTCATTGGTTACATCACACAGTATATATAACAGAATTGCAAATGATTACTACAAATGAAACTAACGTTAGTTATTTTGATACATACTCTAGAACAGTATGACATCATGTATTTGTTAATGTTAAATGAGTTTTCCTCTAATTTTTTGTGCATTTTCCCCCTTTTTCATGAAGGCCTTATCTCTTTGGAGCGGGATGTTTTTCCATAAAAGCTCCATGGTGAGTTGCCATTCAGTCCCGCATGCCTAATTCATTTGCTGTACTCTCAAAAAATAACTCTCTTTTATAGTTTTGTTTTCAGTTGCATGGCCTAATCACAGATAGATGCACCAATTTATTGAGTAATTGTAGATAAGACATAAATGTTGATCTTTAAGCTTTTGAAAAATTAGTTTTCTTGGTTTTATTTCATTCCTTGAAAATTTTTTAAAAGTCAAAATATATGTTTTAAAAAAAGGAAAATAAAAGAATTAATTCTCTCATAGTGCTGGTGGTTAAGACAAGGCTGACACCTGTGTTTAGAGTTTGAATATTATATTGATAGAAATTCCTTACATATCATGCTTAATGTAGAAGAGTTAATTTATTTTGAAATATAAATATACTTCATGTATAACAAATGTCCTATAAAGTTTTACTGTATTTTATTTGGTCCTAAAGGGACAACACTGAGTTCTGTTTTGAACAGTTTAGTTATTTAAGGAAATACATGATGAGGAAATACATACAGTATTTCATATAAAAACTCATAAATGATTTATTATTTTGCCCCTGTTCACTATAACTTAATTATTTAGTTAATTCTTAGAAGTACCTAGAATGTAGCATTGTCAGCCTTAGGCAAAATGACTATAGGAAAGAAATTGAATATATTTCATACTTGCATTTAAAATGTGAATTATAATCCATTTATAACTTGATATAAAGTGTTTTAATGGTTAGGAGTCAGGGCTCCAGAATCAAACTATCTGTGTCTTAAATACCAAAGTTATATGATCTTGGGTAACTTTAAAAAACTTTTTTATTTCTTGCTTTTCTTACTTATTAAATGAAATTAGTAGTACCATCTACCTGGGTAGTTTATTGTGAGGATTAAATGAATTGATAAACATACACATTTCAAATACAATAACCATACCTGACTCATAGTTAACCACTCATGAAGTGATAGCTATTCCTAGTTGTGCCTCTCACACAATTTAAGGAATAAATACCATGTTTGAAAACATGCTTCTTTAAGTTAGATTCTGTTATTTTCTTTTAGGAGATATAAGCAAAAAGGAATGTTTGAAAAATGTATGTTAGTTTTACTAAATTACAAAACCTAAAAGACTTCTGCACATGTAAGTGTAGTTATTTTAACAGTGACTGGGAATTGTCTGTTTCATCTTGTACCAGAAACAACTTTGTTTTCTCTTATGGACAAAAAGAAGCTTAAATAGTTCTTTTAAATTAATTATTCAGCCCAGCCTATTTTCAGTGTTCATATGCTAGTGGAAATACTGAAATTTTCATAATCATATAAGAATAAATGATACAAATAATTATAACATATTCTTCTTTGAAATGCAGCATCATAATTAGGCCAGAGTATGCACAACTGTTCTTAACAGTTTCAGTGCACTCATGAATATAAATCTTGTGAAAGTCTATTCGTTTTGTTAAGCAGATTTCTTCTAAAAATAAGTAAGTCACATGGACCTTAGTTAAAAACTTATAGTGAACAGTGAATTTTAAATGCTACATTCAGCATATGACAAAATTTCTTTGTATACTAAACAATTAAATTCCATTTTGGGATAAATTCTTCGTTCTAAGTACAAAGAACAGAATTTTAGTATGTTAATAAAGACTGAAGTTTTCACATAGAACTAAAAATGTTGTAACAAATGTTGTATGTTAAATAAGAAAAGTCCTTTCCCCCAACAGCTTGTGTGCTCCTTGCATTTAAGCAAAAGCACTTGTCAACCAGAAATGATTTGAGGTTGAAACAAGATTAAAAGAGCCAGATTAAAGAAAGGGATATATGAAATATAGTAGACTTTTAAATCATTGCCTGTCTTTTAGAAGACTGCTTTGTGGTTTGTTTGATGCCATCGTTAGCTCACAAGAAACTCGTTTTTAGTCACTTATTCTAGACTAAAAGGTCCTCCTTTAAAATACGTTACATTTCCAAGAGTGCATGTTTTTCCCATTAAGATCTTAATGAAACCTCAAATTAAGGCAGCAAAATGAATATAAATTTGACAACTTATTCCATGTTTTTTGTAAGAGCTCCTTTGTTTTAATAGTTTTTGATATTTTTCCATTCAACTTGAGAATGTTTTTATTTACTGTTCTGAAATAAAAAGCTATGCTGAATAAACATTTATAGCACTTCAGTTGTAGGATAATCTGTGTATTTTGGATACAAATGACGTTTATAATTTATCTTAAAATTTAAATTTCTTTTTAAAAATAAATTGCAAATCGCAGCATTTGTACTCTAAAATTTGCTTTTGGTATGTCAATTTCTATTCATTCTTTATTCTTCACTAATGGGGTTTAGTTCTATAAATTCATGCAGCCTCAGATGAGACATTTTTAAAATAGTTTCGTTCCCTTTGACATTGAGAGAGTTTGTTAGAAAGTAAATTGTGCAGGCCATTGGACATTGTAGTCAGTTTAGACTTTCCCAGTGTTCTGTATTCTCTAGGTCAGTGATGGCGAACCTATGCACGCGTGCATGGCACAGCTGGCTGTTTGGTGAACCTTTCACCATCACTGCTCTAGCTTATCCTTTGATTTTGAAGATCTGCATGAAGTATGAAAGAATTACATGTGAACATAATTAACTATAGACATTTAAGAGAAAAAAAACAGTACATTTTTTAAAGTTTTGACTTTAGTGTTACCAATGTATATGTAGTATTATGTAAATAGCTTTGGTAAAATACTTATATGCAAATAACAGATGGATAGGAAATAGTCTGTATGAAAAATCCTCTCAATATTGTGGTTGTATTTAATAAGGTTAAATTTAAAGAAAAGTTAAAATTTATATATCAAATTATATTTAAAGCTTTAATTAACATTTATAACTTGATTATAATGTAAATTTTCTGGAGACTACTTTAAAATTTTACCATTTTAAAATGATAATATTAATTTTATGTAAATCTGTTAGAGCTTTAGGAATAGTTTATGACAAAATAGAATACTTTTATGAAAATTATTAATATTTTAATTATTTATCATAAAATATTTCCAGTTTTCTTCAAGGTCTTAATTTTAATTGCAAATCTAAGTGTTGTGTTTTGTGTGTGTGTGTGTGGTACTGGGGATCGAACTCCGATCCTTGCGCTTGCGAGGCAGACTCCGGAACCACTGAGCTAAATCCCCAGCCCTCCATGGTCTTATTTTAGAAAATAAAATTGAGAATGAGAAAACTTCTAAGTGCCTTTTAAGAGTTTAATCATAGACGAATATAAAGAAAATAATTTAACTGAAAACCATTATACATCTTAGAATTCTGAAGTTGATATTGTGTTACATTTAAACTGAAATATTGACTGTTCACTAATGTTTTTGAAAAACAATGAATTGGTGCTTCTATCTCAAGTTCCTTCCATGCTCGTGTCCTTACCACCAAGGCACCAGGCTGCATAACTGCTCATCATGTCATCCATATTTACACTGCATACATCCTATCCTGTGGTACATAGTAAAATTATCCAGGTGGAGAGCTTTGTCCTGTATGTTTTAAGAAGATATCAAGGCTTTTTGTGTGTGTGTTTTTTTTCTTGTTTGCAGCAAGAGAAATTCAATATGTTGATCTCACTGGATAACATAATTCAGTAAAAGACCAAGGGAGAAAGAAGGGGGGAACTTCAATAGCCTATATAAATATTTTTGAAATCCTATGGATATTAATATCTCTACACTTCTGTTGGCAGTAATTCACATTATATTGTTTGAATATTAAGCCTTTTTTCAGAAAAAAGTGACAGTTTAACTCCTGATTTTTAATTTAGCACCTTATTTAATCTTTGTTTTCATGTCTATTTTGTCATTAATTTTTGTATTTGACTTAGTAAATATGATGTTCTATGATCATCGATATTTTTCCTGCATGGTGAATGTGAGATTCATTCCATTTGTCTATTATGTTTGCCCAAATTGAAACCAAATTTACAATGAAAATTGAGTATGAGGTTATTTATGAAACATGCGAGGGAGTAAAGAGGCAGGAGAGTCTATCAGGACTATCAGTGTGTTTTGCTCTCATCTATGACCATTTAAAAAAAATGAATGAGTCCACATAATCCAGTTAAACTTCTTGGCACCAGTATAAATTAAAATAATCACTTATATCTTTATATTATCAGTTTAATAAATGAATAAATAAAGAGAAGGCCTTGAAACACCCGAAGGAATTCTTTCTAAGTTCATGTTCTCTAATAGGATTTGTTACAGCCTCTGTCACGGGAGAGATGATGAGAGCAAGAAAGAAAAAGTTAATAGTAGAATGCTTTCGTATAAGGATTGCGTCACCAACCTGTAAATTTACACAATTTACCAGGCTTTTTTCATTCACATGTATATCATTTTCAGTGTTTTCTTTCTGTCAAACAAAGGATGTTCTGCAATAGAAATATTCTGTGTCATTATGGAAAAGTCATAGGTAGTATGTCACACATATTAATAGAAAAGCCATTCTGGTCCAACCAAACGTTCGTGGACACTGTCTTTTTTTCTTTTTCTTTTTTTTTTTTGGTACCGGGGATTGAACTCGGGTCCTTGCGCTTGCAAGGCAGGCCACCGAACCGCTGAGCTAAATCCCTGGCCCGACACTGTCTTTTTAGAACAGAATAAAGGACAAATTGAACTAAACTTGAAATTTCTAACTTTGGGTATATCACATAGAAAATATTTTATTAATAAAATTCTTTTCATTAGATTATTTCTTTTTTACTCATCTTTAAGTCTTATATATCCATGCACATATTCTTGTTTCTATTTTGCCTAAATATCTAAATCATTTCATATGTAGATTGATGACAGCAATAACTAAATACGAATGTATTTATCCAATATGCTACCCCCTATTATACAGCACTATGACACATAGTGGATAGCAAGTTATTTTGAGGAATGTAAACTTGGTTCCTTATTAAACCTGAATTTCCACTGAGGACAGTGATTAAGACTCTGTCAGAGAAAGAAGAAGAAATGATGAAGCAGGAAAACACATGACAGTTCTTTACATAAATTAGGCATTCTTTTACCATAAAATCTTAGGTATTCTCTGTAGGAGATAGGGAGCTTGTGTAAAATGGCACTGTGTTGATGCTTTTTCACTGCTGTGTTTCAAAACTGAATTATGTGTAACTTACCAGAAGCCTGACATATTTTAGCTTTTGACATGGGCTTATTAGACTATAAGAATATATCTTATATATTCTTATATATAGACAAAGATACATAGAATATATCTTTGTCCAAAGACTTAATGAGGTCTTAACCATTTTTCTGTTCTCTGTGATTACATGATGGCCATCTAACCAGGTAGCAATTATTTGAAAGTCTTTTTATAGGCATACTTTAGAGGAACCATATCTTCTCTTAAATAATGACATACTCACTTTTTATCACTTGATTTAAAGATAATAACAAAAGTCACATCCACTAATTTGCAAAGAGCTTTGAATTTGTCTCTGTGAAAGTTTCTTTCTACATTGTAGTATCATTGTTCCCAGATGGTAATTCCAGTAAAAGCACATATACAATTGCAAACACCTTTCAAAATTTTTTGGAATGGTTTCTTCTTTCCTGTTCCTCCCTAGCCTGTGAAAACCCCTAAGGATTAAAAATGACCATTTAAAATTAAAAACTGACCCATTAAAAAGAACCAGTAGGACCACAGATGCTAGTTACAGGAAATTGTCTGCTCAATAATCGCAATTCAGTGATGAAAAACAAACAAACAAACAAACAAACCAGAGAGCATCCTAAACTGAAAGAGCAGTTGTGATTCCAGTGACCTGGGTAGCAGGGGAACGTGTGTGTTTGTTCAGGTGAAGTATGGGAGTCTCCTTTTCTGGAAGTAGGTTACTGCAGTTGTGACAGATGCAACTGAAAAAGGGAAACTGGAGAACCACATTCATTTTTCTACAGAAACTTAAAAAGACTGTGCCTTTATTCCACTCTCACTGGAAGTCTTACTGTGACTGCATTGATGTTTTAGGCCTGGGTGTGATTTGTTTGGGCAATAATACAAAGTGTTTAGCCAGTGTCAGTGCTGGAAAGAAGATGCTTTTTCACATACAGCAACGTGCATTGCTGTGGACTTGGCTCAAAGAGGAGGACCAGTGGGACCAATCGTGTAGCCTCTGGTCCAGACTTTTAATTCTTCTTCGAGGGAAGATGTCAGAACAGAAGCCTTCAGAAATAAGATACGTGAGAGATGATTTGAATTTTCATAGGAACTGAGAAACTAGATTACCAGAACAAAATCTGATTTTTAAAAAACTAGGTGAAAGCTGTCAGTTGTGTAGATGAGTGATAATGTTTGTTGAGTACAGTGATGTGGGAAACTGCATCCCTGGGAGCTTTACTTTTAAAATCAAATACAGTTGTTCTCAATCTTGACCATACATCAGAATCTCCTGGAGGGTTTGTTTAAAAACATAGTTTGATGGGCTTCAAACCCCAAATGTTTGGTTTAGTATACCTGGGATGGAACCTGATCAGTATTTATTTACCTGTAAATCTTAGAAGTTACTAAGTGTTATTACTAGCTAGAGACAAGAATTTAGAAACAACAGATACAACATACTTTTTAAGATAAACCTACAAGGTAGGCATTACCATTTGTATTTTCCATATTAGTAGCCTGAGCTCTGAGAGGTTAAACAAGTTAACCAGACATCACATACCTAATAAATGGTAGCATTGGGATTCAAATTGAGGTTTCTCCCTCATTCCAGAAACCTCTCTGCATCAAAGCACATTCTATTAAAAGATAAAGGGATAAAGTCAAGTGAGCAGTAAGTAGAAATCAGAGTGTGATGGTGCACACCTGTAACTCCATCTACTTATGAGGCTGAGGCAGAAGTATTGCTAGTTGGATCCCAGCTTGGGCAATTTAGGAAGACCCTGTATCAAGATTACAAAAAAAAAAAAAAGCCTGGGCATGTAGTTCAGTACTAAAGTGCTTGACTAGTGTGTATGAGGTCCTGGTTTCAATCCCCAAATCACATGCGCATGCACCCCTCCCATACACATGGTAAAACTGATATTGTTTGATGTTAGACCACCTGCATCCCTGGAACATCGAGGTGTAGCATTCATTTTATCCAATTAAGGCTGCGATCCTTAGCAGTGCACACTAAGCCTGTTTTTCTGGTCTCTGAATTACAGCAAGTAATTTATCTAAGGTAGTTGATAAAAATTCCTATGATCGAGTCAGGCGTGGTGGTGCATGCCTATAATCTCAGCACTTGAGGGGCTGAACCAGGAGAATTATCCTGAGTTCAAGGCCAGCCTGAACTACATAGCCGAAAAAACTCATAATTTTTTTTAATCTTAAAAAAACTCAAATAAAATAAAATAAATAAAATGTAAAAGTCTAAAGAGATTAGAAATAGTACTTGAAAGGAGATAAAACATTAGTATTTGAGGTTATGAAAATTTTGTAGTGGAGAATAAATAGGGAAGCAAGTCTTTTTTAATGAGGCAGTTGAAATATCAACAGTTCTTAGTGTGTCCTTGGACACAGAAAAAACAGAAGAGAATTATGTTAGAGAGGCTACCAATTTTAATATCTGCCTTGGCCCTTTTGCCAAACAAAAATACATTATTTTCACAAATCCTAGAAGAAAAAGGAGTAAGACCAATGACTATTATTTCAGTAGGTTAGATTTTCAAACTAGCATAGCATTGTACTGAGGACATGTTTAAAGTTTCATTCTGTATCATCTCATTTTCATACATTCTGTCTCCATTCATTGTATTAGCCCCATGTCTTATATATCAAAGGGAAATGATAATCCATTTATTATAGGGAGATGTTTAATGCTGGTACTTTTGCTCTATTTAAAAATCTCCTGGGAAATGTTACCCACCTGAAAAGAAGTAACTTAGATTTCACCAATAAGTACTTCAAAAAGTGTTTTTGTTTTGTTTTGAGATGGGGTCTTGTTATGTTGACCAGGGTGGCTTGAAGTCCTGGACTCAAGTGCTCAAGTGATGTTACTTACCTTTCCCCAGCCTCCTGAGTAGTTGTAACAGTAGATGTACCCTCTGCACCTAGCTAAGAAGTTTGTTTTTTATTGGTCATATATAAGTTCTCTTGTCCAGATGTTGGAACTTTGACTGTCGATTTTGCTGCAGAACATAATCTTACACCACCATTTATTATGCAAAATGCATGTCCTTATTTAGCATTTAAACACTTAAAGGTGGAACTGAAAGGAAAATCTTTCTCTAGAAGATTGCCATTTCATTACAGTAATTTTTGTTTACTGTCCTTTTATTTTTTTAAGCAAAGTTAAACCACCTCCGCAGATTTCACCCAGCAAGTCAGTAGGCGGAGAATTTTGTGTGGCTGCTACATTTGGGACATCCAGGTCATGGTTTGCTAATAATGCAGGTCTGAAAAGAGAAAAAGGTATGTATTTTTTTCTGAAGCTCACACTTGTCATTTGTAATTTTTGCTTCTTAGTGAGAATCTTGTACCAATTAGTCTTTTTAGTTTTTAGCAATAGAAAAATTTCCATTCAATTAACATGTCTCTTCTCAATTACTCAAGCCTAGTCAAGAAGAAAAATTTTTCTCTCACATAAACATGAATTTCCTTCCATTGACTGATTTTATCTTGGTTCGTTTTCTTGAAGGCAGTGTATAGGTGATCTCAGTGCTATCAATTCCATATCATTTCATTCTATAACTTTTATATTTTTACAAGTTAATTTGATACCATTATCCTTGAAGTATGGAGAAGAAAATCCTTGTTATCCCCATTTTAGAGATGAGGAACTTGAAGTAAGCAAGTGTAAATAGCTAAGCTAAAAACTTTAAGTACTTTTAAATGATGAAATTAGTTTGAAGCAATGTTTTCTCATGCTAAATCTTAAAACCAAACAGTAACAACTGTGCTGTGTATTTTTTAACATTATGGAAAAGCCTGTCATTAACAGTTAAATGAACTTTTGTTGTTAATGTTGCTCCTTTGAATTTTGAGTTATTATGGTTTTAATCCTTGCTTTGATTACTATAGTCAATACCTATAATGTTTGTATAATTAAAGTTTTAGTACATAATTCCTTATTACCTATATATGGAAGAGAATGCTTACTTCATTAACAAACTATGTAATTTTGAATGTTAGGATTTTTCCTTACTCTTTTAGTATTAAATTAGGTCACAAATTGGGTTGCCACTAGAGCACTTCTGGTGAGTTCCATAGCCTGTATTGTTCTTGGCAAAATGGCTCTGCTTTACGCTTAATACTGGCAGACATCAGCCTTTTCCCTTGTTATTGCCATTCAGTGACCCTTTCTCTAGTAACAGGATCTCAGGAACAACAGGTTCCTACCTAAGTGGGATAGGATACTGTAAAGTATGTAAGCCTTCCATTTCCTTATCTCATCTTTATTTTCTTTGTTACCTCCTTGGGTTTAATGATGCTATCGGAAAGACTTTTGTTTCTAGTTAAAACCTCTTGTGAAGCTCAATTTCAAATGCTTCTCTCTTCTGTTCTAATTACCCTTTTAACTTGCTACTCCTTTATGCCCCACTGGCTGGTCATTAGCCATTTTCTCAAATCAGCTGTAATTGATTCTCCTGACACAGAGATAAGATGACCCATCCAGCATTCATGAGTGATTTCTTAAATGCCCCTTGGTTTACTGTAAACCTGAGATTGAGCACTAAACCTGTTTTGCCAGTGAGTACATGTGTATTTCTTATAAAGTCATTCGATTAGATCCATATTTACCACCTGACTTCTCCAAGTATAGTTGACCTTCATTTATTATGGAAGCCAGTGATCCAGTTGAAAGAGAAGAGGTTGAATGAGGAGGATGCAGGTGTATGGATGTTTTAAAAACACTTTATCTCTTCTAGCACTTCAAGGTTCACAGCAAAATTGAGACAGAGGCATGGAGAATTCTCATCTACCTCCTGTACAGCACATGTATAGCTTCCTTTATTATGAACATGCCCGTCAGAGTGGTAGATTTGTTTCGAGTCATGAGCCTATCTTGACGCATCATGTGTTTTTGTTTGTGTTGATCCAGTAATTTGAGGTTTTAAATTTGTTTTCTGAGAAAAAGTAGCTGAGGTGAGGTGTTAGACTGATGTAGGTATGTACAAGCAGCCTCTCATGTAGTTCAGTTTATTTATCCAGTGTCACTAAATTTTAGTGCGTAGAGTACTCCTTTTCAGTTCTTCCTTGTTCCCCCAATATCATTCATTTTCCATAATTGGGACAAATCATATGGTAGACAAATGGAAAAAATATAAAATACTGTCAACTCTTAGAATTTTTAGCACATTTATATAATTCTTGAAATAATTGTGTATTATTTGAAAGTACTGTGATGGCATAAAGATTTTTATATGCATCAGCACCTACTTAATAAAAAGCAACCTTTAGGCAGGGATCAGGCACAATATAGCAGTTTCCATCTTTTCATTTCTTCTCACAGCCTGAGCTGAGGAGCAAAATGACAAAGTCAGTAATTTTTTTTAAAGGAAAAGATCTTGTTGTGTTCTTTTTTATGCCATTACCACACATACAGATCTTGTTTCTCTGTTTGTAGATCAGTCCAAACAGGTTGTTGTTGAATCTCTCTACATTATCAGTTGTTATGGTACCTTGGTGGAGCATATGATGGAGCCTCGACCCCTCAGCACCGCCCCCAAAATAAGCGATGACACTCCACTGGAGATGGTGACATCACCTCGTGCCAGCTGGACACTGGTTAGGTAGTGCCTTCTTTTTCTTCCTTTTTTTTCAAACAGCTTTATTGACGTCTGAATGATTAAAAATGTCCCACTTGATATAGTTTTGGGAAATGGTTATAGCGTGAAGTTGCCACTGTTGATATTATAAATATATTCATCACTCTTGGATGTATGTTTGCAAGCATTATAATCTCTCCTTTTGCCCCTCTTTGTCACAGAATTTTATATAAATGGAGTCATGTATATGCACTCTTTTTTGTCTGGCTTCTTTCCCCTAGCAAAACTGTATAGTTCTTTATAGTTTGGCACATAATTACATGCAGTGAAACTCAACCACTGTGAGTGACTTTTCACAGTAGTGCGCCTATTATTCTAATAGTATTCATCATCAAATAAAATCCTGTGCCAATCACTCTCCATGATCCTCTAACCCTTCAGCTGGAATCATCCAGCAGCTTATGTTCTGTCTGTGTAGATTTGCCTTCTCTAGTAATTACATAGTAGTGGAATTGTATAATATGCTACCTTTTGTGTGGGACTTCTTTCACCTAGCCTGTTTTCAGAAGGCCCATCTGTGTTGTTGCCATGTATCAGAACTTTTCATAACCAAGTTATACTCCATCATATAGATGTACCACATTTCATTTACCCATTTATTAGTTGGTGGACATGTCCACTTTTTAACTATTATTAATAATGTTGCTATGAACTGTGGTGAACAAAATTTTGTATTAATTTGTTTTTAATTATCTTCGGTATATCTATTACAAAATTCCTCCAAAATTCCACTGTTGCTTTGCATGTTTGTGTTATCTTTTCTTGGACTTGTGCTTTCCCCTATTTGTAGTCTCATGCTCATAAATATAGTAAGTAACTGAGATTTCCTTTAAGGGGAATAGAAACTAGCATAAGTAGATTTGAAGGTTTCCTTTAAACTGATTCTCCAAGATCAATAGTTAGGCACTATAGAAATGTTTATAAAGAATCAAAGGCCATCTCAAAAGTGCATAATGATTAGAGTCTTTGTAACATCACAGAGAGGGAGAAATGAAACCTGGAATAAAACCTGCTCAGTATAGAGTATTGTCCAGGAGACAAAAAATTGCTTCTGACATGTATGGAAGGAAACAGACAAAAATGGATATGAAAATGATTCCCCTCCTTTTGACATTTTAAAATATTCTTGTATTGATTTTTGGAGGCTCCAGCATACTTTACTACTGCTTGACTGTGCTGGACTGATCTGATCAATATCTGATTTATCAAGCTTAGAATGAATTGGGCAGATCTAATTAAAACTACTTCAGTATCATTATTGAAATAGTGGCTTATTTTGGAAATCAGATGCTAATTAAATGTGGACTATATCATCCATTTACACAGCTGTGTTTTTACCATTTTTACCTGCCTCATTTCATTTTAAAATGTACACATATTCTTTGAATAGAGAGGTCTAACACTGATTTTAAAATTATATAAATAGAACCACTTAGCTGTGGCATTTGAATTCTACACTTTCTATTCTATCTTTTCAAATCTTGTCTATCTAATAGGAGACTGTTGCTATTAAGGTAATATTGGCTCCATGTGTGTTCATTGTGCGACACATGGCCACTTTTATTTTATTTTTTAAGTAGATGACCTTGTGTTTCAGCACATTCATTTTAATGATTACAAGTTCATTTTAATGAACAGAAAAATAGTGTGAGTTTTTATCTGTGTCTATAAGTGTTGACAGTCGTGGTGATTTACATCCCATCTCTTAAACTTTAAATATTAACATTCTTCTGCTGATTTCATAGAACGCCTCAATGGAACGAATTGCAACCACCATTTAATGCAAACCACCCTCTTCTCCTCGCTGCAGATGCAGTACAGTATTATCAGTTCCTGCTCGCTGGTGGTAAGTTGTTCTGATTGGTCTTTCTTCTCTATGGGATTTTCAGATTTTGTCTTCAGGTGCTGACTTTTAAAGCATATGTGCATGTTACCACTGGTCTATAGGTGAAATCTTTGGATAATCTGACTGAGCCAAGTCAAGATATTAAACTATAATCCAATACCTTAGGGCATGTGAAGTATGTCTGTTTAATGAAAAACAGGTAGATCGATGGAGAATATTTGGTGGGCATACACACAGAAAACCTCACCCTCAAAACTACTGGGATATAATAGACCATTTCATAAAGCTTTGAATCTGTCTCTCAGAGGCAAAAAAAAAAAGTAAGCACTTTTCAGTGTGAAAACTGTCAGTAGATTTATCTTTTTTATAGAATTTTACTTGCAGTAATGAAGTAATGATTTCAACTCCATTACATTTTACTCCCCATCCTCCAGCTCTCCAGTGGCCACACTGGACTTCTATCCCAGGGCCTCAAGCATTCTAGCAAGTGATTTAACCTTGAGCTAGTCTTTTGTTTACTTATTTTCCTGTTTAAACTCTTAACTTTGGTAGAGATTGAACAGGGTTCATCAAGCTAGGTATATAGCTCCCCCACTCTTTTTTTTTTAACATGGGAGGCATGAAAAGACAATTTAGTATTTATTATCCAGTTTGTGTTCATAGAATTAAAAATTCTTTACAATTATAATTCAATTTTTTAGAATGGACTGAATCCTAATTTAACTTGATGGCTCTTGAGTACTGCATGTTTTTAAAAAGCTTCCTAGAAATCAACATTGACATGTTTTTAATAGAGTTTTCTTGTACTCAACTTATTATGTTGCCTCGTATATTGTAAAGTATGAATTAAAATAGATCTCGAAATATTTTGTTTCATTTTTATAATGTGTTACATATTATGCTAGAATCTGAAAAATATTAGGGCCTTTGCTGTACAGTTATGAAACTCTACAGCTATAATAACTAGTTGGCAGTCCCGGACAGTGCTGAACCTGGTGCTTCTTGTAGTGTATGTTCATCAGGTGCCTGTTTTGTTTCAGGCACTCAGAATTTAAACGTGAACAATACCTTGCTTCTGTACTCAATTCACTCTCAGGTTTGGGAGACAGATCTTTAGTAAGTACATGTGCGGAACTATAGGAGCAGGGTCTTGCAAAGTCATCTCAGAGTGCGCAAATTTTAGTGGTTTTAAAATTTGTTCAAGAAGCAGATTATATAAAAATTCGTAGTTTCTAGAACTAAGTATATAGTTTTAGAGCTAAAGCATGTAGTTAATTTACATAAGAACTGAGAAAACCATGACATAATACATGGTACTAAAAAATCATGGGTACATTGTCCATTACATTTCAGAAGTGGCAGAAATAACTAATTGTTGAATTAAGTGTAGTTGACTCAGAGTTTATATTGTTCTTTGTTTTGTTATTTTGGTACCTCCTCTGTTTCTTTAGTAGAAAAACAATAACAAGTTTGAACTATTTAAGAAGCTATTAAGCCCAAAATAAACCTTCTATATATCTTAATATTTTTTCCTGGTGATTAAAGTGGTTCATATTACTTGTTTGTTCTTTTAACAAAAATCCCTAGGTATATAGTTTAAGAACCACTGCTGTCAGTAGTACTAAACCATCAGATATTTTCACACTAGAATTAGATTCTATTTGGTTTAATTAATTAAGTAATTTGGAGGTGCAGGCACTGGAAGCCAGGACCAGGGCCTTACACATGCTAAGTGTCCTCCTACTGAGCTCCGTTCCTGACCCTACAGAATTGTATTTTAGAAAGCCAACTCCTGTGCAGCATTGCAGCAGGAGGGCTGGAGAAAGGGAGTGGAGGCTGGGTGATCCCAGAACAAGAAGGGAGCTCTAATTAAGAGAAGGAATTTGAGTGACAGTCCTGGATATACCAGTATAGTACAGAACTGAGGCTGTTAAGTAATGCAGATGTGAACATTTGGGTCAGAGGAATAATATCCTGATATACCACTGGTTAAAGCAATACTTTACCTGCTGATCTGCAAGTTAAAACATCAGTCAGAAGACTTCCTTATTGTCTAGCTTTCTTTCCTTGTCTCCTCATTGAAAAGTATTCATTCAGAAAGGTATTCTACTCCTTAAAAAACAAGTATACCGGACCTGATATCAAAGTTTTCTTTTGTTTGTTTTGTTTTATCCATCCATATTTAAATCATCTCTTGACTGAGGATATCACTCATTGGTACAGTGCTTGCCTAGCATGTGCAAGGCCCAATTTAATCTTCAGCATTGCCCAAAACAAAAACAAAGAAACAAACGAAAAATTAAAGAAAATTGCATATTAATTCCCAACTTGAAGACCATGATAAATACCTTTCTAAAATTACTTTTATGGGTTAGGGATTTAGCTCAGTGGTGCTGCTGCCTGCCTTGCAAGTGCAAGGTCCCAGGTTAGATCCCTGGTACCAAAAAATAAACAATAAAATTACTTTTATGTTCCAGAACTCTAATGCAGACTTTACAAATATTGCATGCATTTTCCTTTCTTGTATTTGGATATTGGATCAAGTGAAGCCAACTTTTACAAACTCCGGAAATTATAATAATAGTAGACAAAGAATGATGTAAATGGAAATAGGAAAGAGACTTTGTCTCAGGGAGAAGAGAGTAGGCAAGCAGGATGTTTAACAAGGAATCCCTGCTCCCCTTCCAGTCTTGTCATCATAATAAATACACTCCTCGTTCATAAACAGAGTTCTGCATATGTGGCAAAAGGGTAGCTGGTGGGAGAAGGAAAGGGGGAAGTATCCAAAACACCAAAGGCTTCTACTCACCTTTAAAGTAAAATAAGTAAAAAACTATAAACTCTGTATTCTTTTGTGGGGTACTCAGGGTTGAACTTGGGACCTTGCACTTGCAAGGCTAGTGGTGGGACCACTGAGCTAAATCCCCAGCCCTAAATTCTGTTTGTTAACTATAGCAGTTAACTATTCCTTTGTATAATAGTTGAACAGAGTGACAGAAATTGAGGAATACTGATGTTTATTGAGTAGTTTTTTGTTAAATGAGATCTTGGTGTAATGGCCCATACAAAAATTACAATAGAGGCAGTGATGACTTCCTTGTTGTTCTGTTAAATGATACAACATTGCTATTTTTAATAAGATAAAAAGTCTAGTATCTGCAATTTTTGGATGGCTCAACCTAGTTAATTAGGTCATTTATATATGAAAACTAAATGCATGGATAGTGATCTAATCTTGCTGTTTAATTCAGTAAAAGTAAAAGTCAAGAATCTATAGTCCCAAGTTTCCCTTGGATATAAAATTTTAGTGGAATAGTTTATAAAAAGATTTATGATTTTTATGCTAACACTATATTTTGCTCTGAAAATAAAAGTTACATACTATACTTACCTTTTTTAATAAAGGCATTTTACTGAAGTGTATTGCATTGCCAGAAACAAAGCTAAACCTTTGAACAGACTAATAAATATCACTCAGCTTTGAATGTGAATCTAGAGTAGATAATAACTTTTTCTTTAGTCTGCTCTCAATCTTCCAAATTGTAAATTAAAAGCAGAGCTTATAGAGTTGATTTGGGAAAACTTTATTTAGAGGAAAAGTATACTGTCCTCCTTTTCTTTCAGGTAATTTGGCCACAGTAGTATTTTTAAGTTGTTTGTATTAACTAGTTTAGTGGGGAGTGGGTGTCAGATTTGGGACTTTATCCAAAACAGTCACTATATATATGGGATCCCAAGTTCACAGGAGAAAGCTTAAGGGAGGTTAAAAATTATTTTGAATTGAGTGAAGTTGATTCTAGAACACATACTTATCTTACAATAATACACTTTTAAACAGTAGATTTAACTGCTTATACATGCACCACTTTGACTGTCAAGAAAATTGTGCCAAATGCCACCACAAAATTATGAGATTAGTGATGACCAAGGTTTTGGTTCAGAGTGGGAAAGAAAGAGACATGTGCCTTTTCAAGATAGAATTGTGGTGATGGGACAATTTCACATCTTGACTGTGGTAAAGGTTAATACAGATTTACGTGTGGTAAGACTGAACCAACCTCCTCACATAAAATAAATTTGTTATAAAACTATACATAAAATTGCTGATATCTGTGTAAAATTTTAAAATTATATCGATGGCAGTTTCCTAGTTCTGCAAAAGATGATGTGTACATAATATATTACTGTACTATTTTACAACTTCTTATGCCTCTATAATCATTTCAAAAATTTAAAGAGAAAAATTGTAAAATGACATTACATCAGGATTCAACACCAGTTTCCAGGACTGACTGCCTATTTTAGATAAGAGAAGGGGCTGAAGTCCATGATCTCAGCTTTCACACTGAGCAACAGGGAAAAGTAGAGCAAATTAAAGCAAAAGAAGGAAAATAATAAAGATCAGAGTGCAAATTGATGAATTTGGAAAGATAAAAACAATACAGAAAAACCAATGAAACAATAGTATGGGTTTCTTCCCACTGGGATTGTATTATTCTTGGGTCTGTGCGTTTATTATTTTCTTCAAATTTGACAATTTTCTTCCAGTTCTACTTTCAAATATTTCTTCTGTCTCTCTTCTTCTGTCTTTTGACTCCAGTTATATTTCTGTTGGCCACTGGATAATTGCCTTGCTGACTGAATTAGTGTTCTTGCTCCCTCACTCTTACTTTCCTCTTTGTTTGCTTTTGTATCACTTTTAATTCTTTATTTTAAATATACTAATTCTTATATGCCTTGCTTATATCTTCCATTTCCAGTATCAGATATTTTGTCTCCAGAAGTTCTACTTAGGTTCTTTTAAGTAACTTCCATTTCTTTTCTCACTATATACATTTTCTCTCTCTCTCTCTTTTTGAGACAGGGTCTTGATGTGTAGTTCAGACTGTGTACTCTAGGCTGGCCTCAAACTCCCAGCAATCCTTCTGCTTCAGCTTTCTGAGTGCTGGGATTATAGGCATGAGCCACCACGCCCTGCCTATATACATGTTTTGATGTGTGATTATGGATTCTTAGCAAGCACGGCATGGTAGAAAGTAGCAGATAAGAAGTAAAAGCAATTAAATTCAGAGAATACTTATAGAGAGTGGTATCAGGAGCATGAACAGAATTATTCATTCTAAAAAGTCTAACTAAATCCTGACTTTGAAATAGTTTTGTTAACTTTTAAAAAAGCATATTTTTGTGCTAAGAAGTACTAAGAGCCAGGTTTGGTGGTACATGCCAGTTCCCAGTGCTCAGATGCTGAGACAGGAGGATCTGAGGGTTGAACCCATCTTGGACAGCTTAGCAACTTAGCAAGATCACGTTCGAAAATGAAAAAAAAAAAGGGCTTGCACAGGCCTTGGGTTGAAGCCCCAAAACTGGAGATTACCAGGGCTAAGTCTCTTGATGGTTCTTTTGCATAGCTGGGCTGTCTGTTAATTTGACTGCCTTTAAAAAACCCTATTATTCCTTGTCCTTGAATGCTACTGGTGTTCTTATTTTATTCTTTACATACAATAGAATAGGGATTACTTAAAACTAAAGTTGCGTGTTGTCTTACATATAGAGGTAGTAAAATCAGAAGTCAGCAGTGGCTCAAATTAGATTCAAAAAGCAGTTAACTTGACTTTGAATTAAATTTTGTGCTGCTGGCTTACCAGATGCACCCGTGAAACTAGGAAAAATCAATATTTTTGTTCTAAAACTAAGTCACATGTCTGAGTAGAGATCAAAGTCATTTTCAGAATATTTTACCAGTCTATTATTGTTTTACTGATTTTGTAGTTCAGCAGTGATGTACTTGGTGCTTGTTGCTAGTTCCAAGTGACAGTAACTCCTCTTTACAAAAACAAAGATGATGCACACATTTAGAAACACATTGGTCTTCTCTCTGATGGACATTGTCAGTGCTATGGAAAAGCAATTAAATATGCAGCAATTTTCTTCTGAGCTGCTCTCTGTCTAATGTCATATTAGATTTAACCTAACATCCTGGCTTGCATTGGTATTGTGGTATGTACCAAATATGGTGGAAGTACTCAACAATATTTCCTTGCATTGTCCATAATAAATATTTGCCCAAGATTGGGCAGAGGTGGAAGGGGAAGAAAGAAATGTTTTTCTCTCATAGAGGAAACATGTAATGTAGGGTTTAAAGAGTATTTATAGTCCATTGTTGGCCATAGGGTGTGTCATAGTGCTCTATCATGTTTGACTCTCCAAGCTAGTGAAGAAACTATTTAGGGTTGAATTATATTTGACTGTGTCACTTCTTTATATTTATGAATTGATGTGTCTTTTGATAGTTTTTCAGTGTAATGAGCTACAATTTTGAGACCCATGGTTATGATTTGAGCTACATGTGCATAATGAGAACATTCTGAAACTGAAGTTTCCTTATTCTGTGACACAATGTGAAATAATAAATGAAAGTGGTAATGACAATCTATAAGTTTTATAAATATTTTATTTGAAATTTTGGATTAGATTATCTCTTCTATGTATGGGATTCATCTTTGCATGTCTTTACATACTCCTCAGATCTATACAATACTTCACTAAGCGTTTTTGGGGTCATTTTTTATATTCAGATATTTCAACATCAGAAGTCCTTTCTGTTTAAAAACCTAATGGTCTCTACCTTATTCTGAAGTGAATTTTTTTGTGCCTCCTTTCTGTTTTAATTGTTCCTAAAATTGAAATGAAACAAAGGAGAATGCTGAGAAACAGCTTCTGCTCTTCTGATCCCCTCCTTTTCTTCCTCTTTCTTACTGTCTGTTAAAAATTCTGCATGATACCAGTATCTTCACATTGCTTCAGAGAGCTTCATTACCTGCTATTTTTCTGGTACTGTTAAGAGTAGGCCTTTTTTTTTTCCATTGTAGCTAATAATACTTACTGCTCTAGATTGGCAGATTTTACGGGGATAAAACATGATAGATTAAAGAAAAATAATCATTTGGGTAAAAGTTTATAGATCACCAGTGCCTCTGCTTTTGATGTTAATTACTATATTCCGTCTGACTTTTGGTTCATACATACAGATACCTCTATTACTGAGTGTACATTGGGGTAATTGGGTAGTAGTAACAGGGGCCTACTGTACAGGGATATCTGTCTTTATCTCCACAAATAAGGAGCTGAAATAGAATGGTCTGTCTGCCTACCTGCAGTAATGTAATGGGTTGATATTGGCAGAAGCTTGTGGTTTGATGTGCCATCACTTCCATCAGTGAGGTTAATTGCTAATAAATGACTAAATGGGAATTTAGGGGGAATACTATAACTGTCTGTTATGGTAGTGGTAACAGGAATGCTGGCGCCATTTCAGGGTCACTATTTGTATCTGTCTATCTGAGTTAGAATACAGTTGTTTCTCTCAGTTTCAGCCTTCTCTATAGAATTTCTGTCAATTGTTTGACTCCATTAAGTGTGCAGAGGAAATAAAAGCCTGAATGACCAATCCACCAGGGGCTGTGGATAGACCCTTTCTTTGTCTATACTCAGAACACTGCATTAGGTCTCATTATCCATTTATAATAAGTGACCTCTGCCCCCTGGGTCATTGGAAAATATTCAGTGTTCTTTTCTGACACATAGGGCACCTTTCTCAGCAGACATGAAACAATGGGATGTCTGGGAGTCTGGAGGATAGTATACTGGGCAGGTTTTTGAATAAATACACCGCCTTGTGCCAGATCAGTCTGGCAAATTATTTTTTCCATGCTCTTACGTGGTTCATAAATGGGCCAGTGGGAGACCCATGTCTGGAAAGTGAATGTAATATTCCATTTCTGTTCATTCTTTCACATTGTTTTAATTCAATAGAATTTGCCACGATGATTTTCAATCTTGTTTTCCAGAAATGGATTATGTCCAACTCTGATTTTGGGTTTCCTAATAGAAAACTATAGAAAATACTTAAGTATAGTATAGTGAATGCAAACACCTCATTATCTTTGGAAAGTGGTTGTTAAATATACTTATGGTAGCTTTCAAGGTTATTTGTGACATGTTAAAGTCTTGTCTTCTGGGCCTCTGTTCTGCCCCAACTTCTAGTGACCAAGTTTACCACTGAGGAGTTTGAAAAGGGATTTGACCATTCCTTTGACACTGTCCAGATTTGTGGTATAAATTTGGAGTGTTTGTAGAAAACTTCTGAAGGTGGTCCTGTTTCCAACTTGCAGTGTATAGATAGACATAGGAAAAGATGGAAACAGATAATGATTAATGGCTGAAATATAAATATAAATAGTAAGAAAACTATCATACTCAGAGTTTTACATGGTATCAGCTAAAGGAGAGCCTTCTAAGCAAAGGAAAAAAATTTGAGAGTATAAGTTAAAATTTTAACTTACATGTTATTTTAGCTAAAATATTAAAATTCTTTGATGCAGTGTAAGATTTCTTTTATGACTTATTTTTTAGCTTGGTGTTGGTGGCCCACACCTGTAATCCCAGCACTCTGAGAGGCTAAGGCAGGAGGGTTGCAAGTTTGAGCCCCGTGTGAGCAACTTTACAACACAATAAGACTTTTACTCACAATTTTAAACAAAGGGTAGAGTGGGGTGGGGATGTAGCTCAGTGTGAAAGTCCTGAGTTCAATCCCCAGTACTGCTCCAAACAAAAAGTGTTCCTTAAAAATTTTAAATGTATATTTTATGTTACTAAGCCTGGCCTTTCCCTTAGAAGCTTACTTTTTCTGTATTTATTGTCACCTATACCATCATGCTTACATTAGAAGTATATGAGACACAAAGATTTTAGCACACACAGATTATTACAGTAAATTTGCACACACCTTTTCCATTACAGCAAAATAGTTTCCCCATTACCTGATGAAGTACTGCATGCTCTCAGATGTGGGACACAAGGGCGTGATCTTTACAACTGTGACCACTGAGTCAAAGCATATATTTGACTCACACCAGTTAAGGAAAACCCAATACTATAGTTGTTAGTACTCTCTCCATGACAAGAATTAATATATTAACTGGATTATAGCACTGTTTGACAAATTGCTTACTAAGTACATCAAAATTGATTGGGCATTCTGTATTTGAATTGACAAATGGCTGCATTAAGAGGAGGAGGAAAATCCATTAATTATAGCTACTCTCAACCATAGGAAATGTAATCATATAAATATGGATTTTGCTAAAGCAAAATCTCTTCTTCATACTAGTGTTGCTTATATGTGTATGTACACCTCTTTGCCCTTAATAGAACAGCTGCTCTTAGTTATTGTACTTTAAATAATTTAAAATTGTTTTGCTATATAAAAACTGTTTGAAGCTTTTCTGACTACAGATATCTAGTGAAACTGCAGTGAAGCTCTTCTGCTCAGTACTCATTTGTATATTTATTTTTCTAGCTTGTATTTTCATATTTGTATTATTTCTCAAGTACCTTTAGAAATCTATGACTTTCTCTCTCTAGAGGTAAATAGGTAGCTAGGTAGGTAGATAGTTGTATATAGGTATTTGGCAGAGCCTTTACTTATGAAACAGGATATCTAGACAGGAATAGTTTACTTGAATGAATCTTTAATTTCTATGCCTCTATTTACTTGTCTTTATAATCAAGGGGTTAAAAATCCTTTTCAACTTTCACATTTTGTGTGTTTCCTATCCTGGAATCTTATAATTTGGCCTAAAATTTGTGAAAATTCAGAATCAAGTAATGTTCAAGGAAACAAGCACCTTAGAATTCACAGTCGTTGTCTTTTTTCTCTTATTCCTTTGTATTTTTGAAGGAGTTTTCATAGTTTTTCTAATAAGTCCTAGTTATGATACTATAGTGGAAACAAAAGAAACTTCTGTTCTTTGCAGAAAAAGTATGTTCCATAAATGTTTTAAAGTAATATGTTTGTACTTTTTCTTTTAGAGATAGCTAGGAGAGATTCCTTCTCCCTTCACATTAAACTTTGGGACCGCCAGTACAGCTCTGGGGTAGAGTGTGGCATAACGCGTGCGGGGCCTGTGTTTAATCCCCAAAACTGAAAAAGTTAATGAGCATGTCACCCTGGCTTTTCTATAGTTTTTAATACTTTATGTGTTTAAATAATAGTGTCTCTGTATTTCAGTCTCTTTTAGCCCATTGTTTATCAAGGCTACATATTGAATATATTGTTTTTTCTTGAATTCAGACTGTTTCATTTGTCAAATGGTTTAGTTTTGCTTTGATGGTGTATAAGCTTTCATCATTACTGAGTCAGCATCAATCTATCTCTGTCTCTGTCTCTCTCTCTCAAAAATGTTTTTTTCATGGTCTTTCTTACTGAAGGTAACTAACCCAGTGATTGAGGTGTAAGGAGGTAGTGAGTGCCATAGATTGTAGCTTTACAATTGGAATCTGTTCCCCTATGACAGGAGGCTTTTGACCATATGATTTTTGTGGATTGTGGTGTGAAGAGAGAAACAGTATTTTGCCTTCTTTGGTTTTATGCCATCAGCTTCTTGCTTTTCCTTTATTCTTTCTTGGTATTTTATGACCGTATCAAGAGTGTCCATAAGCAACCCATGTGGTATGAATTCTGGTGTCTGAGCTGAGATTTTATAGGGAATTTTGAGGGGCTACTGTTGTCCTGTCTTGGGCACTCTGCAATCATCCTAGACACTTTCTCAGGCTCCTAGCCCATCTGTGGTTATGCCATATATACCTTTAACTATGAATCCCACAAAGCAATATTTTCTAAAAGGAAATAATTGCTCAGGGCTTTTACAGAGGATGTAAAGTAGTAGTAGGCCAAAATACTTTGTTTATTGCTTTTAGTGAAATTTCTTTAAATGGCTATATCTTTCTTATGATGTGCTTCTGGTCAATGTGATTTTTTCACCATTGTTTGGTATATATTAAAATGAGAGAAAATTATATTTAGTAGGCAATGAAGTGATGAATTGAGCCAGTTTTACTCAAATTAAGAATATTTTCTGCAGATTCTTCAGTCCTGAATTTGTTTCTTTTTTTAAAAAATTGAGTTTATTGATACATTTTAGGTATACAATACAGTTACATTCATTATTGGGATCTTGTACCTTTACATGACAGGTCTTGGTTCTCATTTTTTCCCCTTGTCCCTGCCCTCCCTTCACCCCCTCCTCCCTTCCCCATTTACAAACACTTTATTTCCATTTTTTCATTTTCAGTCCTGAATTTGAATTCTGTATTAGTTGCTGACTGTTTGACTCTGGGCAAATAAGCTCTCTGAACTTTTCTCTCTGGTCTTTAAAATGAGAATAACATCCCTCTTACCAGGGTCATCACTGGAGTAAATGAGATTATTAATCCAACAAACTTCATCCAATAGCTTGGATGGAAAAGAAAAACTGGCTAAAGGTAGCTGTTGCTTGTAAATGCTTATAAATGTCTCTCTTTGAAAAATCTTTCTTTCATTTTACAAGTTTTGTATGATTCTACCAGGTAGCTCAGCCAGAGGTGCTCTGTTGTGAACCTACAACAGGGAAAATTAAGGATGTGCATTAGATCGTGTCTCTTCTGAACATAATAGGTTTTGTGCACACGAATGGCCCTGTACTTTTCTGTGCATTTACAAACAAAAAAAAAATTATATTTTGAGACAGGATCTCTCTGTGTAGCTCACACTGGCCTTGAACTCACTATGTAGCCCAGGCTTGCCTTGAACTTACGTGATCTTCTGGCCTTAGCCTCCCAATTGCTGGGATTAGAGGTGTGCGTCACCATGCCTGGCTAAAAAACTTTTAAAAAGAAATTTTACATAGCAGTTCTATTTGTCATTGTCAATTAAAATTTTCTTTTAGACCTTTTAGCTTTGAATGTCTTTGTTCTCCTAGTAATTTTATAAGGAATGAGATTTTTTGTGTGTGTGTCCATTTTATCCTGAAAGGCTACTATCTACAAGTGTTTTTGTTTTGTTTTGTCTTGACAGTTAGTTGCCTTAAGACTCTGAAACTTATTCCTAAACATGTACGTTTCTTAACATTAAAACATCTACAATCCCAGAGGAATATATAATTTCAAACACTATTTCATTGAATAAGGAAGAGGAAAGTGACTTTCACTTTTTACTCCATACTCTTTGAAGTTTATGATTAACATATATATGTTATATTAACAATTCATTTTTAAAAGCAGTTTTTTAAAGGCATGAAGGAAGGAAGACATGAATGAATGACAAAAAGTTAAATGGAGTAGAAGAAAGATGAGAGGGACAGAAAATTGAGAATGGTAGAAAAAGAAGTACTATCTCAATTTATTGCCAAGAATAGAAATCAAATGCCACACAAAAATAAAATTATGGTATTAAATATGGATGGCAATAATACTGTTGTATGAAGGAAACATCATTTTAGACAAATGTTAGTCTAATTTACTTCAGTTTTGGATCACTAAATAGTCCTAAATATTTCATATCTCTTATCCTAGCCAAAAAATACTCAAGATGACTATGTCAGTCTGTAGATCATGCAATAGTTGTTTGGTTTGTTCAAATATTCATAAAACTGTTTTTAGAAAATTTTTATTGTAGAAATGTTTGAACGTACACAAAAATATTAAATTGTATAGTTATATAATTGGTAAAAGTTATGCTATCTAACCTCAATAATTCATAAAACTCACCCTTCTTATTCCTTCTACTTAAAACCTTTTTTTCAGTGTGTGAGATGACAGTGTGTTACAAGAAAGCTACCTACTTCAGGATGAATCTTTTTATAATGGTCTTAAAAACAGCCTAAATATCATAATACATAGATTTAATTCATTAGATGAGGCAGTGGCAAACATTTGTAAAGCTAATTCTCTTCGGTAGTTTGCCATTGTAGGGCAGGAGAGAAAGATTAAACCTTGGAAAATGTTGTCTTATTTTTGGAAAGATAGAAGTCTATTGTATTTATTAGTAAGTGTTCTGGTTTCATTCGCGACCAGTCCTTGGTTCTGTGAATTTTCTGTTTTATTTTAAATTTAAGAACCATGATGGATCCTTAGTGATAGGAAAGCGTTCCTGTGCATATGTTTCTTTGTAAAGACAAGATAGTTTTCCCTCTTCTGCTTACGTAAGAGAACATCTGTAGTTCTTCCTGCTGTGTAATGATCTGGACTTTCTTATATGGTATAGATGATATAAGTGAATCGTGGATGAAGCTGCATTAACTCTTTAAAAAATGATTTCTACACTGCACACAACACCCTACCATTCATTTCTACTTATTTATTTGTTTTGGTCAGGGTTTATTGTGACATACCTGATGACTCACATAGATTAATGACCAAAAACTGATGCTTTTCCTAACCTTCGCAAAAGCTTCTATATGCCTGCCCAGTGCTTATCTTTGTCTTTTAGAAAGGACACGGTATTTTAGAGCGGTCTTTGAATTTGGAGCCGAGCATTTAACATGCAGGTTTGGTTAACTTGCTCTGAGAACACCAGTGCTACTGTTGAAGTATTTACAGTTCGCGGTACTTTGCAGAGTTTAGACTTGAGTGCTTCTTGCCTCCATCAAGCAGTCAGTCGTTCCCTTCAGTAGAAACACTCTCTGCCATGTGTTGGAGCAGTTGGGATAAAACCGACCTTCTTTTCGATGTTTGTGTAAGTACACAAGTAACGAGTGGATGCATATGGAGAGAGTTGCATAAGCCCATGAGAAGTAGCACTTTCTTTTTAAAAAACATCACTAAACTTAATACAGTGGGGATGCGACAGTATGCAGCAAGGTCAGCTTTTCTGTCGTGCCATCAGTTTCTGTTTGATTTGTTTATTTTTGTTTCTCTGCTGTGTTGTATTCTTTTCTTCATTTTATGAAATATGTGTGGATATGCTGAGAATAAAACTAAACTGTGAGCCCCATCAGGCTACCCCCAGGTATAACTTGTATAGATATCAAATGTCAGAGGACCTTTTGGACCTAGGAATAATAACTGGAAGCTCCTCAGTTATATCTCCTGTGGGAATATTGTAACACTTTGGGAATTCAGCAAAGGTGACCAGGGAGGGGAGATAAGATGTACCCAGAGTTGTCAGTTATTTAGGGAAATCTATTATCTCATAGACAATGAAGGTATGCCATTTTTCTAATTATATATTGCCTGTCTTGTTCTTCTGGGAATGTGGAATAAGAGGAACATGAAACCAGAGATGTACAATGACTGACTGTTAGAAAACTTTAATAATTAATTAGAGAACATCTATGGTACCAGAGGGTCAGGGAGCAAGGAAGATCATTGATCCGTTTAATATATAACGTAGGTAAAGCTCATTCCCTCTTATGTATTGTATCACTTTAGTTGTTGCACTGCTGTTAGGAATGGCTGCTAATCACCAGATCATTGATGCACGACTACTCTATGTGAAATTCAGTGAATTCCTTAACATTTAAATTCCAGTGTTTGTAACCAGGGTATGAACTTAATAGGGGGCTTGTGTGTATTATTTTTAACTTGAAAGTCTTCTTCCTTTTTTTTGTCACTAAAGTTTAATTTTTGCCACTTAGGTATGAAATGATAACTTGTTTAAATTTATAAATCTGTGATTATTCATGTTTGATTATACCTGTCAGTTGCTGTATTTCCTCTTTTGTGAATTGCTTATTCACTGACAACTGCCTTTGATCATTTTGCTTTTGGATTATTTGTTTTTAGTCTTTCTTTTTTAAAAGGCAAATTTGGTTTCTGTACTAAGAAACTACATTTGCCAGCAGAATTTCCTCCTTACATCCTGAGTGCTTTCTGAGCAGAAACAGAGTTTGGTAAAGAGCCCTCTCTTATTGTATGGCAGCTATGTAGATGCTGTTTTTAATAAGAACCAAAAATATATTGAGGTTTGTCCTTGGATGAAAGTTTATCACTGTGGCCTTTGGGTGAACTCTGAGCCTGCATGATGTCATTTAACTCGCAAATTTCACTGTTACTAGAAAAAGTAGTGTTGTTCCCCTAAATAATTGCCTGAAAAATGTTGGCGTAACAATATTCACCTTTCTGGTCTCCACTGAACATTTTAGCACTGTAGGGGTTTTATTGTTTGCAGAGGAAGGGTGGGGATATGGTAGAGTAGGGCAAACAAAAAAAATAAAAAATAAAACTCAGTTGCCACTGTCATCCTGTACACCCTCTCACAGAAGAGCCCTTCTGTCAATCTTTGATTCTTCATTTTTAAAGACAAGTATGAATTTGAAATTATAATTTATAAAGGAATTTAATCTTTTATGCAACCTCCAAAAATATTTTAGGTTTTCAGCATAAATTTAAAGTAGATAGCTCAGGCACTCTGTCCCATATAAAAACCAGGTACTATCTGGGTCAGCTTTTTAAATCTTGTTTGGGAAGCAGACTTTCCTAATATCAGTAATACTGCAAGTAATTTCAAGGGTAGGATGCTTTTGAAACATCTCTAGTCCAAAAGTGCTAAATGTAGTTGATTGGTTATGTCCTGCAACACTTCCAGAGCCACAGCTAAGATGATTTTTAACTAGAAGAATAGAACATAATAGTACCAGTGGGTTTTCCCTTTATTGGTTTTATAAATAAATACTACTCAGTGTTTAGCATTAAGCTTTATGTTAGTTTATGTAAAGAGGATGCTTATAACCTGTATGTGGTTAGTCTTTTAACTTCATATTCATTGGCTATTCTTCCCTCATTAGTTTAAATCAGTGATAAATACGGATAATTTTTCTTCCCATCTTAAAGCAAAGCCTACATCCCATATTGGTCGTTTTTAGAAAATTTGATTTAAATTTTTTTTGTACCGGGATTGAACTCGGGATCTTGAGCTTGCGAGGCAGGCAGCGGCACCACTGAGCTAAATCCCTGGCCAGATTTGATTTTTTTTTTTTTTTAATAAAGAGCTAAAATCTATACCTGGTCCAACAAGAAGAGTGATTAATTATCTGCTCCAATATAAAGTCTATTCAATATATAAGTAATAAAATTTTATCTTTGTGTTGTGTAGAAGCCTAGATTTACTGCAAATATACTTAAGTTTTTGAGAGCTAGCTGTTTCTTTGAGGGTATTTTAGAAAAAATTTGATACATGAAATTGAGGTAATAGTCTCATTTTCAGGAGGAAAGAAATGATATGACAAGAAGTTCAGATTTCTCCAGGACAAGTAATAGTTCCTTTTTGGAACCTTTGTTCGAAGTCATATATTGTAACCCATGTTAACCAGTTTTAAATAGGTGGATTTTTTTTTGAAGTTAGGAATGTCAGTTTTGATGTCTGTTAATACCGTGTTTATGACTCTTTAATTTAGTAATTGTTATTTGCATAGCATAACACCTTCAAGTTTAAACAACAACAACAACAACAGCAACAAAACAAAACCCAGGGCCGGGGATTAAGCTCAGCGGTGCCAAGTGTGCCTTGCAAGTGGTCCAAGTTGAATCCTTAGGACCACAAAAACAAAAACAACAACAACAAAAAACCCCAAACCCTATTCCTTACAAGGAATATACACATGTATAACTGGTATACACATGTATAACTGCAGTACTCTGGGAGGCTTAGGCAGGAGAATCATAAGTTAGAACCTTGCCTGGCAACTTAGTAACTTAGGGTAAGAAAATAAAACAATTTTTAATAAAAGGGCTGGGGATATAATTCAGTGTGATGGCTCTAGGTTCAATTCCTAGTACAAAAACAAAAATGAATTCTCCCTAAGTTGTTAATAAATTTGAAAAGTTATATTATGGATTAGCTGTTTAAGAATTTTGTTACATGGAATTCAGATGTAGGAATATTACTATGAAGATCATTTAATTGTTTTTCAAAATTTTATTTATGTTGCTGTACTGATTTTGAAAGTATTTTCATCTTGTATTAACAGGAATAATTTGCAAAGGTCAATCCTGAAGTAGATTTGTTTTTGTTTTCTTTACACATAAACACATATGAAAATATATACATGGAAACACAAACACATACATACACCCATATATCACTGTAAGACAGCAAAATACACAGTGATTTTTTTAAGCTCTTATTTATTCACTGTAAGCATCATCTGCTTTCCTGAGAGCACAGTATAAACAGTCTGTTTCACAGTGACCTCATAATGATCTACTTGTCCTGCCCCTGCTTGTTGATCTATACTTATCAAATGTCTATTTGAAGGGAGTTTTTTTTTTAAGCCCCCACATAATGGAGATTGAAAGGGCTTCCCTCTGATCTGCATACCCACCCCTTTATATTTTGAGACAGCATCTTGCTAAGTCACTAAGTTGTTCAGGTTGGGATTGAACTTGTGATTCTCCTGCCTCAGCCTCACAGAATTCTGCGATTATAAGTGTGCACCACCACACTCAACAGTAATTTTTGGAATTATATTCCGAAACAAATTGATAGTATATTTTTCTTAGCTATGTGGATCTGTGATGTTTTAAATTACTCCCATCCAAGTACTAACCAGGCCCAACTCTGCTTAGCTTCCTAAATCAGACAAGATTGAGCACATTCAGGGTGGTATGGCCAGATGGGTGTTTTAAATTACTAAAGGCAGGAGTAGAATATGGCAAGATTTATATCCCAGAAAGCCATATCCTTTTATTGTAGATATTTATTAATTATCTAAATGTAGTTGATAAATGTTCATAAAAATACTGAATATTTTTCCTTAGCTTATATGTGTCTTGGTCCATTGTATTCGGGTTTGCAAGATATATAACTTTATTTTTCTTTAAATACATTAATCTTAGACATGTTCACTTTCATAACTACTTTATTAGAAGTATGGGAGGATTAATCTTTGACATTTGTAACTCCTTGTAAAGTTTCTTAGCAGAATATACAGTGATGACATGAGTTAGGGACATTCTATCCTCATTGTCGTCACAGAGGC
Source organism: Fukomys damarensis (assembly GCF_012274545.1). Taxonomy (NCBI): domain Eukaryota; kingdom Metazoa; phylum Chordata; class Mammalia; order Rodentia; family Bathyergidae; genus Fukomys; species Fukomys damarensis. Next base: position 25,043,370 of record NW_022900925.1, read on the forward strand.
ATCCGAGTTCCCACTCAGGTTATCTGTCACGGGATCATGTGGGTCTCTGCAGCATTCATTCCTGTTTCTGCTTGGAATCCTGTCTCCTCTCTGGACTGTCTCTTTGTTAACCCTTGTGCACATTCTTCTCACTTGTGTCGGCACACACTGGGTGGTGCAGACCCACTATGTCCAAACCTCCTATTGCCAGTTGCCACTTGGCACTTCCCAGAACCCTGCTCAAGGCTGAGATTGCCACTTTTACAGCTGTTGCTCCCTGCATTGCCTGGCACTCTGCTATTCTCAACCTCTCCCTGGGAACCTTCTCTTCTCTACTTGCTGTCTGTGCCACTATTACTAATTGGGTAGTTAGGGAGCATGCAAGCTCTGCTGTTCTACTTTTCTTTGCTATTTTGTTTGTTTGTTTTTAATCCAAGATTCAAAGTTTTTACTTATTTTTTCAAGGTGGTGAACAAAGTGTTTTTCTTACCTGGATTGGGGAAAATTTCATTGTTGAAAAGTATTTTACCTCCAGACATATTTTTATAACATCCATCTTCTAATGGCTTCAAAGCATTCTTAATTAGAAAACTCTTGAATAGAAGGCAGGGAATCCCTTCTTACAATCTCTAGGAGTTCGAGGTTCAGATTTATGGTACTGTTTCTTAGATGTATATTTTGGTATATTTATTACTTCCTTTGGAAAGCAGATGAGGACAGAAAGGATTTTTCTCCTTACCCTTTCTTTTCCTCCTTCCCTTTCATTGTGGGAAATTCCAAAAGTAGACAAAACCATACAGCAGTGGTATAATAAACCTCCGTTTACCTGTGAGCCCATTTCAACAAAGATTAACATGACTAGTCTTGTTCTATCTGTAATTCTGCTCTCCAACCCATTCTCTGCCCTTGACTTATTTTGAAGCTATTTTCAAACAATATATTTTATACGATTTGATGATAGATCAATAAGCATCCTTCTATTCTGGTACCATTACTTAATTCAAAATGCAGAACTCCATCCATCCATTTACTACTTCTTAGGTGCTTATTCTGTGACAAATACCAGACTAAGGTTAGCATATACAGCACACAACAGACATACTTGGAGACATTCACACTGAGTGATAGTCACGTACACAAGGGCATTGTTTCTCATACCTACGCTTTTCAGTGTCATGTTGCTATAGTTTTATACGTCCCTACCCCCGCAAAAAGTCTTTTAAAAGCTGCTGATCCTTCCTTCCCTTTCATCCTCTCACTACCTGGCCTAACCCACCCAGCTACAGTGACCTCCAGGCTTTTACTAAAACATTCCCTTTTTATTTCACCTCAAAGTCTTTGTATTTAATCTTCCCTTAATAAGACTGCCCTCAGAGATCTTCATAACTTACTTTCTCACTCCTTTAAAATCATCTCTGCCTTTGTCTGCTTTCCAAAGCATAGCCTAACTTCTAGGTTTTGGTCCATATGCAACTTTTTGATTACTTAAGAGGTGGGGATTTGAGGGATCTTGTTCTGTTGGTATTAAGAATTTGATATCTGATATTCATTATATAGGTGATGAATAGTTTGTAGACAATTAAGCTTTTTTAAAACATCAGTTGACAACATTATTTCCAAAAGACTGCTTAAATAGTAATTGACAATTATTGTGGTATTCTTTACTTTATAAAAGCACTCACTGTGGTATGATTCTTTCAGTTCTTTTGGGAATATACCCAGTAGGGGAATAGCTGGGTCAAATGGCACTTCTAATCCTAGTTATTTGAGGTATCTACATGTTGATTTCCACAGTGGTTGCACCAGTCTGCACTCCCACCAACAATGGAGAAGGGTTCCTTTCTCCCCACAATCACACCAACATTTGTTATTGGTTTATTTCTTGATAGCAGCCATTCTTTTTGGGGTGAGGTGGAATCTCAGTGTTGTTTCATCTGTAGCTCTCGAATGACCAGTGATGTTGAACATTTTTTCATATGTTTGTTTGCTTCTTTTACTTCTTTGTTTGAGAAATGTCTGTTCATTTCAGATGCCCATTTTTGAATTGGCTTTATAAATTTGGGGCGTCTGATTTTTTTTTAGTTCTTTATATATTCTGGATAGCAGACCTTTGTCTGAGGAACAGCTGGTAAAATTTTTTCCCACATTGTAGGTTGTCTCTTGCTCTGTTCATGGTTTCTCTTGCAGTGCAGAAGCTTTTTAAAAAGATGAGACCCCAGGTATTGATCTTTGTACTAGCTCCTGTGCTACTGAAGATTTGTTCATAAAGTCTTTTCCTGTGCCAGTGTCTTCAAGAGTCCTACCTAATTTATTTTCCAACAAGTTTAATGTTTCTGTTTTAATATTTAGATCTTTAATCCACTTGCATTTTATTTTAGTGCATGGTGAAAGATAGGGGTCTAGTTTTAATCTTTGGAAAGTTGAAATCCAGTTTTTCCAGAACCATTTATTAAAGAGTCTGTCTTTCCTCTGGTAAGAATGGTTGGCTCCATTGTCAAAGATGAGGTAGCTGAGTATCACAGTGTATGTGCTCACCCATATTTATAGTGGCACAATTTGTAATAGCTAAAACTTGGAAAGAGCCTAATTGCCCATCAACTGGATACTGAATAAAGAAGGTGTGTTTTTTTGTTTTTAATATATAAAATGGAGTACTACTCAGTACTCAGAATGGAGTACTACTCAGTACTTCAGAATGAGAAACTAGAGACATTTATAGCTAAGTGGATGCACATTGAAGCCATACTCTTAAGTGAAATTAATAGGACACACATGTGTAAATGCCAAAGTTTCTCTTGTGTGAAAAACAAAGTGTAAAGAAGAATCAAAATGTAAAGTTCATATTGTGTAATAGGAAAAAAACGTGTAAAGGTGTAGGGGAAGTGGGAGGGGTAGGGGAAAGCTAAGAAGGGAAAAGAAAAAATAAGAAAGGGAAAAAAATGGAAACAAAGTCTCTGCAAATAGGGAAGGGTGAAGGGAGGGCAGGGGAATGGAGAAAAAAGAAGAACCAAGATGTATCATGTAAAGGTACAAGATCCCAATTATGATTGTAACTGTACTGTATACCTAAAATGTACTAATAAAGAATAATTTTTTAAAAAGCACTCACCCTCACAAGAATTTAGGTGTATGCCTTTGTGTTCACTTGTGTTTTTTGCCAATATGAGCATGTTCCTTACCTTCAGAACTGTGATTTTAAGGAACTTGCTGGTAACAGTTTTAATCACTGCAAATCTTACACTCTGACACTACACTGTGTAAATACATTTCTGTCAAGTAATTGCCTGTGTTAGGTCTCATTTCTCTTCCTGTAGCATGTTAAGGTAATCTTCTTGTGAGTATGTGTCTTTTAAAATTTAAATTTTTGTGTACTTCATTTGTATCTGTTCATTAAGATGTAGTCCTTCTAAATACTTTGTTCTGGCAGGGTGCATGAAGATTGCCGTTCTCCTGTACTGTTCATGGAAGTCTGTAGTAAGCTCTTTCTGGAAATCTGTATTATTGTTTTTTTCAATGTTTACATCCTCTTTAATTTTAGGAACCTAGTGTAAGAAATTGTGACTGTAGACATATATACAAATCTCACCACTGTAGAAATACTATTTTCTTTTTCCCATTCTTTCCTGTTTCACTCATTTCTTTTGGTTTCCTATTCCCCTTTACCTGCCGTTTTTCCTTTTCACGATTCCTCAATTACTGTATTGCTTGATTTCTTGTGAATAGGAAAATGGGAAATAGGAGTATATAGGGAATCTATGTACCTTCAGTTCTCTTCTGTTGTGAATCTAAGACTACTCTAAAAAAGAAAATATTTCTTAGAGGTAGGTAGGTAAGTAGATAATAGATAGATAGCATATACCTTCCCACGAGGATGCTACGATTTTGATGACATAATATTTGACTAATCATTTTATTACTTTCACTAAGTAGGACGTTTGGATCATACCACTTACGAATGAGGGACACTACTGAAATAGCCAAAAAAGTAGCATATTTATTTGAACAAATGAAAATTTTTTAGCTACTGAAAATGTTTTTCAATTAAATATCATTTTATGCCTATCATTCATATGAAAACTAATGAATGGTCTTTTAGTCCTCTCAGAGAATAGATTTTGCCAACTGCTTCTTCATGTACTTTTGGTATTAACATGCAATTGTTTATTTCTTTTACAGTGGTAAGATGCCTTTACTAAATTCCTCTAGGGTTTGTTTGTCTGTTTTTGAAATAGAGTCTTGCTACTTTGTCCGGAATATTCTCGAGCTCCTAGACTCAAGTGATGCTGGTTCCATAGCTTCCAAAGTAGCTGCGACTATAGGAATGCATCCCCACACCTGACTAGTCTTGCAGATAGTGTTTAAAGTTTGCTGTTGGCATCTTTCTTATGCACATAAGGACTTTAGTCATATTTGTTCATTAATTGTGTGAATTGCCTCTGTTCTCTAGTGTCATATTTTATCTTATGGATTACCACAGTATTTGAAGTGTTCACATGCATTTGTCTACTGCATGAATTAAAGTGGTTTAAATCCATTTTATTTCCCCTATAGTGGTACCCCCTGGAAGTCCTGGACCTATTACTCGACATGGGTCCTATGACAGCTTAGGCTCTGACCATAGTGGACAGGAAGATGAAGAATGGCTTTCACAGGTAATATTGTAATGTATTTGAAGTATTAATATAAAAGAAAACAGAATCCCAGTGTCTGTTTTTCTTTTTTTAGAGGAAAATGGGGGAGAGCTGATAACTTTTTGTTGAATCCTCAAGATTAATCAATTATCTTTCTATATTAAGACTTTCTCAGAAATATTGTTGCAAGTGTACACATGTATTTTTACACATACTATATTATCTAAATATATTTTATATATATATATTATTAGCTTTAATATAGCTGGCATAAAATGTGCATCTCTTTGAAACAACCCATTTAAAGTCTTTAAGACATTAGATTTTAGACAGCAGACTCTTTTTAGAATACATTGTCATCAGTTTTAAAGTAAGATTTTTTTTTCTTGTTAAAATGTTGGAGTCATTCAGCAATATTGGGATTTGTTTTTTGGAATTAACATTTTCTGAGGATGGGCTCATACTTTCATTATAGATGTTCAGCATTGCACTGAGCATAAATGCTGATAGTGTAGGACTGAGTTTCCTTTCCTAACTGAAGTGTACAGAATGTTCTTTCTGGTGATCTCTAAACCAGTCCTGTAACAGCTTTAACTGAATGGTCCTCACCTTGTCAGGTGAAGCTGTCTTCATCTGAAGAGCTTTGAAATAAAAGATACTTGAGCACATTTCAAAATGGTGAGATTAAAAATGACTTCATTACAAATACTGTTATGTCTGCTTCAAATCTGACATCATTTGGTGAAGTTAATGACCTATCTCAGGTTACCAATCTGGCAGCTTTTCTGCAGACAGGTGCCTCGGAAAAAGTGGAGACCCTTTGTAGTTTCATTGCCTTCTTAGGGAGGCTAGCCTGAAAAACTGAAGTGGATCTGGAAATTGGAGAATTAAAACCATTTCTAAGTAGCATGTTTTTATTTTATCACACCACAAATATTCATGGGAAGCTCCTTGAAGGAAGCCTCACATCCTGTCAGATGGAGGCTCATCCTTTTTTGTGGATTTTCCTAAATTAAAATTTTACCCAAGATTTTCCTGGCAAAGAATCTACTGTCCGTCACTTCAGCTTTTCAGTTAAAAGAAAAGGTAATGTGTGTTGTCAGTGTGAAAGTATATACAAAATGTTTGTCCTGCACACAACAGGAGAGTGAATATAGGAACATCTGGCCATTGCCTCAGTGAAATTGCACAGGCATCTGTTTACCTCTCGGCTCTGTGACACTGATTTTTTTGAGCTTAAAATACACAGAACGTTTTATCTGTGGCCTAATTTACATTGCTGAATACAGCTACTTGAATCAGAAATCACTGTCCTCAATCTGAGTATTTTTCTCCCATTGACTAGTGGGAATGTGAATATTGTTCCAAGACCATGATGCTTTTGCCCTTGAGGACTCAAACACAGAGCTATGCTCTGTGAACTGTTTCAGTTATGTTTTGTTAAGAATTAATCGCTGCCATCAGAAAAGTGTGATTAAATATAAAAGAATCAGAGCAAAGACTCGAGGCACATGGAAAGGCAGTTCCATAAAGTGCACAGATACAGGTATAACAAAGACAGGACTTTAAGAAATATGGTAGTTTTCCACCAAAGGCTTATATATTCCTCTGTTCAAATCATGTATTTGTAAAATCATGTAAAATGTGTCCATTTTCAGATTTTACCCTATATTCCTCTACTATCTCCATATGGAGATAGTAGAGGAATATAGGGTAAAAAAAATATATATATATATATTAGTGTTTAATATATTGGGAACTTTCCCAACTCCTTTCATAACACATAAAATTTATAAAGCAGTTTTGTATTGCCGCTTTACTAGACATAAAATTATGTGTCAAAGTTTGTACCCATTGTGAAAATATTCTGACAGTATTTTAAGAATGAAAAAATCTAGTTTGGTGCAAAATAATAGTTTCTTCATTTAAAAGTAGATTTTTGGAAATAGTGAATACAATGTAATTATTGTAATAATGAATTGTAGAAATTGGCTTTGGGTGTTAAAAATTATTTCAGACCTTTTCTTTCTTTGGATAGTTCAAGAATAAATTGAGGTTTTTTATGAGCTTGATCCTCATTGAAAGAATTATTTTAAATCTGTGTGAATTCATAGATACAGTGATAAATGCATGCTCACAGTATAGTAAGTACTGTCTTGAATAAATGAAAGAGATAGTACCTAGGGAGCAGATGCTAGTTGTAGGAGACAGGCAGCCAGTCCCTTTACTTCATGTGACTTTGGTGTTGTATATTAATGTACATGTATATGTATGTATATTTACATAAGAGAGATGCAGTGATTATCTGTAGTTTGTGATTATGAACACCTTTTGATTGTGGGTACTTTGACTCACATTTCATTAATGTATACTTCTTGGAGAACATGCATGCTAAATGATGGGATGGGGGATTATGAAAGGTTAAGAAAGTCATAATACATTTAAATCTTGATTCTGACTTTTTCCAAGGTTGAAATTGTAACACATACTGGACCCCACAGACGTCTGTGGATGGGTCCACAGTTTCAGTTCAAAATCATCCACCCTTCCGGCCAAACCACAGTCATATCATCCAGTTCATCTGTGTTGCAGTCTCATGGTCCCAGTGACACTCCACAGCCTCTTTTGGATTTTGATACAGATGATCTTGATCTCAACAGTCTCAGGTAGGAAATATGAATTGGAGAATTGTTTATGATTAATATATTCATTTGGAGTGTCTGTGTATGAATATAAACCAGCCATCCGACCTTCTTTCATGTCTTTAAAATAATAGTCAAATACATATTCCAATCACATTTTGGAAATAGGTTTTTAGGTATGCCTTTGACAACAACAATAAGAAAATTACATAATAAAACCAATGTTGTTGAAAGGGCTGTTTTGTTTGTTCATTTTTATTTGTTGAACACCTGCCAGGTACTCGACTAGGTGCTGGAAGCTATACCTTGAATATGGCCAGCTGCTTATTTTATTTTTCTTCTCGATGATGTCCAGACCATCCAGTACTGAACATGTCTGAATTGCAACTCTTTTCTCACACTGTAATGCTATTGTTCCTCTATCCTTTCTCATCACTTTAATTGATTCCTCAAACCACCTGGCCTTCAAGCTGGAATCTAAGGGTTATTCTTGACATCTTCTTTACCTCCCACACCTAATTCTTCAAGTGAGGATAATTCAGTTCCAAAATATATTCAAAACCTGACCTAGTCCCATTGTTGGCACCCTAGAAACTATATATCTTGCAGTATGCTCCTAACTATCCCCCTTTTACATCTCTCCCCACCAGTGTCTTCTTAAATAATTGTTCCTAAAGAGGATCTTGTCTTAAGTTCTTAGTTAGTGTCCATTTTGGAGTATAGTTTTAGTTTGTTTTGAGTTTTTCTTATTCCCCATATTTTTGCTTTTTTTGTTCCAACATAATATTTTCGACTTTCTAGAAATGTCACCTTTTCCCCAAGAGATCGGACAACAGTGCCATTGTACTGTGGGCGTTAGACCACTTTCAGTGTTGCTGTTTATAAGGTATGGTCTAGGTTAGGTAGTCAAGCCATTCACAGGGAGTCCCATCCAGACAGCCCTTTTTTAACTTGGTAATGCGATGTATAGTCATCATGTTTCAATAGTCATTTAGTCACTTACATGTTAATAATAAAGCTTTGAAAGTAGGTGATTCATTTATTGTCTTTACATCTATGTAACCTAGTTATTCTCTTCCCCTGTAAATGCATGAAACCCTGCCCCTTTTTTTCCTGGTGACTGCCATCAGACCTTATCTTTTTTCTTTGGAAGGTATTTCCAGCTCTTGCAGATATTACTCTGTCCCTTTGTTTTGTGGCCTCCTCCAGCTTTCTCGGCTACTCTTCACGTAGATATAGTCTGTTTTCTAAAATCTTTTCATTGTGCTTCTTTAGTGTAACCATATTTCCAACATTCTTCAGAGCTTTCCTCAGTCATTTCCCTTTTCTTGTATGAAAGAGTTCCCAGTATTTTTTCATTTATATGACTTTAAGTTATTTATGTTTGATTAAAATATTGTTCTATTTATTGGATATTACAAACAGCTACATTGACAGTATGTTTATAAATTAATTTTGATTTTTTAATGATTTATATTGTTAGAATATTGATTAGGTTTGTAATCCCATAATAGCACAGTTATGAGAAATTTGCCTGTGATTCATATCAATTTTCATTGCCCCATTTAGTACCATTTTCCAGTCAACATCCAATCAGAAATACAGTTATTTTAGGGCCGGGGATTTAGCTCAGTTCCACTGCGCTGCCTCACAAGCACAAGGTCCCCAGAACAAGGGGGAAAAAAAAAGAAATATAGTTATTTAAATTCTGCACATTGTTTTCTGTTGCTCAGTTCCAGTTTCTCTTCTGTAGGACATGTACATTCCTTCAGGTCTGTGCACAGTGGTGCTATGGCAGGGCATTGACCTTATTCTCCTTTAAATTGTCAGATACTTGTTTCAATTTTTGTCTGAAATGATCCATAGTTAATGCCCTGTGCCCCATAAAGTATCACTGAAAATATGTAAGGCATGGTAATATACCTACCTATAGCCTATCCTAAGTGCGAAAGCTACATATTTTGTTCCCTGGCATCTGTATAGGAATTGAGTATTAACCTCATGGCAGCTCTTCCTTATAATGTAAAAAAAGCTCAGTGAGGTTGCATGTGGTGGTACACACCTGTAATCTCAGCACTCAGGAGGCTGAGGCAGGGAGGATCACCACAAGTTCAAGGCCAGCCTGGGCTATATAGTGAGTTCAAGGCCAGCGTGAACTAGGTAGTGAGACCCTGTTTCAAAAATGAACAAACAAACCAAAAAAACTTAATGAAATACAATATATATAATTCACTGAATACAAAAATGTGTAATTCAATAAAAACATGTAATGTAAAAGAAACTGAATATACACTCCTTTCTTTCCATTCTTCAGAAATTGATAACAATGCATTTTGTTGTATTTTAACTAACTATAATTCACATAACATAAAACTCACCAATTTTAAAGTGTACCATACAGGATTTGGGTGTAAGCCTCAGTAGTTGAGGCTCTTGGCTTGATCCCCCAGCAACAAAAACGGGGGTGGATGATAATATATCTCTACTATCTAATCCCAGAATGTTTCCATCATTCCACCGGTTTATATTTTAATTATCAAATTTTATTTAAATTTTTTTTATCAGTACATGTTTGCAGTATATGATGATTACGTTCATGTGGGGAGTTGGTACATGTACATAACACATCTTAACTCCCTGTTTCTCCTGTCCCTTCCATTCCTCTCCTAACATTAAAAAAAATAATGAAAAAATATATATTTGTTGCCAGTCCATCTTCAACACATTAATTCTTGGCCAATCTTTATTCTTATTCAAACTCTGAATATTCTGAAACACTAGTATAAATTAACAGTAGGAACTATATTAGCCTACATAAGCAGCTTAAATCAGAAGGGAGTTTTACTTTTGATGAACATGGTTGTTGTTTTTTTTTTGTACCTGGGATCGAACCTGAGACCTTGTGCTTGCAAAGCAGTCAGTAGGAAACATTGAGCTAAATCCCTAGCCCAGATGATGTTTAACAGGATAGCTTTTTGTTGTTCTGAACAAAAAAACTTGTTTTCTAGAAGCCAAAGCTATCCTTTTGTTACTATCGCATTTGCTTAGGCTTGCCCATCCCAGAGCTAATTATTGCCACAACGTGACAGGATCAGCATAACTGCTTTGGGAAAACAAACTGAAGTGGAATTTTGGATAATGCTCTATAGCTATGGCTAGTATTTGTGTATCAGTATTTTTGACATCTTATACTAGGGAAGGGCATCATCCTATTCATTGCTTCCATTTCTTTCCCACAACAAACATACATTCAAAAATCTTTGTCTGTTGTTGGTACTTGGCATTTTTTACTTCTAGACTCTCTTTCATGTCACTTATCAAATTCTTTCCCCCCACCAGGAATGTGTATGTAGTCTGTGCCAGCCAGATCATGCCTTTTAATCTCCCTGCATTTGTCGTGCTAGTCCGGCCCCTAAGGCTCTGCTTGTACTGACCTTCTGCCTCAAGGACACTTCTTGCTCTTCTTCATCTGTACATCTGTTAGTTGTTCTGCTTACAGGGGATTGCTCTAGTCTTTTTATTGTGGAATAGTATTTGCATGTAACCTTGGAATATCTTCTGAATCATCTCTAGATTAGGTGCAATGTCTAATGCGATGTAAATACTATATAAAGTGGATGGTTACAGAATAATGACAAGAAAAATGCCTGTACATGTTCGAAAGAGATACTGTTTATTTTTTTAATATTTTTGCTCCAATTTTGGTTCCATCCACAGAATCTGAAACTACAGATATGAAGGTCTAATTCTACTCTATGCAGACTCAATTCCTGTTCCAGGTCCACAAAATCTTCTCTACCTGATATGGACCTTACATAAACGATCATGTGATGCTTAACAAGAAGTCGGTCATCTGACAAATTTGTCATTGTGTGAGCATCATGTTGTATACTCACACAAACTAGGATGGCTACATTACCAGGCAATATAATCTTATCTGCCCACTAGTCTGTTGTTCACCCATAAATAATTGTGTACTGTATGACTATGTCCTCCCCTTCATTCTGAGGTCTTCGGTATTATGGTGTTATTTTTTAATTCTGAACTTTGGTTTTCATGAGCAACAATTCATGAATTCCCACGTGCTATGTCATATATTTGCATATGGACCTTATATTTCATGTTTTGTTCCTGCTTGTTCCCAAAATAATGTTATGTACAGTGAATATTCAGTAACACTTATTGTATGAGTTACTCAAAGTACATGTGCAATGTATTTCTAATAAGATTTTGTTTCTGTAAATTGCCTTGGATGCCAAGACATTGTAATCACACACATATTTTTATGTTAGTAGTACAGTATTTATTCTAAGGCAGCTGGAAAGATGCTTGGCATTTGTATGTTAATCATTCTGACGCTACTTGAAATTATGTATATGTGGTAAATTGCAGTTTTGTTGAAGTCTGCCCTGAATCTCATGCTAACTGGTAGTTTTATTGGGTTACTCAGGTATTAGTGATCCTCAGTAAATCCTTGCACCCACAATACAACTTGCTTGTCTTATACTTATTGCCATATATAAAATAACTTGCACTGATTCTTATGAAGAAATTTATTAAAATTTTGAATCAGACATTGCTGCCTTTATCAACTTAATTACTAGCTATAATGCCATTTATTAATTTGAAGTCTCAGAACTCTTCATATATATTCCTTGCAAATTCCAATGATATTCATTATGATTTCCTCTCCCAGTCCACTTATTTTTTCTCTTTAAATTGTCAGCTTTTCAATCCTTTACTTAAAAATATATTGAAAAGCATTAAGAAATAAGTTAGAAGGAGTCTGAAGTAAAGATAATGTAGTGCTTTAACTGTGTGCAAGAATTAGGGATTGCTGTTCCCTTTTTGTCTGGTTTTAGAATGAATGGTTTTTTAATGGATTGGGTATTCCAACATGCCTGATTTAAGGTCTGTGGTAGCAAGCCATAGTTTTCATGCCAGTAACATATGTGAATTAAATTAAATTGCATTGCAGGATCCAGCCAGTCCGCTCTGACCCAGTCAGCATGCCAGGGTCATCCCGCCCAGTCTCTGATCGAAGGGGAGTTTCCACAGTGATTGATGCTGCCTCAGGTAGAAAACCTCCTACCAAATATTTGTTATGCATTTTAAAGTTTATTTTCTTGCACATCATCTAGGGTGAGTCTCATTTGCCTTCCTTTCTCTGTTGTTGTTTTGTTTGGGGCTGCATTTTAATGCCGTACTGTGCCTGTATTTGTTAACATTTAAACCTTCTGGAGGCTGGTAAATGATGCAGTGGAGTTGGCACTTGATTAAATGTAACGAACATAGTATTGAAGGCTACAGGGTTGATGACTGTTTTTCCTTTGATCACTGAAATGTAGAGAAGCAACTTTGACAGAGAACGTAAATACAATATATGGATTCAATTTACTCAACCTGTTGAGTATCAAAGTGCCTGATCTGTGGATGCAGAGAAGGTCCAAATGCTTTAGCTTGAATGGTTTGATTATTGAAAGCATGAAGTTTAGAAATTCATCAGCTTAACTCTGGTCTATCACAGTTATTAATTTTCTGTCCTTAGAATCAAACTATGAATATGTATCATTGGTATCTGGAAGGAGACCCGTGCCTTTGTACGTGATAGTTGCTACTTTAACAAGTGTTTTCAGCAAAGCCTGCTAAGTAGAGCTGCTGTTAATAATACATTTTCTTATCTTTAAGATGAGTGCTAGAGAAAATACGGACAATGATGCCTTGAATTATGTACAGCTGCAGAACACCTGACAGAGCATGCAGCAGGATTTTGTCCAAAAGGTCTCTCACAAGTAGAATTGTTAAATACACAGCGTTATTTAAACAGTTGAGTCAGAGAGGATTCTAATCTACAGTGATTTCAAAATCCCTAGAGACTTCTGATTTGATTGAGGCTTAAACTGTGAAAGTAAATGGAAACCGTCACAGAACTGATTTGTTAAGGCCTCTTTTCAATGACCAAACCTTTGGCTTCCACTGTGTATCTCAGTATATATTTAAGTCGCAGAACTATAGCTTGTACATTTTATTAGCTTTCTGATCTGTTGGTCAGTGGATTGTGCCTTGTGTCTTGCTGAACTGCCCTTCCCCAGGGCTACACCATAATTTTTATTGTAGACAACTTCTTTGAGGATTCATTCTCACTTCTCTGCTTTAACTTGGCAAACATGATTGTTCACTAGAAAGAAACCCAGACATGTGTAATCTGTAACCTTGCTTCCCTGCATTGAATGGGTATTGAGATAGGTGATTTAAATAGGCAATTTTTTATAGTCTTAATCTGTGAGTGCTAACAAAGTGTGCTGGTCTGAAGTTATCATTTACGTTCCTGGCGATGTTGCATATTAAACCTGAAGTCTTTTATTCAAGATTCCAAGAGTAGGCCTTGATGGACTTTTAAAACATTCCTAAACTACCATATTATTAATGTTTTATTGTCAAGTGACCAGTTACCTGGAATGCATGTTGCCAAAACAGTTGCCACAGTGGTTTTAGAAGTTGCCATGTTCAGTACTGTTGTTTGAAACAGTATTCCATATTATCATGTAACATTTTGTTTGTTTGTTTGTTTTTGGTACTGGGATCAGGACCTTGCCCTTGCTTGCCAGCAGGCAGCAGCACCACTAAGCTAATCCCCAGCCCTATCATGTAACATTTTAATTCTATAGAGTTGTTCAGGAGAAACTTCAATGAAGTGTTGTGTCCATAGTTTTCTTTAACTCTGCTGCAAAAAGAATTTTAAAGTTGATTTTTGAGTAGCAAATTAGATCTTTGCCCTTGGTCTATTTATATTTATATTAGAGATAACATCCTTGGAGTTTCTAGGATATTGCTCCGAGGTTTTGAGCCTCTGCCTCAAAGTGCCAATCTTTTGAACAGAGAAAGGAATTTTTGGAGGCTAAGCTCTATTATTATTTCTTCTAGGCCTATTTTCCCTCCTGAAAGCCATGGTTCCTTTCTGAGAGACAGCCAGAAAAGTGAAATGTGTGTGCAGCTTTCCTTAGCTTTGAGCTAAAGACACCCCATAGATGAGTAATTGGACTTTTCTGAATAATTCTCTCTTCAAGTCCAAGCTTTGAACCCCTTTTGAATGAGGAGTATATGTTGTCCAGCAGTTTTTGAATGAATACTGTTTTGTTTTGGAACCTCCATATATGTTTTCTAACAGGATGACTTGTTTATAGAAGTGTGTCCCTGCTGATATTTAACATTTGAGCCAAAATGATTTGGCTTCTTAATGGAAATAAATTTATGGGAATATTCTATTTTAGATTCTTGTATTTAAAAGTCTAATCAATTTTACAATTGCTCTTGAACCAGAAAGTATTTCTTGCCTTATACATTGGAGTCTCCTGTATACTAGAAAGCTTAAATTAGACTCTGCCTTTACTTAGAGATAATCACCCCCATGGTGTCTCTGTTTTGGGGCCTCATTATTTTGTATAACTCCAGCATTTTGTATAACTTTCTGCACTGTGTTTTTAATTGTTCAGTGACATACCTTATAACTATCCTTATATTTTAAGGACAGTTCTTCCTTTGGATCACCTGTTTTTGACATAATCATTTTTCATTTGATTACAGAAGTACATAGGTAAAATTTAATGTGATGTACTCATAACATTTCTTACAGTGAAAATACTTTATTTAAACCTTGTAACTAAAGTTTATATTTCAGGTATCTGTGTGTTAATTTGTCAGTATTGGTCTGTTGAAACCAAGAAATTACCTACACATTATACCATTTTGACAAAAACAAAATGTTTTCAGAATTTCTTGATCACATAGTAATCTTTGTCTCGCTCTTTCACATGGAAACATATTCTCTAAAATATGTACTTTTTATTTACTAACTTCAGTGATTTAAGCACAGGGTAAGTTCTATGTATTTAGGTAATATGGTCTATCTCCTTACTATCTCTTTTTAAATACATTCATCTTAGTTTCTCGGAATTTATACATGCTTGAAGAGAGCAGATGTTATTCATTATTCCT
Organism: Fukomys damarensis; assembly: GCF_012274545.1. Lineage (NCBI taxonomy): Eukaryota > Metazoa > Chordata > Mammalia > Rodentia > Bathyergidae > Fukomys > Fukomys damarensis. Next base: position 25,058,617 of record NW_022900925.1, read on the forward strand.
ACAACTATAACATCTGGATTTTTTGTTTTTGTGTTTTGTTTTTAAAGATAGGTTCTCACTATATAGTTCAGGCTGGCCTTGAACTTACTGTATACTCCTAGGTTGTCCTTGAACTTGTGGCAATCCTCCTGCCTCAGCCTCCAGAGTGCTTGGATTATAGGTGTGCGCCATCACATTTAGTTATTACAACATCTGTTTCATCTTAACTTTGGCTGTTCAAAAATGCTGTGTTATCTAAAATTTAGGGGTTAGATTATTGTGAGATATTCTACTCTTGGCTAAGGAGACGATCATTATGAAAATGGATACAACATAGGATTTTATCTGAAGGTAGAGCTACTCAGAATAAATGGATCTTGAGGCAGCTGCTCAATTTGTTTTATATCTAACTAATTAAAACCACTGTCTCTGAATCATAATATTTTTAGACAGACTATTGGGTTGGTTTCTTAGCACTCCCCCCCCACACCAAACATTCTTTTTGTTATTTATCTTTCTTCTCGTTACACCTTATAGCATATATCCATTTTTTTTTTTTTGGTACCAGGGATTGAACCCGGGTCCTTGTGCTTGCAAGGCAGGCCACCGAATGGCTGAGCTAAATTCCCGGCCCCTATATATCCATATTTTAAAAGATATAGGAATTCTAAAGCAAGGGGAGAACAAATCCAGATATAGTGGTACACACCTATAATTTCAGCACTGTGAGAAGCTGAGGCAGGAGCTTCACAAGTTTTATCACAACCTGGGCACTTAAGTGACTTGTGAGCCTTCACCTCAAAATTTAAAAAAAAATTTTTTTTTTTAAACAAAGGAGTAGAGAGAGAGATACAGTTCAATGCGCAAGTCCTGGATTTAGTTCTCAATGTGGCCTGTGGTGGGCGCTAGAGGGGCAGAAAAATAGCTGCAGGTATCTTATTTGACCTTTGTTTCCCAGATTGGTGACTGATGTTTTTGTTCTAAGAGGTGTGGAGTGTACCTTTTAGATGACTTAATAGCACTCTGACTTGCTGTTGGGTCATCACATCAGAGTCTATAAATATCTAGCTCACCCCGAGTTTGTTCTGGTTTGTACTTTTACTGTGGAGATTGAAGTTTATCAACAGAGAACTAAAAGCAACTGAGAGTAAAGGACACATTGAGTTTTCTCCATTAAATTTTTATTTTTATTAGCACATACTTGCAGTAAATAGTGTTTGCACTCACCATGTTGGTACAGGTACACAACACCTTTCCTCTCTTCTTCCCTCCATCTTGATCCTCTTCCTTTTGCAAAGGATCTCCCTCTTTTAGAGGACAAATTTATTACTGATTTACATGAAGAAGAGACATCTTTATGCACTCTGTTGAAGTAAAAGTTTTGTAAATAAGCATTATAAGAAGTAGTGAGAGATGGGGATTTAGCTCAGTGGTGCTGCTGCCTGCCTCACAAGTGCAAGGACCTGAGTTTGATCCCTGGTACTAAAAAACAAAACAAAACAAAACAAAAAAAACAAAAACGAAACAGTGAGATCAGAGTTTATGTACATTTAGGAGAAAAATGATAGAAGGGAAGATTGTTGTGAATTCCTCTTCAGAGCTGATCTTGGTGTAAAAGCATTTCAATAAATAGGGACAAAGTTGCAGACCTGGTTATTTGTTGTTGTTCTTCACACAACAAATAATATTTTGTTGTGTTATTGAAATAATTTATCGGAAATTAATACCCAATTAAGTGGATAGTTTTTGAGCCCCTAGTTTTTTTGTAAATTGTAAATAAGCATTATAAGAAGTAGTGAGAGATGGGGATTTAGCTCAGTGGTGCTGCTGCCTGCCTCACAAGTGCAAGGACCTGAGTTTGATCCCTGGTACTAAAAAACAAAACAAAACAAAACAAAAAAAACAAAAACGAAACAGTGAGATCAGAGTTTATGTACATTTAGGAGAAAAATGATAGAAGGGAAGATTGTTGTGAATTCCTCTTCAGAGCTGATCTTGGTGTAAAAGCATTTCAATAAATAGGGACAAAGTTGCAGACCTGGTTATTTGTTGTTGTTCTTCACACAACAAATAATATTTTGTTGTGTTATTGAAATAATTTATCGGAAATTAATACCCAATTAAGTGGATAGTTTTTGAGCCCCTAGTTTTTTGCTGATATCAAAGTAGTTTTCTAACAAAAACTGTAAACTTAAAATCCTAAAGTGGTTTTTTGTTTGTTTTGTTTTTTGGTACCAGGGATTGAACTCAGGACCTTGTGCTTGTGAGGCAGGCATGATGCCACTGAGCTAAATCCCTGGTCCCCAAAATGGTTTTATTTGATACCTTTTATATTTTACACTTGGTACTGCATACACCAAAACCAAGTTGGGATTTTGAGTCTAGCCCAGGGATAGAGCTCATCCTTAGTGTGTGTGAGGTCAGGTTTGGTCCCCAGAAACAAATAATACATTTTAGATAGAAATGATTGGGTAAGTAGCAAGAACATTAAGGATTGACTGATGTTCATTTTATCTTACAATCAGCTCTGTGGGGGAGGAACTTTCTTGTGAGGCAGGCAGCAGAACCACTGAGCTAAATCCCCAGCCCAAGGACGAACTTGCTTAAAGAGCATGCTTTTACCTTTTGGAGATTTTCCCAATGCACTGAGGCTAGACAGACTTAGCCAGCAAATTTAAAGCCATCAGACATATATAGGTGCTGGTGCTAAGAAGCAAAGAGATTTATATAGAGATACCATTCAGTCATTATGGTAAGCCTGTGTCCTCAGTGATCCCCAAACTAGAAAAATCACAAAAGCCATGGCATTTAAAATCAGAGTATTGGGCCGGGGATTTAGCTCAGTGGTTCCACTGCCTGCCTCACCAGGACAAGGTCCCAAGTTCAATCCTTGATACCAAAAAAAATTTTTTTAATAAAATAAAATCATAGTCTTGAACTTTTGCCAAAAACCTTGTTCAACAAGCCATTTTTCCTACCTAGCCATTCCTCTCTGCAACAATAAGTAGAAATTAAGGTTTCCTACACAAAATTCTATTTCATCTCTTTTGGAAAGAGTATATCCATATTATTTCCTAAAATTCTCAATTATAAGGCATATAAAATTATTTCAAAATATTGAGATATTTCTTTGAATACATGATATGGCTTTCAAGTAATAGAGTTGAAGATATTTTTTGTTTGTGGTGGTGCATACCTGTAATCGCAGCACTCAGGAGGCTGAGGCAGAAGGATTGCAGGTTTGAGGCCAGCCTAGGCTACACAGCTAGTTCATGACTGCCTGGACTATATAGTGAAAGCTTGTTTCAAAAATGGGAAAAAATTCTTTGTGATTATAAAGTGATGAAAACTCCAGGCTTGTACCTTGGGTATTCAAAGCTCGTGTGGGATCAGTGAGAGGATTAAGGAAAAGGGTGAAATTAAAAGAAGGCTCAGAGCTGACCTATGAACAATCTCTCAGAAGGGGAACAAATTCAAACTCAAATATTAAGGTTTTATTAGATATGACAAAGTCTGTGTATTAAATCAGCTATAATCTTTTGAACACCTATTGTCTATATAAAATAAACAGTAAATTTTAGAGATTAAGAACCAAAAAATAGAAAAAATTTGATTTGCTTATAAAGATATAAATAGTCATATCCCTCTTCTGATTTACATATTCTTGTCATTCTTCTTTCTAGTATTTATAGGCTGTTATAAAAATAAAGTGAAGTTATCTATCAGGAAGAATTTAGCTCAGCACAATGAAGAAAAAAAGATTGTCCCAAATAAAGATGCAGAAATGACAAATAGATAAAATTAGTGGGAAAGTTTTTGATGATGTATTGCTCTTCTGCATAAGCTTGTGTCCACGAAAACCTTGTACGTACTTTGTGTATTGCAAGCCTCAAGACCTTGACATGATGTTAAGTCTTTCATAGCAATTTGGAGAAGGGATTGATGAATTCCTCACACTGTTGTTGTGCTAGGCTACCACATATTTACACAGAATTTTTTGACCAACAGACCCAGTTTTCTTTTTTGAACCTTTATTATTACATCCCTAACACAAGTCTGGACTGTTTATATAGTGTGCTGCTGAGACTTGGGGGTACGTGGACAGTGTCAGGAGTAGTATTAGAAATTGTTTACGTCTGAGCCGGGAATTCCATTCGTCTTAGTGACACAAGTGTCAAACTGTTAGTGCCATGCTATTTTAAATTGTGTCCAAGAGCCTGTGAGGCTTATGTTTATAGGTGCCATCTGTAAACTTAGAAGCAAATGAAGAGTCGTCTCCATCAAGCAGTAAGCCCAGTGGGCAATTAAAGAACAGCCTGAGACCTCACCCGGACACCTAGTCAGAAGCAGAGCTCCTGATATTCTCTTGGATATAGTTGAGAACTGTCACAGAAAAGCTAAAGTAAATAATCAGAGTGAAAATATCTGTTTCAGAGAACGGCCTTGCTCTGTAAGCTTGATTTAATGGAAAGAATAAGGACCACTAACGTGAATCATTCATTGGTTCTAGTCTCTGCTTTGCCTATCAGTCCCTAAGTAATCAGCTTATTCATTTCTACAGAAATTCCAGTGACATTTGATTGGGATTTTGTCAACTCAGTAGATCAAGTTTGGGAGAAATGACATCTTTAAGATACTGATGTAGTCATACATAATGGCACACACTTCTAGTCCTGGCTACCTGGGAGGCTGAGGCAAGATGATCACTTCAGCCTAGATGTTTAAGGCAAGCCTGAATAGCATAGTGCGAACATGCTCTTTAAGAAAAACTAACACAAAAAGCAAAATACAAAGCACAAAATCCTCAGATACATAAACTTTTATAACTATCCACTTAGATATCTTTCTTTTCTACTAATATTTAGTAAATTTCATTGTAAAAATCTTAAACATATTTCTTAAAATTATTGTCTACTATTTTTATACTAACGTACATAGCATATTTTATTTCATTTTTCAATTTTTTCTTCATAGAATATAGAATGAACACTTTTTGTTTATTCAATTCATATCCAGAAACTGTCTAAATTCATTTATTAATTCTAGTAGAGTCCTTTAGACTTCCTACTGTGTACCGACGTCATCTACAAATAAAGTTGATTTTATTTCTTTCCAATCTTTATCGTTTCTATTCCTTTTTCCCCTTATTATACTTGCCAAGAGTTCCATAGAAGCATTAAATGATGATTTTGAGCATTCTTATCTTCTACTCACCCCCAGGGTGAAAGGCTAATATTTCACTACTGAAGCACAATGTTAGTTGTAGATTTTTGTATCATTTTTAGGATATCCAGTATTTTAATGAGGAAAACATGACAGAATCTGAAAAAGAAGCTGACTTACAGTTTAAAGGCACCTGAGATAATTAACTGAATGGGCTACAGTGGTGGCAAACCTATGGCATGGGCGCTGCAACCAGCCGTCTGTCATCATTGAAAGCTCTGAAAGGTTCGCCATCACTGAGCCTACAGGAAGACTGACATAGGAAAGGATCGGGGTCTCAAAAACAAGTAAAAATTCATCGAAACAATTGAAAGAAAAAATAAATTTTTTAAATGGGTATGTTTATTTTATTTAGTTTTTATTTTCTTATTCCCCCCTGAAGCCCCCTGCCCTCCCTGTGTACAAAAGCTTTGTTACCATTTTTTCCTTCTATTTTCACTTTTCCTTGTCCCTTCCTTCCTTTCTCCCTCCTCCTCCCTTGTTCCCCTTCTCATTTGAACGCTTTCTTCCCATTTTCCAACATCCATTATGCATCTCAGTCCTTATTTCCACTTTTAGTTTCTCACACTTGAGAACAAACATGGTATTAAACATGTATGCCCGATTTATTTCACTTAGGAGTATGGTCTCAAGGTCCATCCATTTAGCTACAAATGTTTGAAGCTCATCCTTCTTTATGGCAGAGTAGTGCTCCATTGTATAAAAATGCCATCTTTATCTACTGGTCAGTTGATGGGCATTTGGCCTGTTTCTAAGATTTAGCTATTACAAACTGCTGCTATAAACTTGGGTGTCCATATATCACTGTATTATGATGCTTTTAATTCATTCAGGAAGATACCAAGAAACTGGGTCAAATGGAACCTCTAGTTTTAGTTTTTTGAGAAATCTCCACACTGATTTCCACAGTGTTTGCACCTGTCTATACTCCTGCCAGCAGTGGAAAATGGTTCGAAAAAGAAAAAATAATTAAATAAAATTGAGTGTAAGATGTATGTGGAGGTCAGTAGAAATTGTATACTTGTTGCTCATGGAAGAAAACAAGAGAAAAAGGCAAAATATATGAAAAGTTGAAAATCTTCCAAGATTTCTGAAAGGTATCAACTCAAATTTCTAAGAATTTGTTTACTCCAGGTAGGATAAATCCAAAGGAAACTACACATAAGCATATGATGGACGGTTGCATTCCAGACATAAGCAATTTTAATAAGATTCTGATGATGCTTTTTTCTTAGATTCATATTTAGGTGACTACAAATTGGAAAAGTAACCAGATGATTTTTAAGTTTCCTTGGCAGTATGAGGTCCCTTTCTCAAAAGAGTCACAAGCTCTGTGAAACACTTTCAAAACATTCATTAGTAGCGAGAGGGAAGAGCTGTTGGAAATCAGTGTTTGCACAGCAAGGTGCCCAAGACTGTGCGCAGTGTTATCTCATTTAATTAGAGTCATTGGTCCATTTCAGAAATACCAAAAGACTAAGACCTAGGACACCTTGCTCCTGATACTTAGAATTACTCAAAGTGCATTATGGTGATACCTCAGATAAGTCTAAATCTCCCTCTATCCTGCCTCATCAAATATTCATTTCCAAACACTGTCTGCTGAAATGAGCCATGTGGGGAGTTCGAGAGAATAAACTATTCAGGTGGTGAAAATGTGTGAATGCAGCTGGCAGATGAAGTCGTAGTATGATGAATTCCCAGTTTGTCCTTACTGCTTCAGGCAACAACTGACAGGCCTGACTGGTCATTGACTTTCTATTTCTGGCATTGATAGGACAGAAAATTCTCAGTGTCACAGATACTTAAAAGCTATTCCTGTTATAGTGGCTACAAACAGCGCTGGAGGGCTCTTCTTCAATAGAGATGTAATCAATATGGTTTGGAGTTCTTGACCTGAACCTATAATTATTTGGACACTAGAAAGGTAGCTTGTTGTTACAGAAAATGCTTATATTCAGGACATTGGGGCTAATTTGTGCATGGAAAGGAGAAAAATAGAGGCTTTGTTCTTCTTTGTATTCACAATATTTGAGGCTTTCATAGTAGTCACAGAACAGGGTGGTATTGTAGGACACGAACATTGTATTATTAGGATTTGGGGTGCTGAAGTTTAAATATCACCTCTGAATGATTATGGTGTCTTGCATATTTTTTAATGTGATGTTCTACAGCTTGTGATAGTGGTTTTTCTAATAGCAAACTAGAATTTTTTTCATTGACCTAAATAACTGTATTTTAAGTGAAGCTTTTAAATAACAACATACTTGAGTTTGACCTATTCTTGCAGCTAAGTGGTGTGCTGCAAAATTAAATGGGTAAGCAGATCTTGTGGCACCCATGATCGATGTTTGGGAGTAAGTACCGGTAGGTGACACTGGTAGCAGTTCTTATGTTTTTGTACTTAGCAGTGTGGCTAGGTTTATTATTATTGGAATTACTTTGCCTTGTAAACACTGTAAGAGTGGAAGCATAAAATGTATTGATAGTAGGTGTGGATGCTGACTGTTTTGTCCCTGGCTTCACAATCTCTAGTTATTAGCATCACAGTAGACAGTATTGGGATACTCTTTACATAGGATGCCTTGGAAAGGGAGAAAGTAATGCGTTGTAATAAAGGGGTCTTTGAGAACTTATGTAGATTTATGTTTCCCCATGCCTGGTTTTGCATAGCACACAGCAGATAATGGATATTCGTTGAATTGTTGATTCCTGATAAAACATAAAGCTTTATACCATAAAGTGATTTAAAGTTGATAATATTGCATCTGTATCTATATATTACTTAAACTTGGATAATGCTTTCTATTTTTTGGTTGTTTTGTTTTGCCTTTTTGTTTTGAAGACAGGGTCTCACTGTGCAGTTCAGGCTGGCTTTGAATTCACTGTGTAGCCCAGGCTGTCCTCAAACTCCTGGAAATCCTCCTGCCTCAGCCTCCTAAGTATTGGGACAGGTGTGCATGCCTGGCAGGGATGCTTCCTGACCTGTAATACTATCTTCTATCACTTTTCATTTATTTGGGCTTAAACTGTATGATAAATTTAAATGTTTTATGGAGTATATCAAATTATCTTCTGTGTCATTCTTTTAAAGCTGCATATGTTTAAACAGAATGTTTCTCTTTTTAGATCACTTTTACTTTAGAGACACAGTAAAAATAAAGGAACTAATAACTCTCAATCAGTTGTGCCTGGTCTAATAGGCTTAGCATGGAAAACTTTAAGGTTATCTTTGTTAAGCATTAAGTATAATGAGTCTCTGCTTTCTGGACTCTATGGTCAACACTGGGAAACATCTAATAGAAGCAACAGATGTGCTTTTTTTTCTTCTGGTCATACTAGTCTTAACTTTCAGGCATACCATTTTAGGGAATTTGGGGCTGTCTTTTAAACTAGCCCATGTTGGGCCCAGGATGTTGACACAAAAACATCTGAATCAAGTTCCACATAGCCAAAAAGTTTTTTTAAGGATTGGCAAAATTAGTAAATCATTACAATTTGTGTACTTGTACTTTATTGGGGGGCACTGCGCTTTCTTGGGGGGGTGGGTTATAAAGGATACTGGGAACCCAGGGCCTTTACACTGAGCTATATCCCCACCCCTTTACATAAATATAAAAATATCAATATAAATGTGTTTGTGTATCTGGAGGTTTGCCTAAATTGACCAGGTGGGACTCAGACCTGTGATCCTCCTGACTCAGCTTCCCTAAGTATATGGGATTACAGGCATAATCTCTTCTTTTTAATGAGTTTAAGTAATTGTCTAATAAAGAATGCCTGCATCACGAGGAAGTGAATTCTTCCACCTTTGTTTTTCTCTGCCTAAGGATGACACAACAAACTATTCCATACTCTTTTCCTGTGTCAGAAATTCTGAGATGTGAGCGAGTACCTCATGAGTTTTTATTGCCATAGGAAGAGTCCAGTTCCTAAATCTGAGGGCCCAAGCCACAGGACTGACCATGGTGCCTGAACCTTGCTCTTTGCAGTGAAACCAGTTCTTCTTTTTACTCTGAATTGCAATTTATGCTCTTGATTAAATTATTTTCTCCTCTGTTGTGGAACATTTACTATTATGTTTATCGCTCATATTAAAATTTCTTGAATATCATTTTCCATTCTAACTGTGAGCTCATCTTTGTATTCCCTGTAGCTCCCTAAATGGTTCTGACACATTATAAGCACTGAATAAAAGTTAATGAATTCAGCATTTCAGCATGAAACATTGAAACCAAAGTTCTGCATTTGACTGGAAACAGTAATTACCTCCTTGAAAGAAACTGAGAGTCTAGGGAAAGAAGTCAGAAGACCTTTCAGTGTAGTCTTTCAAAAGATGAATACATTGGCTATGCCAAACATAAATAAAACTCTGGTTTTGGTTTTTGTTCTTTTTGGTGCCAGGATTGAAGTGAGGACCTTGCGCTGGCAAGGCAGGTGCTGTGCGACTGAGCTAAATCTCCAGCCTTTTTCTGTTCATTTTAAGGGATAAAGTATTATTGGTCTCCAACTTCTGGACTCAAGCAATCCTCCTGCTTCTGTCTCCTGAGATATTCATCCTTAATATCATATACTACATTTATCATGGAACTCACAAAATGTATCAGTTCCATTCCTGAATGGCATCTCTTTTAAAATGCCATTTGCTAGCTGTTTAAGGTAAAGCATACCTGGAATTCCAGGTATTTTAGACGCTCTAGCAAGAGGATTGGAAGTTGAAGACCACCCTGGGTAGCTTACTGACTCCCTGTCTCAAAATAAAACTGAAAAGGGCTAGGAATTTGGCTCAGTGGGTATAGCCCTCAGTGGGTATAGACTCAGTGGGTCTAGCATTCCTTGAGGCCCTGGGTTCAATCTCTAGTATTGCAAAATATAAAAATAAAATAGCATGGGGCGAACTTTTGGAAGAGATTTTGTTGATTTTAGACTCTTATTCATGCTCACCTAGGCTTCCATGCAGGTCACAGAGAGACTTACCCCTTAAGTACTAAACAGATATTTTCATCTGGGAAAGCCACTACCAATCAGATAATGGTTTCTCCAGCTAGAAAGGGCCTTCACCTAAAGAATAGTGATTGCCCAAGGTCACATTTCTTTTCCATCTACTTATGGGAAAATGCAAGCTAAAGGAATACCAATGTTTGAAACTCAGAATTCATTCTGTATTCCGGATTGGGGGGAGGGGGTAACCAGAGGCAGAGTGATTAAATTTCCCATAGAAATATTTATTGCTTTTTAAAAATAAGTGTTAACGCTTAGAATAATCCAAAGCATGCCCTGATTCTAAATGGAGCTGACACCTTGATCTTCAATCATGGAATAACATATGAGTGAGGATTCCCAATGGACCACTGTACACTGCAATATTTATTACTACAAAGATCTAGGAGCTCTTACCCACTTTGAAATTTACAAGAACTATTCAAACCCCTCCTCATCTTGTGTTTTCAGATTTTAAAATTATTTTTGTGTTTGTTTTGTTGTATAGTGTAATTAGAAATACTTTTCTGAAGCTGGGCATGGTGGTGCACACCTGTAATCCCAGCACTCGGGAGGCTGAGGCAGGAGGATCACTTTGAGTTTGAGTCCCGCTGGGGCTACATAGTGAGTTCCAGGTCAGTCCCAAATACATAGTGAGACCCTGTCTCAAAAAAACAAACAAACAGAAAAAAAGAAATACTTTTCTGAATATATGACAATATTTGACATTTTAATGTTTTATGAAGAGCTCATATGTGAAAGTATACCTGAAGTATAAATAGATTAGCTTTTCATTTCTTGCAAATTAATGTTTGGAGACTATACAGCCTATAACTGGTTAATTTTATGCCTTCATTTTTCATCTATAAAGTAGTAACTGGTTCATATGATCAAAATACTAATAAATTCAAAGGCTCTGTGGTGATAACTTTACCTGCTCTTATATTTGATCATGTGCTTTTCCTGATAGTTTGCTTTAATATATATGGTTTCAAGAATAAAAGACTATGGAAACTTTGGAATATAGTACCATTAACATTTACAAAAATAGCTATATTCAAATTAGATGTCCTTAGGTGAGGTGAAATTATTTTCAGGTTGTTACCATGAAAATCAATGTAAAATAATACATTTTTTTCAGAAAAGTTATTTTCTCAGAAAGTTATAGAATAAAAAAGAAATACAATATTTAATATCTTACTTAAATCCTTAGTTGCATATTAGATCATGTGTAATAAGCCAACAGTGGTCTAGGTAACATTTCGTTGGTTATCACACTGCTAAACATTTCATATGTGTTATCTCCTTTATTCCTTGTAAAAACCCTTGAAAGTATTGTTACACTTTCCACTTTTAAGATGAAGCTGTGGTTCAGAAAAATTTAGTATATTACTTTTTAATTTGGCAGAGTCTTTTGAATTTCTTGGTCATAAACATCATTTACTGTAGCTTAATTTCATATATTTAGTATATTACTTTTTAATTTGGCAGAGTCTTTTGAATTTCTTGGTCATAAACATCATTTACTGTAGCTTTTAATTTCATTTTTTTTTTTTTTGGTACCAGGGTTAAACTCATGACCTCACACTTATGAGGCAGGTGCTGCATCACTGAGCTAAATCCCCAGCCCTCAAATTTTTTTTTTGGTTCTGGTGATTGAACTTGGGTCTTTGCGCTTGCAGGCAGGCCACCAAACCGCTGAGCTAAATCCCCGGCCCCACCTCAAATATTTTTTAATAAATGCATTTTTAGAATGGACAGACATGTAATATAAATATATAGTCTTTGTAGTCTAATATATGTTTGATGAGTATTTCTGTGGCTGATTAGGTATGTGACCTTGATTTTTTACTGTAACGAATATAAAAATACCTGTCTCCCATGTTGTGAAAATTAATAGATTTAACATTTGTAAAGTTCTGACCACAGTTCAAGTATATGAAGAACCCTAAACATTCTTATCTTCTTCCCATAATAATAATTGCCTTTACTATGACCCAAATTTTTTGTCTTATTTGTTGTGTGTGTACATGTTAAGTTTCTTTCTCACGACACTCCTACAAAGGTAGATTGTACATTTGTTCCACTTTAGAGTTGAGAAAACAGACTCAGAAATGGGTAGATCTTTGGATGAATCTCAGACAATATTATTCTAGAGCCTATGGTGTTAACTACTGTGTGATTTAATATCAGGTTATATATCAAAAACAACAGGTTAGATTCTGATACTTCAGTTGAGACTTTATCTCCCTGAAATTATCATCTTCTCTTCATCCCTACCATCTAGTTCTTTCATTATTAGATGCTGCCAATATAACAATATGTCTCCTGATCCTCAGTTGTCTCCTGGAATAGGTGTGTTGTAATGAGTGTTCACACACCTATGTCATTCTACAAGTATTGATCCTATGTCATTTGGATACATGTGCAGTAGTCTGAGGCACCTGAGAATCCTTTAAAGGAAAATAATCTCTGTGTTAGTCAGCTTTCCAGTCACTGGGACAAAATAATTGACACCTGGAACTTAACAGGGGATGAGGTTTATTTGGCTTATGGTTTCTGAGGGTTCAGTCTGTGGTAGGTTGGCTCTGAGGCAAAAATAGCAGGACAGAGGGCCTAGGAGTGGAGGAAAGCTGTTTAATCTGTGGCAGCTAGGAAGCCAAGAGAAACAGGAAGAGCTAGAGGGAGAGAGAAATCCTGTAACGGCATATCCATAACAATCTGCCTCCTCCAATGGAACCCACCAAATTCAACTATATACTCATCAATGGATTAATCCACTAATAAATAATCTTAAAACCCCACCTCTGAACATATGAGACTTTCAGGGAACATTTTAGATTTCTAGTATCAAAACCATTGTGGTTTATAAGGAACAGGTTGACCTTTTTTTTACTCTAGAAACATGTAGTGGTTTGAAATTGGCTTTTGGTTTTCCCTAAGGAACAAAAATTAACTCCCAAACCTCCTTTTCTCCTTAGTCTCAAAATACTACCCAAATGTATTTGACTTACTCTTTGTTTTTAAATGTGAAAACATTTCTCCCAGTCTAAAATTAGTAATGAAATGAAGCCATTTGGTTTACCAGAACAGCAGATCACTCTCCTAATACTGTCAAACTGGCTGTTTATATTTGTTTTGTCTTGATCTTTGTTCTCTTTTTTTCCTGTCTCTATTTATGTTCTTTTTTAAAATTCTTTTTTTCTCTTTCAGTTTGTCTTCTCTTTCTATCTCTACTGCCCACTGTCTGTCTTCTTATTTTGATAATTTTGTTTCATGTCTGTAAGGGAGTCAGTATTTTCCTAACAGTACCATATGTACAAAAGATGTTCACTTTGTTTTTAGTTTAAGTTTGGCAGATCATTTTTAGCCTCAGTGAGACACCTTTCATTGGGATCCTGAAAGTGTCAAGGCATCACTGTCTTCCACTTTTGCTCCTTCAAATATGACATTGTGGTTTTAGCTCTTGTTGACCCTTCTCTAAACCAAAGCTTTATAGTCTTCTAGCACACATTGTGAATTTTTCTTCTGATACTTTGGAATGAAAGGAAAAAAAAATTCTCTGAAGTTACAAATGGTTTCATTTACCAAAATGACTATTTCATTTGGAAAGTTTTGTCTTTTCTGTAGAAATTCCAGGAGTTGGGTGGGCTTGATGTCCTCTCTCCCTCTCCATCTCCCCACCCACACATTCATGTCAGCAAAGATGCTGAGAGCTCTGTTCCAGGTTTCTAGGAGGGAAAATGTTGATCAAGAAATAACAAAGATGCTGTTCTGCTTTTGTTTTAAATATGTAGAAAAGACCCTAGATCTCCAGAACTTTTTCTTGTATGACTGCCAAAATTTTTCATTATAAGGAAATACCACCATCTTGGTTTAGAATACTTATTTCATTGTAGAGCATAGGACAAATGCTTTCCAACCTTGATAATTACTCTCTGAGGCAAGCTTGGGGATATTGAGATGGAGGCCTTTCAAATCTGTATTTAATCTCATACTTACCATTTATTGGATCAACTAGTAGTCTCATTTATGCATGATCCACTTTGGCACTGTGAGCTCTAAATTTAGTATTACTTGTTAGATAGTCTCTGCAATACCCCGTCCACTCTCTTTATCATGAACAAGTTATTATAAGCAAGCTACCTTGTTTTCCCAAGATATCTCAAGAAAGGAAGAAATGAAAAATACTTTTTCTCTCCATTGAAAAATGTATTTAAAAACTGTACTGTTTTGCTTGCTGGAGTAACTTTGCCTAGCCCTGGTGCAGAGCATTCTCTCTTAAGCTTCTCATGGATCCACAAATAACCACTGCAAAAAAACACAAGAATTTCCTGATTGAAGCAAGTAGTGTCCCCTGCTGGTGTCTCAGGTTGTGTCCTAAAGCTAAGAATTGCTGAGAACTGGGAAAGTTGTGAAGCTTTTTATCATCACAAGCTGTGCAGTGTATATTTCAGGTAGTCTCTATGGGTTTGCTCACTGCTGTTGGCTCAGCTGTGGCTTTTAATGGAACCATATCTGCACTCCATCTCTTTCATTTCTCTCCTTTTATGAAAATAAAAAAATTGGATGCTATTTAAATATTCTCTACTTTTGTTAATTGAAAACTATCCTGCTGCCAGGCATAGCACTTTGGAAAACTGCCTTGCCCCAGCCTACTTTTCCACCCAGGTCGTTTAACCCAAAACCTGGACTTTGCTTTCCTTAGACTTTAATTCTTTTAAACCAAATGATCACAGAGAAACTTGGGAGGAGCCTACTTTTATTTGTGAGGTTTTCAGTAAAATTTAAGTAGAGTGTGGCTAGAAAACCAAACCCATGAAAAGCTGTGACTGTGCTGACACTAGAGGAAAACCTACAGAATTCTTCTTATACTTCTTGGTTTCTGGGGAAGGGTGGAGGTAGAAGGCGGGGGAGCTGTAGTACTGGTACATTTTGGTGAAGAGAGGAAGTAGGCTAGTTTGGTTGAGTTCTTTGTCACACATTGGTGTTTTAGTTTTAAAAGTTGTTCTAATTGTGTACATGTTCATGTGTGTGTGTGTGTCTGTGTGTTCATTCTGGCAGCTTTGGAAAATACAGAAAAGCACAGCAAATAAAATTGAATGATCAATTTCATTCCACAGATATAACTATCCATACTGTGTACAAAATATTTTCTTAACAGCACACTAACATTTTGAAACTTGCCTCATTCATCAGCACATTTTTTTTATTAAGTTTATTTGGTACATTTTAGGTATACAGTACAGTTACATTCATCATTGGGATCTTGTACCTTTACATGACAGGTCTTGGTTCTCATTTTTGCCCCTTGTCCCTGCTTTCCCTTCACTCCCTCCTCCCCTCCCCACTTACAAACACTTTATTTCCATTTTTTTCATTCCCTACCCTTCCCACTTTCCCTACAACTTTAGCCCTTTTCTTCCTATTTCACACTATTAATTATCCCATTAGGATCTTGTGTATTATTATAGTTTTTCACATCAGAGAAACTATTCGGTATTTACACACGTGTGACTTATTTATTTCACTTAAGAGTATATCCTCAATATGTATCCATTTTCCTATGAATGACTCTAATTTCTCATTCTTTTTGGCTGAGTAGTATTCCATTTTATAGAAAAACCACATCTTCTTTATCCATTTTCCAACTGATGGGCAAATGGGCTGTTTCCAAGTTTTAGCTATTACAAACTGTGCTGCTATAAACATTGGTGCACATATATCACTGTGGTATGATTGTTTTAATTCTTTTGGAAAGATACCCAGCAGAGGGATGGCTGGGTCAAATGGAACCTCTAGTCCCAGCTCTTTGAGGTATCTCCATATTGATTTCCGTAGTGGTTGCACCAGTCTGTACTCCCACCAACAATGGAGAAGGGTTCCTTTCTTCCCACAACCCCGCCAACATTTGTGATTGGTTGATTTCTTGATAGCAGCCATTCTTTGTGGGGTGAGGTGGAATCTCAGTGTTGTTTTTATCTGCATCTCTCAAATGACCAGTGATGTGGAACATTTTTTCATATATTTGCTTGCTGCTTTTACTTCTTTGTCTGAGAAATGTTTGTTCATTTCAGATGCCCATTTTTGAATTGGGTCTTTATATTTGGGGGGGCTGATTGTTTTGAGTTCTTTATATATTCTAGATAATAGTCCTTTGTCTGAGGAGCAGCTGGTAAAAATTTTTTCACACATTGTCGGTTGTCTCTTAGTTCTGTTGATGGTTTCTTTTGCAGTGCAGAAGATTTTTAGTAAGATGAGATCCCAGTTGATTCTTCCTGCTAGTTCCCGTGCTACTGAAGATTTGTTAATAAAGTCTTTTCCTATGCCAATGTCTTCAAGAGTTCTGCCTAACTTATCTTCCAGCAAGTTTAGTGTTTCTTTTTTAATATTTAGATCTTTAACCCACTTGGATTTTAGTTTAGTGCATGGTGAAAGATAAGGGTCTAGTTTTGATCTTTGGCAGGTTGAGATCCAATTTTTCCAACACCCTTTATTAAGGAGGCTATCTTTCCTCCAGTGGGGACGGTCAGCTCCTTTGTCAAAGATGAGGTAGCTGAGTACATCTGGAGTTTTTTTTGTGTGTCTTCCAGTCTGTTCCACTGATCCTCAGGTCTGTTTCTTTGGCAGTACCATGCTATTTTCATCACAGATCAGCACATTTCTTTTAAGTCATTAATAGTTTTAAAGATAAAGATACTTTAATGGTGGACGAATCATTTATTTGTCTAACTTCTATCATTAAACTTTTAGGTTCTTATTTCTTTTTTTACCAATATAATTATTTATGGTCATCTTCAATTCTTTGTATAGGATAAATTCCTAACAGGTGAAATTCTGATATCATAATATATATTTTAGAAGTTATTTTATACTTACGTATTGCTAGCTTGTCCTTAATTGGGCTGTACCACTTTGTGTTCCATTCACTTTAGTTTGACATTGCCCATTTTCTTCTCTTAATCTTGCATTTTTTAAAGTAGTATTTTAGTTTGGTAGAATAAAAATAGTAATTATCTCTCTTGCATTCTGGTGGGCACATAAAATGGTATTAATGCTGGGGATATCACTTTGGTGAGTCCTTGAAAACTAAATATAGAATTCTTATATGAACCAACAGCTCAGCTCTTAGCTAAATAACTGAAATAACTCAAGTGACTTGTATGATTTGTACATTGCAGCATTATTGACAACAGCCAAAATGTGGAAACAGCCTGAATATCTATTGAAAAAAGGAATAGAGAAACAAAATATGCACTCTCCATACCATAAAACATTATTCAGCCATGAAAAGAATGAGTTTCTGTTACATGCTATAGTATAGATGAACTTTGGAAACCTGTCCCAAATTAGAAAGGAAAGGACAAACATTGTAGGATTCCATTTGTATAGAAATACACCTAGAAGGCATAAATTTGTGGAGACAGAATATAATTAGAAATTACTGGGGTTGGGGCAAGTAGGGGATATTTAATGGTTATAGAGTCTCTGAAGTGCTTAAAGAATTTTGGGAATAAAGATGACAGTTGCACAATATTGTGAATGCCATTAACGCCACTGATTTATATTCTTAAAAAATGATTCAGGGGCCAGAGATTTAACTCAGTAGTACTGCGCCTGCCTTGCAGTCACAAGGTCCTGAGTTCAATCCTTAGTACTGAAAAAAATAATGGTTAAGATGGCAAATTTGTGTATATCTTACCACAAACAAACAAAACAGTGCATACATTTTGTTTTGAGAAAAGTGGTTTTAATGTACAGTGAACACAGTTTGTTCCAGATTTTTCCCATAAGAAATAATGGAGAACCAAATAATTGGTTCTGAGGCCCCCAAATTAAATAAGCTATGTGTTGTCTGGTGCTGAAGTGTCAGCCCTCTTTGTTTGTGTGAGTGTGACGCCTGACCCTACAGATTTATTTAAGTCAGATTTTTGGTTTGACTGTCAAGCAAACTTATGAACACCAAGCAGATTTTTTTTTTCTTTTTTTTGTACTGGGGATCAAACTCAGGACCTTGGGCTTGCAGGGCAGGCACAGCACCACTGAGCTAAATCCTCAGCCCCAGAAGATTTTTTTTTTAAACTGTGCTGTTCAAGTAGTAGTAAGTTTGAGTTTGGAGCCATTTGGTAACTGATATTTATTTATTTAATGACTGCTGAGGTTGAACATTGAAGAAAATATCAATTTGCCATTGACTTATTATGTTTTGGAGTTTTCCTGTTCTCGTTGATTTAAAATTTCATATATGAGGAATATTAAGCTTTCATATTTATGTATTGGTTTTTGCAGATAAGCTATGGTTAGTTCAGAAACTATATATAAATATGTAGGAAACATACAAAAATGTCAAAATGGAATAGGTAAAAAAGAATGGAAAGAGATTCCAGTCATTTAAAGGTAAACCTTTGCTCCATGCCAGTTTTTAATGTCTGTATTGTCCTATTGTTTGTATGCTTCATAAATTACATAATCAGCCCTCTATTTTAATTAATTAGCCCTGTATAAAGTTCAGTGCAGGAGACCCTGGTGCTATGGGCGCACCTTACCTGCCCTCGGAGGAATCACTGGGAGCTTCTCAGAAAGGAAACATCTCACTTGAGTTGGGAGGACTCCAAGTAGAAAGGTGTTTCCCTTCTGATGTACTCCGACGCTCTCTCACACGGAGTTAAGGCCTTGAGAGGTATCACACATTTAGTAATTAAAGAAAGCACTGTGATTCAAATTCTCAGTGTCAGGCTCAGGCTGTTTCAGTGACACCATGCCACCTCTTACAGAGTGGCTATTTACATTTAAAAACTGATGTCTTTACTCCTATGGATGAAGAAATCATGGCGTTCTTAGGTTGAATCATCTTTCTAATTAGAGTAGGCAAAATAATCAAGAAGCCCTCTAATCCTGCCTGCTGTTATTACCATATTCAATGCACCATTCAACAGACTTGCTGTTCCATGAGTAGGTCCATTGTTTTACAGAAGGGAATAAAAGGTGCTGTTGGCCCAAAGTGTGTGTGTGTGTGTGTGTGTGTGTGTGTGTGTGTGTGTGTGTCTTCATCCTTTTAGCAAGTGTGTAGATTCATGAAACCACCATCACAATCAAGAAATGCTTTTTCATCACCTATACCTTCACCACCCACTTTACAGCCAAATCCGATTCTCTTCCCTGTGCTATCTCTAACCCTTGATGACCACTCATCTGTTCTCCATCTCTACACTTTTGCTGTTTTGAGAATACTAAATAAATGTAATCATACCATGTGACTTGGACTTTTTTATATTGCCTGACTTTCAGCTAACAATAATGTCCTTGAGGTATATCAGTCATTTGTTACAACTAATGAATCTCAAATCAACACATCGTCACCCAGAGTTTATCGTTTATATTTTTTTCATTTTCATTGTACCTGTTTTACCATGGCTATTTTTAAATATTTGTGAGATAATTTTACTAACTGTCATCTTGGTATTTGTATCTATTAATTGTCTCTTTTTCATAGGGTTTGGTATCTTCCTTGTTTAAGGTATATCAGGTCATTTGCAGTTGAATCTTGGACACTTTCCTATGATTCGGATCTTTCAAAAACTTTCCGAAGCTGGGTGTGGTGGTGCATGCCTGTAATCCCAGCATTCCAGAAGGCTGAGGCAGGAGGATTGCTGCAAGTTTGAGGCCAGCCTGGTCTGCATAGTGAGTTCAAGGCCAGCCTGAACTACACAGCAAGACCCTGTGTCAAAAAAACAAAAAACAAACATTAAAACAAACAAAACACAAGAGTCTGTTGTAGCTACCTTTCTCTGACACCACTGTCACAGCTGCAACTCAGGTTACCCCTGGGAGAGATGTGTTCTGTCCCATTCTGGTTTCCAGTGACAGTGTCCTGGGGTGTCGTCATCGCTGCTGGAAAAGGCAGGCAAATTTCAGAGGGGACTCTCCCCCAGGCCTTTTCCTCCTAGCACTCCAAGGGGCAGAAGGTGCCTCTTTACTGCTTTCTGGGGGTGGAAATCCAGGTTCCCCTTTTCACTTTTTGGCAGTCCTGGGGGTTGAATGCAGAGCCTTGTGCCTGCCAGGCAAGTGCTCTATCTCTAGGCTCCATCCTCAGCTCAGGCTTCATATTCTGCACTGACACTGTATGTGAGTGTGGTTGGAAGGGGCACTTGTTACCAGCAGCTAAGGATAAAACTGCTGCCTCCCTGTGTAGCCTTAAGAAATGCCACCCTTGTGGGGGCGTTGGGGACCTTGTCTTTCCACACTGCCCTTTACTGCTCCTTTGGCTTTTACTACTATAGACAAAGCTTGCTGTGTAGAAATGTTCGACTATTATAGGGACTTGCTTCTGAGGACTGTGCTGCTGCTATTTGAAATACATATCTACTGTTTGTCTTCTTTTTTTCTAACCTGTTTTTGTTGTTTCTTTTAAATTTCATATTAATACCACAAACAGTTATTACAGCATTTAAGTTATCTTCCAAAATGTTGACAGACCCTGGATGTTGATGACTTTAATATTCTATAAACTCTTAAGTGACGCGTGCTTGAGAGTCTCTAGACACAACACTTCATACTAAGTAAGGCTGACGGTTAAGTGATGTGGAAGCCATTATCTCACCTTTGTGTTTGCGGGCTGCAGCCTTTGCCTGTTCCATAATAAATAAATAGCATTAGCATTGAGGAGTATTTTAGCACCTATTGAGAGCTCTTTTTAAAATGCCCACTATGCAAGGCTTTTAAAAATGAATGAGTACATTCTAACGTAACCTACAGAAAAGAGCAACACATCAATCTTTTTATCACACTTTTTTTTAGTAGTACTCATTTGCAGTGCATAGTGATTACTTTCCTCATGGGGAGCTGGTAGGAGTACACAACACATCTGAATTCTTTTTTCATCCCTCCTTCCTTTCCGTTCTCTGCATCTCTTTCCCTCCTTCTCTTTTGTAAAAGATCTCCATCTCTTTTCATATTATCTATTCCATGCATCCATCCTACTTATGAATTTAGATTCAGAAATCCTAAACAAAATACTGATAAATCAAAGTGAATGCTATAAGAAATGAATTATCTACTGTGACAAAATATGATTTATTCTATATTATAAAATCTGTCCTCATATAGATAGTATTTGGTTCAGTTAGAAAGCATAATAATCTCTTTGCCAAAAGAGCATTTGATAAAAGCTAGCATTTGTCATAAGTTATTCTGAGATAACTAGGAAAAGAAAATTATATTCTTACCATAATAAAAATAGCTATCTTAAACCAAAAAAACCAACATCCTACTTAATGGGAAATATTTTGGGGATTCCACCTAAAATCAGGAATAGGCAATTATACTATGACCATTATTATGAAGTTATTTTGGTTATTCCAGACAATGTAATAGTAAAAAATAGATGACATGTAACTAGAAAACTATAATTCATAAGCAATATAAGTATTTTATCTAGAAAATATAACAGCATCAACTTTTCAAGAACTTGTTAATTGATAAAATATTTGGCAAATAGAACATTCATGCTATTCCTATAAACACATAAAAACTATTTAGAGGTCTAATCTTTAGAATTTTTCACTCATAATACTAGAAAATCTAAAATAGGGACAACACTAAGAAAGATAATATAGCCTAGATAAACAACACTAAATTTCTACAGACTATTATTTACAGGTATTAATATATCATGTTCTGAATATGGAGATTAGGTATTTAAAAATTGCAGATATTTACAAATTATTTCAGGACTTTTGTACCATACCAGTTAAAAATACAAATGAAATTATTCTTCAGTGCACTTGAAAAATATAAGTAGACAAAAATTGCTAAGATACCAACATTATACCATTTCATTGTATAAAATTTCAAACTTACAGAAAAAAAAATAAATGTAGTACAGTGAATATTTAAACACTGACCAGACGAGTCCTTAACTTTTCCTGCTATCTCTAAATAGCAATTTAAACTAAATAGAAATTTAAACAAGAACAAATGGTCCACGAAGTCTGTTTTAAAATGGGCATAGACTGCAGACCCATTCCTTTCCTTTCCAGTAAAAAATAGCTCCTCTGAAAGCATTTCACCTAGCCAGACATGGTGGTGCACATCTGTAATCCCAGCACTATGGGAAACTGTGAAAGGGGGAGCACAGGTTTGAGCCCAGCCTGGGAAACTTGGCAAGACACTGTTTCAAAGTTTTAAAAGAGGACTGGAGAATGTAGCTCATTGTGAAGGCTGGCTTCAATCTGTAGTACCCAGCCCCCCACACGCACACTCTTCTAGCAATTTCTTTGTATGTGTGGGTACATGTGCACACAACTTGTCATGAACTTAACATGAAAAGTAAAATTTTGTGCTACTAATATTTCTGTTTTTCCTTTTATTCCTCTAGTTGTATTCATTGTCAATGTTATTGGATGTGTAGGTATTCATAATTAGTAGGGCTTATTACAAAAAAAAAAATACAGCTTTTAACATGTCTGTGTGTCCTTTTTTCCCCTTCCTTGTTTAATGCTTTTCTGTATTTAAGGTTGTGACCAGAGTTGGGGATGTAGCTCAATGGTATGATGCTTGGCTAGCATGCTTAAGACCCTGGGTTCAGTCCCCAGTACTAGAGGACAATGATTGTGACCACTGCTTTGTGTTATAAGATGATTAGAAGAGCACAGAAATGTACAAGGAGCTGTGTGTGGTGGTGCACAGCTGTACTCCAGGTACTTGGGAAGCTGAGGTAAGATTTCAAGTTGGAGGCCAGCCTGTACTACGTAATGTAGCAAGATCCTATCAGGAAGGAAGGAAGGAAAGAAAGAAGAGGTATAAGGAAGTTTTGTAAAAAATGATACATAGTTATAGATAGATTCAACTTTTTTTTTTTTTTTCGGTAGTGGGACTAGAAGTCAGGACCTTGCCCTTGTGGGGCACACAGTAGAACCACTGAGTTAAATCTCCAGCTAGATTCAACTTTATATAATATATGGGTAATAGACTAAAAAAAAAGTCAAAGGAAGCTGGGCATGGTAGCACACGCCTGTAATCCCAGCACTCGGAAGGCAGAGGCAGGAGGATTCTATGAGTTTGAGACCAACTTGGGCTACATAGTGAGATTATAGTTTTTTATTTATGTATTTTTGAAGCAGGGTCTCACTTTGTAGTTCAGGATGCCCTCAAACTTGAAGTGATCCTCTTGTCTCAGCCTCCTGAGTGCTGGGATTACAGGCATGCAATACCACACCCAGCTATATATAATTTTAATTTTTAAAACTTTGTTCCAAGGTTTTCTTTAGTGAGCTTGTATTGCTTTTATAAGGCTCAAAACCATTTTTACGGAAGAAATTGTAAAAGAAAGTATGCAAATGTAATTTGGCTTCCTTAATATTTTCAGTATATTCTTGACACGGAATATAATGAACTAGGGACAGTATGGCAGATATTCCTTCCCCAATTTTAATTACAACTAAAATCATACATATTTAAGTAGTTAAGAAATGGGTTACCTGAGTACAGAAAAAAATCACCCGATCCCTCAGCTTAGAAGTAGAATACAGAAAGTGTCTCGCACTCCTCTTGGTTTCTAGTCAGGTCACAAGCCCTCCAGCTGACTTTTTCAGTCCAGACTCTACTTAAACGAAGGTACATTTAACTTGGAAATGCCATTTAGCTTTTGGCCGGAATTGCTGCTGCAGAGGAGCTCCTGTAGATGTGAAGCCTCAGGGAGTTCTCTGAGTACACACATTTTCACACATCTGCTCATGCAAAAGCCCCAGTGTGAGCATTAGTGCTCAGGAATGTGATGTGGATTCGGGATGCTCTCCACAGGATTTTGGCAGGTCAAGGCGAACATTATCTCGCTGCCATATGTTTTTTTAGGGTCTTCAAAGGGAAATCATATGCATTTCCTTGAACTGACAAGCTGAATTTTCCTACAAACAACAACAAACTCAGTCAAAATAAGTTTAAGAATATATAAATGTAACGTTCATATATTTAGCTTCTGTTGTCAGAACAGCAATGAAAGTTGATGGCTATTGGAATTCGCATACAGTTTGCATTTACTCTGATTTGTGTTTAAATGGTCCATCTCAGAAAACCTAGTCCAACAGACAAGGACAAGACCCCATATTTTGGTTAAGTCCTTTTTATGTCTCCCTGCCCTGCACTTCCTAAGTGCAGCATAGGTGTGACCTGGTTGTCCTCGTCCCCAGTGCTTCCAGCTGACTGCACTGATTCCTCCAAATGGACACACCTCTGAACAGTTGTCTGGTATCTGGCATAGATCTGGCATGCTCAGTCTAAAAACAATCAGGAACCCCACATGACTCTGAAAACTTCTGCTTTCAAAAGTAATAATGATGACATATACTATATACAAAGCCGGTTATCTGTTTTTTATCATTCTTGAGCAAACCCAGTCCTTTTCATGTGTGGCTTTGACATTCAGTAAGCACTCATTAAATGTTGACTAACCCTTTTTGTCTTTTTCATTCTCCTCTTTCTAGTCCCTCTAGAGAATGCTATATAATCTGTCCAGTAGTTTGGCTCTTTTATCCTGCATACGTATTATTAGACATTCAATAGAGAAATACCACCCGTGTTGGCAACTGGATGGTCCACGTGTCATGGACAGCATTTTAGTTGATTTTCCTCAGCATCCAGGTGGACAGATTCAGTCTTACTTCATTCCCTGCAATACCTAGGACCTCCTGTAGAACTGAACATGGTTGGCAACATGGAATAATCCCTAATCACTGTTTGCTCTCCTGTTTTGTAGATGAGCCTTGTTGCAACAGTGTCACATGTAATCAAATCAGTCTTCCAGTTCTCTTATACAGTGTACTTTTTGGTCTGGCAAATGTTGTTTAAAACAGTATTTAGGATGCACTGCCCCTCCCCATTTGGAGAGAGGTCAGATACCCCTGACTTCATTTAAAAAAATTTTTTTATGTTTGTTTTTTTAACACCAGAAGTTTTCTGTTTGATTATTTGGCTGGAAAATTTATTTTTAAGACCCAGGATTCTGCTGTACAAGATGAAACATAGGTTGATCTTATTATCATTTTAATATATTAACAAATAATTCATCTTGAAATCTTTTTCTAGGATCTTTAGCTACCACAATCGTAGATTTACTTGGTTTGAATTTATCAATTTATTAAGTAAGAGTTACAACATAACAATCTATCCTCCTTAAGGTTGTTCACTACATGATGTTATAAACTGTTCTTTTTTAGATCTTGGAGCTCCATGGACATATTGGTCTTTTTGTATTCTACATACCTCACAGCGTATTGGTATTTTGGCGTTAGTTCTTATATATCCCCTGTTGGGTTTCTTTTGGGGGGGAGTGGGACGGGGAGGGGTATGGCAAACATTCTTGGCTTTTTCTCTTCACTAGTTTTACTCAGTGAATTACTCATTTAGTTACATAAAAATGTTCTTTGGTTCTAATATATGGAAGATTTTCAGTCCTTTGAAAAAATGGTTATAGTCTATTTTCCATATATTACTCAACATTACAGATCTGCCTGCCAAACGATCCCAGGTGTGGGATTGCAGCAGGTAATTTCCTGAACAGTATGGTACAGATGATTTTCTGTGTTAGAAGATGCTATCGGCTCACCTGGCCTCTTAGTGACAGAGAAATCCTTTGTTTATTCATTTAGTAGGCAGATTAACCCTAATGAATATTGGCTTCCTGGAAACAGATACAGGTGACAATGGCAAAGTGAGGAGTGCGGAGAGCTAAGACAAATTCCCTTTTCTTTCTTCACTTATAAATAATGGTGGCTTTCATAGGAGAGTGTTTTAAATCAGAAAGGAATGCAAAATATTTGAACTAAAAAGCTAGATTTAAATAATCAGCCTTTAATTTTTATTTTGAATGTCTACATATGTAGATGTATATTCTTTTCAGAAGAACTAAAGAATTTCTGATTTTTTTCAGACACCTTTGAAAGTTTTGTTTCCATTATTTTTCTTTTTTCATCTAAGATTGTGTTTCACTGTGCTGTCCAGGCCAGCCTCAAATCCATTACATTTAAATGAATATATTTAATTAAATACTTCATGCTGCTTTGAGCAGAGCTATTCAGTTGAATGGGAAAATGCATTCCTAATATGTCCTGGTACTCAGTTAAAATGTTGTGAATTAAAGAAGTGTAACATTCATCAACCTCTCTTAGGACATGAAAGAAAATGTACATTATTCTGTGTGCATTTCTTAGTTGTGTCAATGACATCAATTTGTTTTCTCAGGAGCAAGAGTGAATCTCTTCTGGGCATCAGAAAATTGTTCATAGAGTTATGCTATAAGTTGTAGAAAGTTCATTAAGCTATTTTAAATTCTTTGCTTTTTATTGTTCTCGTTATATTTGCAAAAGTCATTTTTATCAGTACAATTTTATGGATATTTGGCATAATTCTTAAAAATATATGATGAAAATGAAATGTTTGCAAATGCAACTTTAAATTTTGCCTACTGAAGGATGGAATACTTTATAGCCTTTTTCCATGAATGGTTTTTGAGATACGTTATTCCCAAGACAGGAATGTATAGACACAGATGTGAAAATCTCTTAATGCTCAGCCAAACTTTTCTAGGTCTTACAGCTATGATTTATTCTGCACTCTCCAAAGACTCACAGAATGTCTTCTTTTACATAACTTTATCCATTGGAGGAAAAGTTAAAATTCTTCCCCTCCAAATGAGAAATGCTGAACATAGGCTTTTCAAGATGCCTTTTGTACTCGACTATAAAAGCTCTCAAATTTCAAGGAAGAAGTGAAAAAACAGAGTTTACCTTTCTGTGAAGATTTAAAATTTATGATTTCTCCTAGGTATGGGATTGAGATTCTGCTAGAATCATGTTATGGGAAATTCTGAATAAGATAAGATATACATGGATTACAGGCAGTAGTAAATTTTGAATGAATCTTTTGGTTTTTATTTAAGATTACTTTATCCTTAAAACTAATGTTTCTATAACCTCTGACCGAATTCAGAAGATCCAAAATACTTCCAAGGGTGAGACTTTTTCCTTGCCTGTTGTGAGCAGTTGAATTCATTCCAGTTGTGTGGTGCACTGTGTAGCATGTAGGCACATCAGAAGTATATTTGCACATTTTTAATTTGCATGTCCTTGCCAAAATACGAGGTAACACTTTACTCAGTTGTCAGCACTGTTTACTAAGGTATTGGAAAACAAGAAAGCAATATATATAT
>NW_022900925.1:25086206-25099477 GCF_012274545.1 Fukomys damarensis
ATATACACGTGTCGTATTATCTTCACATGAGCCTCTGTCTGTATTAAATGGATTTTTCTTTTCCTTTTAGTGAAAAACCAAAGGACAACAGTCATTATACGATTTTGTATTTTAAGTATTTTCATAATCCAACATAAATTGGCCCACCCAAGGATTATGTCTGTCTTGTAAAGATGTGTTTATATAGTCATTGGGTGAAAGATTGCAGAAGTCAAACCACTAGTTTTGAAAGTTGAGCCAGACCAGGAAAAATCAGGATACAATTTGGCACTTATGGAGACGAAATGATTTCCTTTTTAGCTGCTGATTTCTACTGGGAAATGTATCCTTGGACTGAAAATTGCATCCGGAAAAATGTTTATGTAGTGTTTTTCAAGTGACTGATTATTCTTCTAACCTTTAACATGAACTGTGTCTAATTTTGGTCTCTCTTAACCCTTTCATGACTAGGAGATTTTTCTTTTTGTGGGAAACATTACAAATGAATATGTCATTCCTACTTTGGACACAGGCATGTGTTTCGTACATGGTAAAAGAATATAAAATATATTAAGAATTCTTTTTGTGGGCCAGGGATTTAGCTCAGTGGTTCTACCACCTGCCTGGCGAGCACAAGGTCCTGAGTTCGATCCCTGATACCAAAAAAAAAAAATTTTTTTTTGTGTGTTATTTTTCTAAGCAGGTAGTAAAACACTCAGAGTTGTCCCCCTTGATCACAGGCACTTACTTTTATATTATGATGCACCATTAGTCTGTTTGAGCTACTACATTTTCTGCTTTCACTCCTCTTATCGCCCGAACACGTCATAGGAAATTCTTGATATTTTCAAGGGTAATAGTTGACCCACAGGTCTTCACAAAGATCAAGACTTGCTATATTTTCTTTCCTGACTTTTAGTGACTTATCTAGTGAAACTGTTTCTAAATACTTTCCACCACAGGCTATAGGGTATCTACTCCATGTTATCTCCACGCAGGGACCTCAGTTGACAAATGTTTTATCATTGAATTATTGCAAATGACTTTGGCAGGTGAAAGGGGACACAGAAGGTTTCTCGGTGGTCATTTCTATTCACAGCTCATGGGCTAGAATTCAGCTGTCCAAATATAAGAGCAAATAGATGTACTTTGCTATCTAAACTTGTAATTAATTTCCTCAGTCGAACTAGCTACATTCTCATATTGGAAAGTGTAAGTTATAGAATATCTGCACAAAACATTCTGCTGAAGACTGTTGGGCCAGAACTTTAAAGAGGTTGGGAAGTTTAATTCCCTCTGTGTCTAAAGGTGGGAAAGAAATAAAAATCACCAGACTTCAAAATAGGTCACTCATCCCTAATCTGAAAGTCTGAAATCTGCCAACATGACACTGAAAATATTTTGGTTTTTGGAAAATTTTGGATTCTTGAAATTTCTTTGAAATTTTTGATTAGGATGCTCGATCAATAGACTCTATGTAAATATTTCACAATCTGAAAAACTAAAACTAGAAGTAGCTCTTGTTTCAAATATTTCAGATAAGGGATGTTTAAGTTGTAATGCCTAGCATTGTTGTTAAGCTATTGCTTACAAATTATTTCTCAGGTGACCGCTTTTTTCCTTTTTTCTCTTTCTTCACTTTCTTTTCCTTTTATTTTATTTTATTTTTTTTTTGTGAAAGGGGACTACAAAGTGAGAAGAATGATATAAATACCCCCCCCACACACACTGCTTTTAGGTGCCTGAAAAAGATCATTTAAAGAGCACACACTTGAAAATAATGTTTTGCCGAGAGGAAGTCCTTTTGTTACATAGCTCTTTGAAGGAAGGATCTGTACCACATTTGTGTGGCTTTGGAGAAGATACTCAACAAAGAAACACCACAATTCCCATTGAGGTCAGAAAATGTGATTAAGGAATATGAATGTAATTACCCAAAGTTTGGCTTTTCTTTTAAAGAACTCATTCATTTTAGATTCCTTGATACTGTAAATCTGACAACTAAATCTGGTTTTCTTTTGGAAGCCTTCCACCAGTAATAGTGTGAGTCAAGGATGAGTCCATAAAAATGAAGTCTATGGAGTAAGAACAGCCTGAGCTATATTATGTTTTAACTTAAATCAGATTGTATCTATGGCTGATCTGCAGCAGGGCTATTGCGTAGAATGTGCAGAGCCCCATTCAGGTTCCTGACTTTATTTGATTGTTGCACAAGCGTGTTTAAAGTTACCAATAAATTTACATTTAAGTTCACATTGCAGTTAGTGCTGAACATAGTAATAATAATAGATTGGGAGTATATTCTGTGTTTTTAGACAGAATTTGACAGGTAATAGATGTACCTTTAGTTCTTCTGTGTCCTAAATCATTTGACAACTATATAAAATGTAGCACTTGTAAAAAGTATTGGTGGGAGTGAGAAATCAAGTAACCCAGGAGTTTGTGAGAGACCCGTTAGCCCTCCATTGTGTTGTTTCTGCACTGTCTTGTCAAACATCTGGAAACCAGCATGTTTGCAGTTGTCTCACAACATGATTTTGCATTTACATCATTGTGCTAGCTGGTAAAAAAAAATTTTTTTTTTCCAGGAAAAAAATCAGCAACTTTTGGTCTGTCACAAGGTCAAGTGATGATTAGTGATTTGGTCTCTTGTAAACACATGGTTAGCATAGAACAGCTAAATCAGTTCTCAAAAATTTGGTAACTATTAGAGTACTTCCTAAGTCACTTCCGGATGTCAGGCCGAAGGTGGAGAGAGGGACAGAGCTATATTGAGTTTTCTCAGGTTTTCTATCACAGGGATTTAATTTGGCAGCTGATCTAGCCAAGGAAACACTCACGCAAGTGCAGAGCTAGACAGGAAACACTTTTGAAAGTGCTGTTTTGATAGAGGATCATGAGATCAGGCAAATAGCTGTGAACTTTGTATGTAGCCTAGGCAGTGGTGCACTGGGCAAGTGACCTGAGGGTGTAGAATAAGAAAGGAAATTAAAATGAGGAGGACAGCCAGAGAACTTTCCTCAAAAGAAGAGTGTTAAAAATTAAGCATTTCTTTGAAATAGAGGAAAGCATATTTGATTATTTTGTTGTTTTTTTGTAAAACCATCACCATTCACCTTTACGTTTTTAACATGACTACAAGAGCTACCTCCTCAATTCTAACCATCTTTTTATAGCTCTCAGAAGGAAAACATGGCACTGAGCAAAGGTTTTACTTTTGGAAGATGGATGTTTTATGATGATCGTTTTTGACAGCTTGCTCTGGTTACCATGTGTCTCTTAGCCCTACCGGTGGGTCACTATTTGTCAGGAATGAGAATATGTCTGCGACCAGCTGCTTTATAGCAGCCAGATTAGATTTTCAAATGCTAAGGCCTCTGAGATATGAAAGCATGTTGGAAACATTGAAGGGGGCTGTGCTGCTCTTGTGCATAATGTTGGAGACGAGGAGACCCGGAGTGCCCTGTTTTGGGAGGTGCCAGCGCTCAGTTATAGGTCCTTCGTTTTATACCTTTGATTCATCTATCACTTCTTTGTCTTTTCTTGTCCATTTTTTACAAACTCCAATTTGAATTAATTCTTTCATTGAACCTCTTTCAAGGTTTACGGAAGCCAGACAAATCATTTTGCATAGAAGAACGTTAAGTTGTGTATGGCTTAATTGCAAAGTTTAAATGAATAAATCCTTATCTGAACTTCTCAGGCTGCTGACACTTTTCTGTAGCCCAGCACTGCTTCTTGTTTTGTTGGTTGGGGTTTGCAAAGGCAGTGCTGTCTTTCACAGTATCATCACCCACTCTGTTCCTGTGACTCAAGATGGAGCAGATGGGTGATGCTCCCGTGGCATCTGTCCAGTTGTTGTAATCACTTATTTGGGAGACAGCTGAAATGCCCACATTCACCTTTACTGAGTTTGTATGACTAATTTTTAATTTACTATAAACACTTTCGTATGTGAAGTTCTTTCAGATGCTTATTAATACTTTATAATTGCACAAGTATTTCTCTCAATTTTAAATCCCTGAGCTCCTCAAAAGCTTAACAAAATATCTCTCCAGTTAATTAAGAGAAAACTAATCTGTACAATTTCCATATCACCATTCTTTCTCTTATATCAAAAGAACAATCAATACAACCCAAGGACCCCATTCATCAGAGTAACCACAAATGGATCCCTAATTACCTCTTGCCTGGGACTCTACAGAAGCACCCAAATTAGCTTGATAACCAGTAGTCTCTCAAATCCTGCCTCTTCCCCCAGTTTATCTTGCATAGCTCTGATAGAAACTTCTTCCTAAATACTGCTTTGATCATGTCACTCCTGTTCTCATTATTTTATCCCATTCACAGCATGGGTTCAAACTTTTTTTGGTTATTTCTGGTTTTTTTGTGTATTTTTTTTTTTTGTACTAGGGATCGAACTAAGGTCTTTGTGCTTGTGATATTGCTGTTGTTTTTTGAGGGGAGGTTGTGTTTTGGAGACAAGGTCTTGCTGGGTAGCTCAGGCTGGCCTTGAACTCATGGCGATCATCCTTCCTCAGCCTCCCAAGTGCTGGGATTGCAGATCTGTGCCACTATGCCCAGCTTCAAATGTTTTGAGTAGAGATTAAAGCCATACTTGTTCTGAATCTCCTGTGTAAGCACCGTCCCTTTAGTAAAATTGACCTTCTTTGTAGTTTCATTGGGCTGCAAGCAGGTTAGATCCCAGCTTCCAAAGTCAGCATCAAGAAATGTTCCTACTGGCTTCTTGGGAGTTTTCCTACCAAAGCCATGACAGTCAAAGGTTCTGACTGAAACAGGAAAATCAGGGAACTAATTGTTTAATCTAGATTCAGAAAAGTGTTCCTCACTTTGATGGATGCTCATTCCCTTGATATATTTTATATTTATGTGTGTGTGTGTGTGTGTGTGTGTGTGGTACCAGGGATTGAACTCAGGACCTTGCCCTTGCAAGGCAGGCACAGTGCCACTGAGCTAAATCCCCGGCCCCTATTTATCTTTAATAATATTGGAGTGGGGCAGATACTAATGTTGCTTAACTGCATGCGACAATGCCTTGAGTGGAGCTCTTCAGTGTACTGGACAGGCTGTATGGTGAGATGGCATTTGCATACCATCACCTTTCACAGATGTGAAGCAGTAATAGGCCAATGAACTCCAGTAGCAGGTGCTCTTGGCTCTTAGGCAGGTTGTGATGACTTCATGCAGCATTCTGTATTTGGCTAAGGATTACCTATGATTTTTCTCTGGAGTCCACACATACTTTATTTTCATAGGCAGATAGATACAAAGAAGGTTGTAAATTTTGCAATAGAAAAGTTGGCA
The DNA here is from genome assembly GCF_012274545.1 of Fukomys damarensis. Classification (NCBI taxonomy): domain Eukaryota; kingdom Metazoa; phylum Chordata; class Mammalia; order Rodentia; family Bathyergidae; genus Fukomys; species Fukomys damarensis. Next base: position 25,091,511 of record NW_022900925.1, read on the forward strand.
TTGAGTTTGAATGTCGTGGAGTCATTTCTTAGCTTGTTCATTTGCACAGCTTCCTGTGGTGTCTTTGTATCTCTGGGGTAACTTTATATCAGAGTTTGTGCCAAGGATCCTGTAAGTATTTGCCATAGTGGGTCTATCTTTCTATGAAAAGTTAATTGCCTTTATTTTATATGAGTCCTCTTAGCTTTTTACCCTATTAATTTCCTCAGGAAAAACTGTTTATAATAATTTTAAAATATCTTGAATTAATGAGGAATTTTAGCAGCTTGGTACTCTATGCAAGAAATATGTAAATTATTCTACAGATAAAGAAATTGAGACTCAGACTGTAAAGTGATTTAACCTATGTAAATCAGTTAGTTGTAGAGATAAGACTAGCCAGCCACATTTCTTAAACTCCATTCTCTTCATTGTTATCTCTATAATTGATACATTTATGTATTTGACTCATGCATCAGATCTATAGTTGTATAAAATATGTAGAATCCTAGGATCTAGGGTGAACTCTGCTAATATCAGCTATGTTGACCTTTTCAGAATGTTTCTAGTGTTTCCTCAGGTTATTTCTGAGATGTGTTCTGGAGGAAAAAAAAAAATGATGTGAGCCAGGCATGGTGACACATGCCTATAATCCTAGCACTCTGGGAGGCTGAGACAGGAGGATTTCAAATTTGAGCCTAGCCTAAGCAACTTAGCAAGCCCCACCTCAAAATTATTTTTAAAAAGAAGAGTGGGTTGCATGGTAGTTCAGTGTGAAGACCCTGGGTTCAAACCCTTGTACCATAGAAAAATGTTGAAAGAAACAACCAAACTATATGTTTATAATTTTATTATTCTAATTCCATTAGAAAAAGTAAGTCATAAAGACATTAGAGAGTTTTTACTTACTAATGTTCTATTTCTTAATGACATCACTGAGACAACAGCTGAGGAGGGGGGTTCCTGACTCTGATCATTGAAATTATTTTATTTCCTATTCCTCTGCCCAGGGCTTAAGTTGTGAATTAGTTATGAAAATAAAGATGAGGATATAAATTACAATTCATGAAACAAATGAATAATTTTATACAGTTAAATCAAATTGATTCTAATCTTTCAAGTGTGAACAGTTCGTCTTTGAGATTCTAAAGTAAATCCCAACTCTGGATTCCCCGTCCACCTCCATGAACTTACTTCTTCATCAAGGCCTTTCTTCTGAGTCCTGTGAGCCTCCCGGCCTTTTCAGCCCATAGTGGTCTGCACTTCTCTGTTTTTCTTTCCCTGAGAGTGCTGATTAGTGACTTGCGGTGTGGATTCTGATTTATCACAGACCAGAGCTGCCCCTAAGGGGCTGAGCAGAAACACTCATGAAGGAGCCCTGATTAAAAAGAGTGGTAATGAAGACAAATGTTTCAGAGGGAGTTGAGAGAGAACCAGTCCTTGGCATTCCCTGTAGCTCCTCTGAGCTTTTGAAAAGGAGGCCGTGGTAGCCAAAGGAAATATTTCTTCTTTGTTGTTTATTTCTCATGGCACTGGAAACATTTTTCTTTTCCTCCTGGGTGTTCTAATTCTCACTTGTTAACTGCTTTTCATGCAGGGTTGCAATTAACCCCTGGCAGATACCTCACCATGTTCCACTTATAGTTACTCCATCCCCAAAGAAGTTTTTAATGCTTTGACCTATAACCATTTAATTCTTCAGACTTGACACTTTTGTCTAATTTCTCAGATCATTAAATTACACTTCTGGGTTTTTTCTACTAATTTTTTACTAAATTTGATGTTAGGTACATATAATCATCTTCTCTTATTTTAACAAGATAATACCAGAGGAAAAAATAAATTCCCGTCCGTTTGGTAATTTTAATCATGACTAGGACAAAGTTTCACATCCAATTTTATGTCCATAACTAAAGACACGATTTCCAAATTCCTTGAGTATATTTAGGAACTGCAGATAAGTACAACATTATTACTTGAACTTGGTCTTTGAGCATCTCTCAAGGCAGTAGTTTCTCCATCTTGGGATGTGTAAACCACTATCACTGCACTCATCAAACTTAATGTGAAGTCTATTTTCTCTTGAAATGTTCTCTAATATTGGAATTAATTATAAGGCTATAGATTAGTTGTGATAGGCTTATACAATGGATCTCTGAACTACATTGCATGGTCAGTATATCACATTTAGAACACTTGAGTGAAGGATAAAGTGCCTTCGAAGCTAAGAAGCGTTCTGGTGAGGAAGAGCAAACCACTATGTATATACCTGCAAACTTTATTAGATGCCAAGGAGGCAAGGTAGAGATGAAGAGAGACGAGATAAATAAATAGAAACCACCTCTCCATTGCCCCACAAATGAGAAACTCTTTACCAGATAAATATGGACTAACAGGAACATATCAAAGAATCCAAGTGAAGTTTATAAACACCATCACCCCTGATTTATCACTTGATCTACTGAAGGGTTTGAATTCCAGAGGCAGATCTTGATCCAGTCATCTGGATTTCTTTTTATGGAGGAAGTCTCACTGTACTTAGAAAACTTGGTCAGATATTCAGTGCTACAGAAAAATTTAAATCCAGTTGAATGGACAAGCTACTAAAAAGAATCATTAGTGTGTGTGAATAATCCCAGCACTCTGAGGCTGAGGCAGGAAGATTCACCTGAGTTCAAGACCAGCCTGGGCTACGTGGTGAATTCAAGATGAGCCTGAACTACATAGTGAGATCTTATCTAAAAAAAAAGAAAAGAATCATCAGTGGGAGAAAAATATTTCAAGTTAACCCTTTAGAACTTTGTGAAATTTTTACCTCTCAAGCAAAACAAAACAGAACAACAACAAATAATAATACTGTTTTTGAGCTTCAAATAGAAGTTACTCCATTCTGATGAACATCTGAGACTAAAGATTAAAGAGCACACACTGAAAGAAGGGCGGGTTAGACCTTTCATACTCATGTCATTTCTGTAGAGGTTATGTCTCTTCTAAAGATTAAACTCTTCCCCAAGTACAAAGACAAGGTCATTTGGGGTCTGAGTCTAGGCTAAATGATGTCAAGTACAAGGTCTGTAGGCAAAACCAAAGATTGTTGCAGCTCATCTGCCAAGATATGAAGATTGAGACTGCTAGACTGATCACTAAGTTTCTAGAATTACTTGAGGAGTGTGCTCCAGGATAGTAGAATTCCATGCAAATTTGGCCAGTTAAGATTATTTCTGTTAACTGGAGACAAAAGACTTAGTAATTTTAAAGACTAAAACCAAATCCCCCCTCAAGTACTTCCCAGCGTGAAATACTAGCATTCTGTTCTGTATTTTTCCTGGCGTCAAATATGCATATTAAGATTTCATGGATATCTGAATCTTTCTTTGAAGATCTGGGAACCAGATCAGAACTGGATCAGAAAAAACAGATAGAAATGAAGGAAAAGGAAATAGGTTATTTCCCTAGCCTCTTGAAGTGAGAGAATGGAAGGGAGATTTCTTTGACACTCATTGGCCTATGGAAGCATAGAATCTTGAATAATTACTATCTTTACTTCCTCTCTATGTAGTTCTTTAACAAGGTATATTGTAGACATACCTAGAATGTGATTTTCACATATGCATTCCCAAGATCCATGGAGTAATTGACTTTGCCTTTGTGCTTAGGGAGGAGTTTAATCTTTAAGGAGAGCCCTTGCTTATTCAACATACATTTTTTAAATTATTTATTTATTTATTGGTACCAGGGATCAAACTTGGGACCTTGTGCTTGCAAGGGAGGTGGCAGCACCACTAAGCTAAATCCCCGGCCCTCAACATATATTTTAAACTGACCTACAATAGTGCACATTTGTGGGATGCAGTTGTGATATTTCAGTACATGTATATAATGTGTGATGATCAGATTAAAGTAGTTGTCAGTCATTAACTATTTGCACAGTATTACCCTAGTATACTACACAACATTAGATATTGTTCTTCCCATATTACTGTATCCTGTACCAATTAACTAACCTCTCTCCATCTACTCTTCCCCAGACTCTTCAGAGGCAAAGCTCTCACTCTTGATAACAGATTTATTCTTCTTCCCTCTTCAATTTTAGTGAGTTAATCCATTTATAAAATGAAAGTATCGGACTACTGGACAATTTCTCGATCCTTTTAGTTCTAGAGTGATGAAGAAATACAAGTTGGGAGAACCATAATGGTGGCGTGTTTCACTACTACTATTTGGGAGGTAGTTGAGACAGAGTCTCACTGTGCAGTTCAGGCTGGCCTTGAACTTGAGCCAATCCTCCTGCGTTGGCCTCCCAAGTGCTGGGATTATAGGCATATGCCATCATGCCTGGGCCTGCTGGGGCATTTTAGAAGCAAATCGAAGTACTAATTATGACATTTCAAGTTAAAGATAGTTAACATTAATTGTGCATATACTGTGTAGTTATATAATTAAATTTACAAATGTGTTATTTAATCCTCATATTGATATATCAGTGTATTATCCTTAAGAAAAGTTAAAGATTAGAGAACCTATTCATAAAGAACCCCATCAAAGATGTCAAGAACCATCTTTTAGATTTTAAATGGCTTTAATTATGTTGGGACACCATATATGGTTCTTGCAATTAAAAAAAACAGAATCATAATAAAGCAAGTTTTTAAAAGAACTGTTTACATAAATTAATTCTCTACTTTTCTCATAGACACTTTCTAAATAAACCATTATAAGAATTTAGTAAAAGCAATATATTTTATCCACAGTTTGAGTTCATGTTATCAAACTCCTTTCTTGAAAATAATTTCAAATTAAATTTATGACTGCCTGAAGTCTCCATGATCTGACCTGAGATCAAACTGGGACTGTCAGGAACACTGAGAACCTAGCCTACTATGTGCCCAGTGCTGTGCTTCCTACCTCTCGTAATAATATAAGGTGTTGTCATCTTCATTAAAACAGATGATTATAAATGATTTCCCAGCAGCTGGTACTTTTTGTCACTCAGGACCATTTCTTTTAATTCAAGGATGTACTGTTCTGGGGAGCTCATTTAAGGCTGATTTTGCTATACTAATCAGATTACATCAGCGTCAAGTGCTCACTAATTAACACAAAATTTATATCAGCATTAGCTAAATGTCATTTCACCACAGTGCCCTGAAATAATCTTTTTATTCCTTTGAGTTAGCACACCATCGCAGTGTAAGTATTACAAACAAGTTAATGACAGAATTTAAGCCTTTGTTCTTCAGTTAGGAATAGCTGGAAGACAGCACTTCCAGAGCTCTGATGGGAAGTGTCCTCTCTGCTTTTCATCTGATCTGATATTTTACCACCTTGAGGTCCTCTGCACTGAGCAGGGCTTGGCAGATGACTGCTGCTGCCTGTTTTTATGGAGCCCACAGACTTGAGAGTTTTCATATTTTTAAATGATAGGGAAAAAAAAAGATGAATAGTATTTGGTAAAACCTGAAAATTCTGTGAAATTCAGAATTTAGTGCTCATCAATAACATTTTAATAACATTGATGTTTAATAATAGTCATGGTCATCATCCATTGATTTATTCATTCACTCATTCATGTGTCATTTGGCTGCTTTCTCGCTCTGATGACAGAGTTAGGTACTTGTAACAGAGACCACATGGACCAAAGAGTTTTATTATCTGGATCTTACAGAAAACACTTGCAGACTGTAAGGTCTAGTCCAAACTCTTTCCTTCTGTGACACATGAAACCTCCTGTGTGTTTCTGTCGCTGCCTCTCTCTCTCTCTCTCTGTCTGTCTCAGGATTGTATTGGGCATTAAGATGCTTGATACACATTGAATTTTATACTTCAAATAGATATCAGTGAAGCTGTTTTTTAAAAACTTGGTTTATTACTTACATTTCTTTAGTTCCAGAGACAAAATACCTGACCCCCAAAGTTAAAAGGGAAGGGGTTCATTCAGCTCACGGTTTGTCGAGGTTTCAGTCCATAATCGGCTGCTCCAAGGCAGGGTGGCACATGGTAGAAGAGCATCACAGAGGAGAAACCGTTCATGGCTCCCACACAGTAGCAAAAGCGACAAGGGAGAGTTTAACAGCATCTTTCTGCCCATTTTTGTCTTATTCCGACTACTTAGGGGGGGCAGCACTCACACCCTTAATCCTAGTGCCCTCGGGCCTAGCATTGCACCATGAATCAGTTCCAGCCTCACACACACTAGATCCAGGCAATTTAAAACCCCATGAGGCTTTTGGGGGCATCTAAATACAAGCCGTAACACTTGCTTTACTACTATTAGCAGTTATTAGTAGTATTATTATGGTGGTTTTGTTTTCCACAGTGCTTACTGGTACAACTGATTCTATCACATACTATATTTGTTGGTGCCACATTGTATTTTATTAATACACTGTGTATAGTTATCTTCAAAGTAGTTACTCAGAATGCAAGACATAAACCAAAAGGATTTTTACAAAAAAGAAACAGATAACACAAAATTGAATAGACATGTAAACTTGGGGCAGTAACACCATAAGGCAAGACTGGTAATCTTTGAAATGGCACTGTATAATGGAACTTTCTGTGCTTATAGAAATGTGCTGTGCCTCTAATAATTGGTGTGATAGTCATGTAGCTTTGTGAGCACTGGAAATTTAACAACTGGATTTATTTAATGTTATGTAGTTTAGATGTAGCAAGTAGCTATCATATTAGGTAGCACAGCTTTATAAATCTTAGTTTTAACAAAACTACCAACTTAAGTTTAAACCTAGAAAACATTTTAGGGACCAGAGACCCTGGTTTCAGATTGAATAAATTACCAGTGTTGAGTACGTATTGAAAGTGTGGAGCTATCAACTTATCTGGTACATATTTTAAAACTATTCAGTTATGTGATTTGTACATGGGCAAAATTACTCTGTTGGTGGAAAACTTACATTCTAGAGTTTCTTCAACATTTTTGAACATCTTTTGGTAAGCACTGTTTCATTTTTCTGTTGAGTTGGTTGTTCTTAGAAAATAAATGATCCATTTAGGAGGCAGTGTTGAGACACTGAGGGGTAAATGGATAATGTAACCAACACGATTGTTTTAGGTGTTTATGACATACTGTTCCAATGAGAGACTTTTGCTTTATTGAAATCCTAGCATTTTTTATTGTAACTTTTTTTTTTTTTTTTTTTTTTTTTTTTTTTTTTTTTTTGCCTCTTGGTCCATATGCATTTAGACATTCAGCAGAGTAGCACAAGTTTTTTTTTTCTTTTTGGGGTATCTTTTTCCAAGTGTTTTCAGAAGATTCCGTATCTTAGGATATTCTGTTGGTACCTATAAGATTAAAATTACAGAGATGAAAATTATATGTTGACATGCTTTCAGCAGCAGCACATTCTTAAAAAGGAGAAAATTATTTTATTATGTGCCATTCTAAATTAACTCTAACCATTGACAAGTTATATTTAAACTACTTTATGTTTTTGCTTATAGTAAGCCCCTGCCGTATGGACGAATTCCCTTCCTGGAGAACATTCATAAGAAGGTTCATAAGTCAGATTCGTTTGTAAGTCAGACCAAGCAAGTTTTATGCACCTTGGCACAAATACACAATGTCTGTTGCCTTGCACCTCCTAGCAGTGCCTTCCACATCGCCACTGCTTTTGCTCTTGCTTCTCACTCTGTTTGAGCACTGCACTGTGCAGTAAGTGCGCTGCAGCAGAGCTGTGACAGTGTCCGGCAGACTCATGAGCTACTTCCTCAATTTGTTTGCATCTAGGAATGTTTGAAAGGTCCGTGGGTATCTGTGAAAGTTTTCAACTTGAATGTTCACAAGTTGGGGACCTACTATATATATATTCATTATACCTGTCAGAGCTTGATTGATTCTGGATGATAGAAAGAAAATGTGTACTGAAATATTGGATATTCAGCATTAATGCCACCACATTTTCCAGCTATTAACACTAATGATGTTTATAGATGAAGTGCTAGAATATTGTAGTTTAGGAACATGAATT
>NW_022900925.1:25100759-25102969 GCF_012274545.1 Fukomys damarensis
TACATCTGCATTTGTTTTTGTGTCTTCCAGTCTGTTCCATTGATCCTCAGGCCTATTTCTTTGCCAGTACCATGCTGTTTTTATCACAGTGGCTTTGTAGTATAGTTTCAAATTGGGAATTGTTACACCTGGTGCCATGTGACTGTTGCCTATAATGGCTTTTGCTATTCTAGGTCTCTTGTGGTTCCAAATGAATTTTTGGATTCTTTTTTCTAGTTCTGTGAAATATAGTGTTGGAATTTCAATTGGCATTGCATTGAATGTATATAACAGTTTTGGTAGTATGGCCATTTTCACTATGAGAAACATGAATTTTTGATTCTAGGATTTTCAGTAAGAATTGAATTTTATTTCTCTTTGTACTTACCTTGTATTAATTGCAAATGGTTCAAGTTCTTCATTATGAATATAATTATATTTCAAGATTATTTTTTTTTCTTACAGTTATAAATAAATGATCTAATCTAAGAACTTGGAGATCTTTTAAAAAAGTAAGGGTAAAGATATTATTCCCTTCCCTATTTCCTGGTTTACTCCTTTTAGAAGGTAGTGTGAGAAGGTTAAAGATGTCTGGGACTTGGCCAAAAGAGGTTCACAGATACTTATTCCATACTTGTGATTTGGTGTTTCTTCTTACACGTGTGTCTTCCTTCTTCAGTTTCTTACTCTGTCAAGAGAGGCTGGCTGCTCTCTTTGTATTCTAGACTCATATGACATGAACTCACTGCAGGCTTTCTCTATAGCAGAAACCATACTCACCATGAGTCGATAAGGCCAAGAAATTTCCTTCAAAAGATTCCTTATCAGAAAATGATATTTTTGATGGTTTCCCAAATCTCATATAGATGCAGCATAGTTCAGTCTAATTTAAAGTACCATGCTCCTTGTTCAATTCCCCAAAACTGAAGAAGTCATGGCCTCTGATCCTCAGAAACTTGGACTTCAGTTGAAACCAATAAAACTCTAGTGACCAAAGAATAAGACAAATGGAGTTCTCTCAGGACACAGAGGAGGGGATGGTTAGCCTTAATGGATGGTCAGATACAATTTTCGGGGCGGGGGATGCCATTTGAGCTAGAATTTGAATAGGTGGAATGCTGAAAGGTGAAAATTGAGGAAAAAAGACTCCGATTGGCAAGAAACAAAGGCACCAAAGCCCACACATACTGGACTAATTTGGGAAAGAACAGGAGTCTGCTTTGAATACACAGCATAGGATATGTAAGGGGAAGTTGTGGCAGATGCAAGTGTCAAGGCAAGTTAGGAGCAGGCTGTGAAAGGAAAGTGCTGGAGGGAAACTTGAAATGTGGGACGAAAATGGAAGGTTTTGAGGTAGGGAAGATTATCATAGCAGCAGGATTCAGTAGAAGTGGGAAGACTGAAGAAAGTGACTCCATTAAAAGTTTGTGACACGGCCAGGGATTTAACTCAGTGGTTCTGCCACTGCTTCACAAGCACAAGGACCCGAGTTCAACCCCCAGTACCAAAAAAAAAAAGTTTGTGACAGTGAAACATTTGCAAAGTAGTCACCACAGCTAAGGCACAATTTGGGAAGCCACATAAAGGCTGTTAAGCTTTCTAATTTAATTTTTTTTGTACTACAGAAATAGTTCTCTGCCCTTGGTCCATCTTAGTATAACCTTTCTATAACTTTGGAATGCAAAAGTGTACTGTCATTGTACAAGCTTTGAACAATTTCTAGTTTTCCGATTTTTAAGCTAATAAATATGTAGACAATTCAGACATAAAATTTTTGTGTCAGGTTTGTTTTCCTTGTGAAATGGCTGAATGATATTGGGCACATTAGAGATCAGGGTGGCGAACCTGTGGCTCATATGCTGCAGCCAGCTGTTTGTTATTCTAAAAATTTCACCAGCACCGTTATACTGTAGGTGATAATTTGTGGTTTGACAGTGAATGATCTAAGATACATGTTGTCCTGATTGGCAGGTGTTCTGACAGGTGTTAAGTAAGCAAAAGGCGCACCCTCCTGTTCCCTTTGTTTCATTGGGTGGTTTTTTTTTTCAGAACATGGGTAGGATAATACTGAAAAGGTGGAGGCATGAAGCTGGTAAGAGATCCGCCCATTGTCACAGCTCTTTTCCCTGTTAGTGTTGTCACAGCTCTTTCACCTGTACAAGTTGACAGGGCTGGTTCATTTGGAATGAGCATTCATTCTTTGTTATCCTGACTACCTAACTTAATATATA
>NW_022900925.1:25103057-25126808 GCF_012274545.1 Fukomys damarensis
ATATATATATACACACACACACACACACACACACACAACACACTTGTTTGTTTTACACAGGGTCTCACAATATAGTCTATATCAACCTTGAACTCATGTTGCCCAGGCTGACCTCAAATGTGAGATCCTCCTGCCTCAAACTTCTGAGCACTAGGATTATAGACACGCACCACCATAGTTAAGTATCACATTCTTCAACCAAAGTTCTTTACATTTTAGTATGGGGTAGTGGATTGCTTAAATATTTTAAACAACTGTACAGAGGTTAAATCACCCATGTTTTAGATTATGAGTTCAATAAAGTTCTTGTTGGTATACAGATATTCAACTTCTTAGAAGTTAGTTGAGGGGGGCCAGGGATTTATTTAGCTCAGTGGTTTTACCACTTGCCTCACGAGTGCAAGGACCCAAGTATGATCCCGGGTACCACACACACACAAACACACACACACACACACAAAGAAGTTAGTTGAGGGTAAGAGTTGTTAGAGTATTTTTACCCCTGCCCTTTTATTTCCTCTTTTTTCCCATTTACATAGTTTTTCTCATCGTTGATAAGTGTTTCCTGTAAGATTCTTGCTTTATTTATTTTTTTTTTTAAAGAACTACATATACTGTGAAGGCCCTTGCGTATGCACTTTGGATGTCTTATCACATTTAATCTCCTTAATAATTGTGTGATGTAGTGATTAGTTTAGTTTTACAGTGAAGAGACAGGGACTCAGAAAGGTTAAGTAGTTTGACCAAGGACGCAAAGTTACTAATTGGCAGGGCCAGATTTAAATTCAGATCTGCATGATTGAAGCTGATGTCTTAACTACTCTAGTGTGCTTCCTTCCTTGGTGTTAGTTGATGTGACTCCAGTTTGGGTAACAGAGGAGCACTTGTCAGAGCGGATGCTTGCCTAGAGGATAAAAATATGGAAGGGTACACAGAAGTCATCAGTCCTCATGTAAAACAAAAATCCCGAGTGCCTCATAAGTGCTTCCTATTTAATTAGATTTATATAATTCCCTAAGAGTAAAAAGTTAAATCTAGTGAAGACGCTGGTGGAGGAGGGCTTATCATTAGAAAAAAAAAATTGATTTGGGAACGCAGGTCAAGGCAGTCAACATGGATTAACATGCTTGGAAGGTCTTTTTTTTCACATACTGCGTTGACAGAAGTGGATTTGATAACATTTGAGATTTGCTTCAAAATATAGGAAGAAGGAGGAAGAGGGTGTGGATGATGCCAGATTGGCCTGATGTGATGGTGGTTGGAGTTTGTGATGGATGCATTGCCTATATTTATCTATTTTGGTGTACGAAATTCCTCACAATAAGATGTTTTTAAAAAATTAACTTGTAAGCACTTTTCCATCATTTTATAGTATTTATATTACATATAAATTCTCATACATTTCTTAGAAATTTTCTTATTTTTGTCAAAAGAAGCATTTTTGTCTAGCATTTCTCTTTTAGAATTTTCCTCATCTCTTTTCCTGATTATTTATTGAAGAAAGAAATCAACTTTTTTCATTGGTAAAAGTGAAGGTGACCGTCAGCTGCCTGTATGACTACAGTATTAGGATAATTTATCCTACTTAGCTCATGAGTAAGTTCTCTTTGACTTTATTTTTGAACTCAAAGACTTGCTTGCATTGTTCTTTTTAGTAAAAAACATCACTAGGATGTACTTAGTAATTGGAGTCAGCTGCACTTAAGACTGCTCAGCCAGACTGTTATTTTAGCCTTCACTAGTAGGGCTTTTTAACACCAGTTTGACCTCACTTTGAAACATTCTCAAAATACCATACTTTAATATCAATTTATATACTCTCATATTAAGGCAGGTCAGGGTCCCAGGGGGAAAAAATAATGAAATTCTTACTTCCCACAAATAAGAATTAAGGTAGGTCTTCTGATTTTGTTTTTTTAAAGAAAAATAGAGGGAGAGATTTTGGACAACGTTTCCCTTTGGTCAAGGCGTGATGATTGTAAATGCATTCTAAAGTATTAAGTCAGGGAAAGACAGGATAGCTACTGACTAGACAAGCGATTTGGTTGGCCTGTATGTCCGACTGCTGTTTTTAATAGAGACTGAATCCCTATGGGTAGCACCAAGTAGGTGCTCAGTGAAGTTTTTTCTGAATACTAAATAGTAAATTCGATAACTTTATGCCACTTATATCTTAGGCGAGTAATGCTCATTTATTTTTCCTCTAGAAAATAAGTTTAAAGTTATTTTTCGTTACACGGGAGCATAGTTTTCTGGCTCCTTTCTCTTACTTGCTTTTTGCCTCTGTCCCCGTCTTTTGACAGTGGACCACTCTAGTCTAGTGGAATGTAAGAGGCAGAGTGAATTTGGGAGTGTCGATAGTCTTTTTTTAGGGAGATTGAGAGGGTTACAGTATTCTGAGGACTTAGCTTCTCTCTGGGAAGACACAACAATCAGCAAATCCATATAAGGCCAGGGACCCCCTCCCATCTGCTGTGAGCCTTCTGCACGTATGTCTAGAAACTGTGACAGATCCAGTGCCTGTGAAGACCTGGAACACTTCAGACAATAACTCAGGCTTGTTTTCTTATGCTATATATAGGAATTGAGCAAGTGTTTTATAATGAAACGTCCCTTCAGGCATTCTATATCTTCTGGTGTTGCAAAACTCTCAGACACCCAGTAAGCAGTCCTTATTAGGTTTAAAATGTTGGCTACTTGATCTCTGTTGCCCCTCTAAAATGTTTGGCCTAATATTTATGTAAAATAATAAAATCTGTGAAAGTTTAGAATTTTACAATTGTTGGGCCTCAGCAGTTTAAAAAAGAAACCTATTCATGTAACAACACAGTATTTCTGTGCATGTGCTTGGGCCTGTCGTTTAAGAGTGCTTTCATTAACCCTTTATTTTCTTGACTTCTTTGTGTTGACTGTTGGAATCAGTTTTATGGTGGCTGATGAAGCCAAAGGTTAAAGACATTTTCTTAGTAAGTTGATTTACATCAAAGAATTTCTTCATATAGATTAATTGAAATGATACTGGTGAGATTCCCAGACCAGGATCATTATAGCATTTTGAGGGGGCCCTCGGTGACAAATTGCTCTAAACCTGCTAGGTTCACCCCCTTAAGGTTTAAAACAGAAAAATACAAAAGTGTTTTACATGTTCTTTCTGTTTCCTTATCAGAAATATTCATTTAGACCATAACAACTGTTAGAACAAGATAACAACTCTAGGCCAGCTGTCAAATGTTTACCATTATCAAAACTCTCCCTGGAGGGAGATGCAACTTTGGCTCGCCTCACCGGCAGTAATTTAATTTTTCCTTCATTCTGACTCGGAAATGGCAGCATTTTTCAAAGCTTCCTCCCACTGATGGCTGAAATTTTCCTTGTGAAATGATTTCCACCAGTCTTGAATCTTTCTTGTTTCTGCCGTCTTCACCTTTGCTGATGGTTCTGCAACTCATCACCAGCTATGCAAACTGACAGTTCACATCCTGGGGCAGCAGCGGGGTCTGGCCTGCAGAAAGGAGCAGCCTGACCAAATTTACGCTCACAAGATCTCTTAATTCACAAAAGCATTTGCTCTAGTTCCTGTTCTCTGCTGCAGGGGCTATGGAGAGAGAGTGGGGGCGGAGGGAGAACCACGGGGAAAATGTTGGGAGGAGAAGAGAGGCTCTCTTCACACTCTACTGAGTACACAGACATTGGAGATGAAAAACAGACGGAGAGAGGCATTTCCAACCATCTTGCTGATCTGTGCAGGAGTTCATTGAACTGTACAGCATAGCACCAGGCCCTTGTGTCATTTAATGTTCCTTCTAAAAATTATGCTTAAATGTTCAGCACAAATATCCCTCCTCCTCTGACTGAACCTGACTAGGAATATAAAAATTAAAAGGAAATAATCTAAATCTTGCAATGAGTATGACCAGAAATTGTTTTCCTCTCTGGAGAGTTCTGTTGATTATGAAAGATCTCTTTAACAGGAGTGGATAGGGTTTGGGTTTGATTTGAACTTCATGTACATTTTTTTTTCTTCCCTCACAAATTTTAACCCAGGCCACTTGTGTGCAGAATCCACCAAACCTTCCCTGGCTACTTCCAAGAGACTACTGAAATCTAAGATTACCTTTTATCTTCTTGGAGGATACTATTTATTTATTTATTTAGTGGTACCAGGGATCGAATTTGGGTCCTTGCACTTGCAAGGCAGGCGGTGGCACCACTGAGTTAAATCCCTGGCTGGAGGACATTTTTTAAAATCTGTGTTTGTTTGCTTTATTTTGCATGGGGTGGGAGGGTGGCAGTGGGTGGGACTGGGGAGGGAGATTAAGACAGTCTCACAGTCCAGTCCAGCGTGGCCTTAAACTTGCTGTGTAGCCCAAGCTGGCATAAAACTCCTGGTGATCCTCCTGTCTCAGCCTCCCAAGTAGTGGGACCACAGACAAGATATATTTTTATTCTTTTCTTTGCATTCCTTCCCCTACGCTATTAGAGGACTCATCTCCCTTTGTATGATTTGCCCCCTATCGGGGGCAGAGTATTAGCACAAGGTCACTTATGTAACAGTTTGAATCACTCTGACACTTGCTTTCAATTTCATGTTGTTTAAAATCAGTGACCTTTTGAGAGTGTTTCTGCTTACTACCCCTTAGGGGTGTGTGTGTATGTCTGTGTAAAGTATCCTAATCAAATTGGTACTGAGGTTCGTGGCTTTGAATGAAGATACAAACAAAAGCATCTTGAACTGATGTGGTAGATTTGAATTCTAGGCATTTCTTTTCCACTGAAGATGCTCTTAGGTTTCTTAGCTACAGTCTGCACAAACACTATGAAAAGATGGGATTCTGGGTGCTCACCTAATCAAGTCCCTAATTTGGATTTTACAAGTTCAGAGTGTATGCTTTATGCTCAATCGAGGCTGATCTTTAAATTATGTTCGAGTACAGTATTTTGTTACGCAGATGTGTAATTTAATGTGTATTTCAGAGGAGAGCTTTCACTTATTGAAGAAAATGAAAATATTTCAAGACACATACATTTCACTGTTTTCCTGATGGGTGTTTCTTACCTCAAAGCAGTCTATTGAATTTCTCTTTATCAACAGTTATGCCTCCCTAGTATCACTGTCCTGTTTCCTTGTTTCAGAATGGCCATTTTCTTAATTGCCTGAATACAGACATTTTTATATTCTCCAGTGTGCTTCAGTTTATAAGTTGTTTAGGATTGAAAATGCCAATACAAGGTGTAGTACATACTAAATTCCACAAGAAGCATTATAAAAAGTAAGTACTATAGAAATTTTAGGTAAGTAGAAACTCCCAGAAGGTTAACAGAACTGCATATATGTATCTCACACAGATCTCATGTAAATGTTTTCGTTATTTCTATTTTCTCTGCCTGATAAAACTTTTAGCTAATGCTTTGTCACTACCTCAAATTTAGAATAAACTGATTTCACTTGGTGTCCTTTTATTGAATACTTATGTCCGGAACATTATGTGCCAGACACTGTTCCAAATACCACATTGAGCCATTTCATAGAGGGCTCAGTGGCTGCAATGCTGTCGCTCAGGTTGAAGGGGTAGGGGCCCTAGCAAGTTACCTGTGTTAATGTAGCCACTGGTGCTCCATTCCACACTGCCACTGCAGCACTGTGGGCTCGGCCTTGCCAGACTGTCCCTTTAGCCAAGAGAGACAGGAGATTCGCATGTTTTATAGATATTTCCTGATTTTTACAGCAGCTCAAGCTAGCTAAAACAGGTTAGACCTTTTGCATTATATGGTCAACTCCATTTTAACCTTACAAGGTAGTAAAATTATTTGTATTCCCACACAAGAACAAAAGTGGCCATCTATTCCCATTTTGTTTCACTCCAAAATACATTGAAGCTATGATTCCTTCCTTCTAGACTTGTGGGGCTGGTGCTGTTAGCTGAAATGTGTTACATGGTTAAATCCAGGCTCAATCAAAATCATCAACAAAATCAACAAAACCATCAGATCATACAGTACTGTACTGTAAAGTGTCATCTTCCAGAAAAGCTATTTGTAACTTTTGTTGAATTAATTATAACATGAAGATATTAGTGACTGTAAATATCAAACAAAAGCTTCATTATCTTTGATATAAATTTGTTCCCCCCCCGTGATACTTCTAGAAAGGCAACACAGATACTATAAATCTTTAGTTTGCAGAGTTCTTCAAGTTTCACAGAGCATGGTAGAAGTATTAGTGGCAATTTTACAAGGCCTGATCTTGCCAGAGCGGAGAAATCGGTTCTCAGGATCTACTAAATATTTAATCACTTTTATTAAAATTCTAAATGAACTTTGCGGCCTGAAGGAGTTAACACACCTCCACAACCCTGCCTTCAGCCGGTAAGACCAGGCCCATTATTATTATTATGCACAGCTGTAAAAAGCTGGTGACATAGCATGAATTGCCCTGAAATACTCAGGCCACGAGATTACTCCAGAAGAATTGTATTGCTTGCTCGGTCATATATTTTGATCTTTATTGCTGGTAGTTTATTCTCATGAGAGTTGGGGATTAGACGTGCTTTTAATGTAAAAAGTATATCTGCAAGGGTAAAAATATAAAATGAAAATAGATTTTTAATGGCATCTTTGGTTCTTAGCATTAACTTTACATGCATTTTTCATTCTGAACTTTTAAACAGTTTTGAGAAACATATGAGAGATTTGTGAACAAGGGCAAAAGCGGGTCAAATGTATCAAATCCTTGGATTCCAGCAAATGTAGGATTTGTGGAAGAGCAGAGAAGCACACATGTGTTGGGAATGTAAATTAAAAGAAAACCCCACTTTGTGGAGACATTGAGAAGGGAGTACACCCTGTTATGGTGAATGTCTCAGGCGTTTTGTCTTCTTAATAAATTAGGCAAATATTAAAATAAACATTAATTTCATCAGTCTGCATTTTTCCTCTGTGGATGAAAGTGTTTCAGGAAAAATCATAAAAGAATCTATGGTAGCTCAGAGAGGTTAAACTCAACAGTTGTTTTCTTTGAAGTCTCTGGCCATGAGGTTAATTGCCAAAACTGCTTGTGGAAAAGG
This sequence comes from Fukomys damarensis, assembly GCF_012274545.1. Lineage (NCBI taxonomy): Eukaryota > Metazoa > Chordata > Mammalia > Rodentia > Bathyergidae > Fukomys > Fukomys damarensis. Next base: position 25,110,122 of record NW_022900925.1, read on the forward strand.
TGGTAACAATTTAACAAGACTGTACAACTGCAGGGACTTAGATGAATATCAGGTGTTTGCAGATGTTTTTTCCTAACAGGAAAGGGGGTGGGGAGGAGAGGCGGAACAGAATGAGAAACAGGGGAAGAGCAGGGCTTGAATAAAGTCCCAACTAAACAGCCAATAATTCTTTGTTTGCTTAGCCAATCATCCTGTAATTGGCCAGGAGGTTAATAGGAGTCTATTGATTGGTCAGGAGGATTGCTTACCCTGGCTATTTTTACAGTATGCTCCCAGACAGAAGGCTGCAATTATTGGAGCTCTCCTTCCCACTCTTTAGGGCCATTGCTGCCCTGATTTATGAAACCTGATCAGGTTACTGTTGGCAGTTTATGTTTTAAGTGTTGCCTTCTGGGTCTTTGCTGCTTATGGGTCATTGTGCTATTTCTCATCATTTATTGTGGTCATTGGAATAGGTAAGCTTATTTATGCGTGACTGAAGTCGGAATACATTAAAAATAATAACCACCACCCGTGCAGACTAAAAAAAACGGGAACAATCACACAAGATGTGTGACAGAGCCCTATATGTTCTAGAAATAGAAAATTGCCACCACTGTGGCCTTATAAGAGATCAAGAAATAATATAGTCTGTCCTATATATCTTTCTTCAACAGATGTTTGACAGCTCCCTTCAGTAATTCTCACTGACTGATCACACTTTGATTTGCTTTTGCATAACTTCTAATAAGTAGATATGGACACTGCTATGTTTAGAGTTAAGGAAACTGGGGCCAAATTTAAAATGTCTAAAACCAAACAGGCTGCTTCTGGAGCTTGTGACAGGGCTCTTCTGTCTTAACCCATCCTGACCTGGTCTTGACCTTAGCATTGTTAATAAGGTTCTTACCTCATCATTTCATTTCTCACTTGCTAAACATGACTATAAATCCTGTCTTTATTCATGATCATGGTTTTCTACCCTCGTTCAAACCTTCTTTTTTAGTGATTCAGTTTTCAGTAGTAGGGGAGTAAATCTCAAATGCTGATTTCTGTGACTGAGCTGCAGATTTTGGTGTTGCTGCATCTAGACAGCTGGCTCTCACCTATGTCCTTCACAACTATGGTGACAACTGCTGCCACCGCCACTACTTCCTCTTCTCTGTTGCTCTACTCTTATTACTCCCCTTTTTAAAAAACATGTAGAGGACTGGTGCTCAACCTCTCCTTGTGTCCAGCGGTCCCGGTCTGTCACATCTGTGTCTTTAATGACTATGATATGCAGGTCCTCTTGTCAGTGCTGTTCTAGATGCCAATACCACTGGGTAAGACCTCGGGGTTTCCACACTCACAGTGTTCCTGTAAGCTTGGGGAATGTTCCTAAAATGCATCCGCACTGGTTGTAGGATTCTTGTCCTGTACCTTGGAAAAACAGTGTTCTTGAGTAGAGGAAGCAGAGGTGTAGAGCAGGCTGATTTTCCAGAAGAGGCTAAAACTATGAAGAACATACTGCTCAGGCCTAAGGAGTGGAACCCAACCGCAGATCTAAGGGTACTGACCAGGAAGTAATGCGAGCATTAGAATGGAGAGGAGACCATCTATTTGTTTTGTTATGAAGACAATACACTCTTGAAACAAAGCACAATCTCCCAATCTGTGGGTTCCTTGTTATTTTCCTTCTTCATCTCTGCAAAGCAGTGAACGATAGGCTCATTCCAACAGGTACAGTGTTCCAGTGAGGGCAATGGAACTTTATAGCGTCCCAAAGATTTTATTTTATTCTGTAAAAGAAACACTTATTGTTAAACTGTTACGTTTGTACTGTCTGGACTTCATAGGCGACAGTACCTTTCCTATTTACTTTATTTAAACATACTTTCTACCATCCTACACTAACACACTTTTTCTTGTCTCCTGAGTTTATTAGAGCTCAAAAGAACCTTCATCGTTTTCTCACCTGCCTTTCTGTTGTGCTTGAACTCCCTTTGTCTTCAGATAACTTCTGCAAAGAAGTGGACTTTTTCTGCCCTTCCTCCTTTTACCTCACTTTAGAAGTCTGTTCTGATTGTAATACCACCTTTTATGATAGTGTTTTCGACTATTCCAACTAACCTGTTTGTTACCATAATGTGATGATGCGGGACAGTGTTAGTCTGACTTGTCTTTCAGTGTGGTAATTATAGTAAAGCAAAAGTGTTACTAGCCAAGTCTCTGGTAGGCTAGTCTACCACTGGTTCCACTAGATTGATAATGTTACTCCTGCCTGCTTCCTGGTTCATATTGGGGCAAGATTACCTTTCTGTTTTCTTACTGTTTTAATAATTGTTTTCACTGCAAATGTCAGAAAGAAAGAGATGATTCATCATGTTAAAGATGGTATTTGCATGGTTTCTCCAGCCTCACCAAACCCCAATATAATGTAACATCTCCAGTTTTCTTAATTTAGCTTGTTGGATTACCATAACCTAAACATCTGAGCCCCAGAGAAAGGTCCCTGAAATACATTATTTTCACTTTAAGCCTTTAGAACTTTGTATTCCCCACTGTTTTTTTGTTTTGCTACAATTCACTGTTTACCTCATTATCAACTTTTATATGAAAACTCAACAGCATTCATAACCAGAACTTTTAGTGATATGGTAATATGTGAACTTTTTATTTTCCCACATTGGGGGTAGAACCTGCTACTATTTTCTGAAAGAATTAACAAACAACAGCAAAACCACAAAACTGGACAATATCTGTTCTGAAAGCAGCCTGCTTAAATATCTCCTTGTCTTCGTCCCCTTTCATTGTTGGTGAGGCAACAGTCCATTCACTTGGAGAGGGGAAGTGAGGTCTGAGGATGTTAACCGATGTTCCTCTCCCCAGCACTGCTCTGTTCTCCTGCAGGACCTTTCCTTAGATATTTGTTACAATGCCTTCCTACAGTTTGTTTTGAACCAGCAAGCCTTAGGGGGAAGGAGGGAGGGAGGGAGGAGGTGGAGAAGAAAGGGAAGCAAGGGGAGGGAAAAAAGAAAAAAATACATAATTCTGTAAAGATTGAGATCTGAGAGAGCAAATGCAGTATTTGGAAAGTAACTTCTTAAAACTTTGTGTGCTGATCTTACCAGGACACATGCCTTTTGGGGAAGCACTGAGATTTTGGAGGGTAAATTTCTGTGATTTGCTTTTCCTAGTTCTAGAACAAAATTGCCACCCCAGGCTTTTATGTTCTTGAGAGGTAAAACATGACTTCATTAAATATTCATTAAATGTGTCTAATGTAAAAAAATTTTTAATATAAATGAAGGCACTGGCATTAAATATATTTTTATATTTTAGATACAAAGTTGAAGTTCAATGTGGTAGCACATGCCTATAATTTGAGCACTCAGGAAGGCTGAGGCAGGAGAATCTCAAGTTCAAGGGGCAACCTAGCAACTAAGTCTGTGTCAACAGCAACAACAATAAAACAAGAAAGAAAAAAACTTTGAAGAATCCTTTTGATTCAGTGCACCTGTTTTTGTTTTGGTTTGCAAAAGATAAAAAATTTCAGAAATGTACAGTGGACCCTTGACTTACAAACTCAATTGGTTCTAAGGGTTGGTTATAACTCAAGCTGGTTGTAAGTCAGTACAAGCCCAGGCAGACACTACACATAACTAACAAAAGGCAGATGAATCTTCCATTACCTAATTAACCCAAGTTGTTTGTCACACCAGTTGTAACAAGGGTCCACTATATTCTTCTTCTGCATTTCTTCTTGAAATTCTTTTCAAGTATTCTTTTCAGTATGCAAAGTTGGTCAGTAAGCAATAGAGAATTTTTAATAATCCATTTTGAGCATCATGGAAGGCTCTTGCATGAGGTGACTTTTACAAACCCATTTTACTGTGTAATGAAAAAAAGATTCAGATGTTTTCATATGTGTGTGTGAATTTCTCCTTGTCATAGCATGTATTAAAGAAACTCTAGAAAAGAGAAAAAAGTTAATAACTGTCAAGTGTGATGTGAATTTTTAGGAACGTCATCAGAGACAAATAATAGTGGTCCAACTAAAATGATATATTAGAGCAGAACTAGTGCTGGGGCTATAAAATGTCCTGTAGCTTTGGAAACATCATAAAATGTTTGTGCTTTATTCTTTGTGATTTATTGCTTTATCAAGAAAAGAGCATTTGTGTTCAAAGCTGGGTAATTCACACTTAAATTTTGTTCTTTATTTAACCAAGCTTTAATTACAGTTAGAGTGATGCGGGGAGCTGCAGAAGAAAAGTAACATTTAGTTTGAATTTTGACTTAAATTTGCCACCCAAAACCAAATCAGTAAACCTCTCTGGTATTTGTCAATAAGCAAAAGAAAGATATTGGCTCTCAGATAACAGGCATTTGGCGAACTGGCGACAGTCATGCAAGTGAGAATGTTCAAATGACTTCAGCTCTTTCTAGCTTCATTATGTCAGGCTGGCAGATCACATGTGGCATTATGGAAATCAGCAAATGAAAACCATATTGATCTGCATTGAGAACAAATGTAAAAAAGGTGGTCTCAGGGAGGAGCAGAGAAGAGGAATGCTTTCCTGGTCAACCTGATAGGCCCTTGTTAAGGCCTTTTAATCATTTATTAATGTAACCCTCCTTCTTCCCTCTCCACTCAGATTACCTCAGCCGCAGAGCATCCTGCTCCATTTATCTTTTAATGTTTCCTTTATTTAATTTATTTTTAAGCTCTAAGTTATACTCTTATTTCAGAATTGAGTTTTACTTTTCATGGGATTGTTTTAAGTGACTTAAATGACTTTTCCCAACAAGCTCACCAGGCATTCAAAGGAAGAAAAGCATTTGCTGAAATTTACCTATCAGCAAATAATTTACTTGGTATGCACCACAACCAAAAGCAGAGAGACAGCCAGCCAGACACATTAAGGACAAAAAAAGAATCTGAGTTGTTACTAAGCCTAATTCTCTGATTAAGGCTTGGGTCTGTGTATTAATTTTAAAGTCTTCTCTAGGGTTTGGAATTTAGCCAGGTAAAATTACTTCTGGTCTAAACCTGGAATCTCTGTCGCCTTTCCTTTCCCTCTCCGTTCTGTGGCTTCAGGAGAAAGGTGGCGTTTCTCTTATCTTGTTTCTTTGTGGGAAAACTTAGGATCAGGTAGAGAAATGAAAGTGTGTGGTTTCTGGAGGGTTCTTTTCCCTGACTTCCCTGCCTGGAATGGCACCTTGCATTTTGTTTTATAGTTTATGACCTTTCCTAAGCCACATTCATACCTGAATTTAAACAGGTTGGAGCTGTCCCTGCCTCCCCTTTTATTTTTGTTTTCAGGATCATCATTTAGTGAGAAACTTCAGAGGCCCTTAGTAATGTGGAACTATGTCCTGTTGTAGTTGATAAATAACCTGTGGACTCAAGTCCTTGGGATACTAATTGGCATGTAATAATAATCGTTTCTACCTTGTGTTGGGAGCATAAAATAACTCCTAAAACCCCCTTCTTTACAACAAATTCTACAGCATTTAAACAACTGAGACACCACTCTCCTATTAATTTAGCATTGAATTCTGAAGTAGGTGTTCATAAAAAACAATAAATGTGTTCATCTGTGGGTAATGTGAACTTTCTCTTTGCTTTGGACTCCCTGTCTCAGGCTGTTTGGGAATGATTATTTTTAACTTTGCTTTCCTGTTTCTTTGTTTTACCAGGACTTCTTGGGGAGAATATCTCTGATTGATTTGGAAAGCAAAAGATACACAATGTGTAGATCTAATTTATCCAAGTAGAATTCAAGAACTTTATCTCATTTTGATTCCCCCAGGGACTCCAAAGATATATTCAATAATATATTTGAAAAGTCCATGTATGAAATCTATTCTCTCTTTTCTTCTTCTTGCCTACTCATTGATTTCTAAGTGCTTTTCCTCTTAGCCTCACATTACTATCCCACTTTCCTTTCTGGGCTCTACATCAAACTGTGTATGAATTACAGCAGGAGTGCTATCTGTGCAAGACTTACTCCCCTTCTTTGGTGCAGAAGAGCAGAACATTAAACAGTGAGTGGACTGTGCAGAAATGCTCTCCCTTTCTGGCTCTTTTCCTCCCTCCCTCCCTTCCCTCTTGTTGCAGTTCTCTCTCTCTCTCCCTCTCCCTCTCTCTCTCTCTTTCCCTCTCCCCCCATTCCCAATGGGAGTGTTGTTTATAGAGCATTATAATTTATAACTGAAGAGAGTGGATTTAATTTCAGTGGAGAGGCTCGCCAGCAGGGCGCCAGCCTGCAATCATATGAATCAGCAAGCTGCAAACTCTATTGAATGGAAAGTATTATCGCTGGCCACAAACGGACACTGTTTCTCCTAAACAACTCCCTTGGTGCAGGAAGACCTTGTCGTCATTCATCTATTTTACATATCTACTTCTGTTTTAATTTTGCCATTTCCTAAAAGTGTTTTCTCTTTAGATTGCAACTTTTCTTTAACTACCTTATTTCCTTACCCAACATTGGAAACGCATTTATATATTTCTGACTGAATTGATATGTCTTCTGTCTTCTATCTCCCTATTCTTTACCATGTATGACTTTAGTTTTCCATTTGCTTCTCCTTCCTGCATGCAACCTTTTTTTTTTTTCATTTAATGGGAGCTGTTAAACATGTATATAAGACTGATGAACCATTAGCATTAATATTGTAAAATGCTAGTCAATTTTAATCACCTAAAGTTTTATTTAATCCTGGATATTTTGTGTATACTTTGGTTTATTTTTTTGTCTTGTAAACATCTGGGAGATGATTTCTTATTCTTTACGTGAGCCATCAAATGTCTTGTGATGTTAGTGCTTATACCTTTATGCCAAATTTTTTCTCAAGTGTTTTAGTCATGTTTTAGAGTGATAGAATATATGCATGACATTTTGTGGTTGGTATTTATTTTTTGCTCTAACCCACCATCGACTGCTTTAATGTAGTTAAACTAAATCTCTGAGTCATTCTTAAAATCAAATTAGAGTTAACATGGCCGGTACCTTTTTCAAAAGTGTTTTACTGAATTCATGTAGCTATTATAATTGTTAGGAATTTTGGTAGTGAATCTTTGAGATTAGACAGATTACGTTAATATTGTATCAAATATCAGGCGATCTTCATCCAGGCTTTGAAATAATTTCAACACTCATGTCTTAACAATAAAATTAAAGTTGCACAAAGAGCCAGTTAACTGATACTGTTATTTGTTTAAAGAGGGAAAGGAATAATCTATGAAGCAGTAAGGCAGCTCCAATGAAGAAATTCTGTTTAGATATCAGAGGAAGGGCCGGGCTAGTCTGACTATATTTGTTTAAAATGAGGGTCTTAAAATTTTTAAAATACTAACTGAAATACAAGCACTAGCCAATAAATAACTAAGTACTAAAAGCTTAGCAGTTTGATATGAAGTTCACATTTTTTTATTGTCAGACATGTATCTATTTTCTTCTGTGTATATGAGGGGAAATTATGTCAGCTTATCTATTTTTGACACAATTTAACCTCAAAATATGAAAATATATGTAACCATAATTTTTCTAATTTCAAGCCAAACTTATGAATTCATATATATTCATAAATTTTGTCCTTTAAAACCTAAGAGTAGAGTTATAGTCTTTACTGTCTCGGTGAAGAGTTATTTTTTAGCCTTTGATTGCTCAATAAGAATTATACATGGGAACAGAAAATCAATATGTTTACCTCTGCTTATTTTCAAAATTAAATGTTACTATGGTTTGATATCAGAGAAAGTATACCCAGTATCAGCTTTGAGAGGTTCTGTTTGGTTTAGTTTTAAATTCCTTATGTGGGTGGATGTTACCTCTAACTAAAATTAACTATCAACAAAAGTAAAATGTCCCCCCATAAGAAATAGTACAAAGTACAAGGAGTAAAATTGTGAGGTAATTTCAGGTGAACATGTTTACAAATCCTTTAATCCTGACTTAAAACTATTATGCATTTTTATCAAATTGTTAACATAAAAACTGTGAGCAGCTTTGTAACACATCCTCAGAAATCTTGAACATTTGTAACATCCTTGAGTAGTGGGAGAATTATATTGTAGTGCAAACGTTTGATTAGGTTGGAATGCCTCAGCAGTCCTGAAAAGCCCTTCATCCTGCTTCTTTACAGAGGCCTGCAGGGGGAACCCCTTTGTCTCTTCGCTTGACTCATGTGTTCTTTGTTTTATGTTTGTTTTATTTTTGCCTAGATGTCTCTTTCTATATAAAATGTGTTGTAGTGTTCAGGGAAGATCTGGTTTATTTGTGCTTCATTCTGAATAATTTCTGTTGAAAACAATTGCCATTAAGAAGTCTCAAACTGAGTCCTAGAACAGATGACTCCTGTTTACTTGTGTATTAGATTAGATTAGTTTCTATAAATTAGTGCCCATAAGTTATATTAATCCCTGTAAGAATTTCTGCAGTTGAATAGAAGAAAATATGTGGTGGTTATCTTTGACTTGAGTACATATTGAAAACAGAATCATCTATAAACACATTTATCCAAAATTTTATATGCTACTAGGTAGAAAGATTTATATTAAATACAGGGAAATAGCATTCACTAGATGTTGTTGTTTACCATCTAAAGCTGGGTGGTTATATTTTCGTGGAATTCTCACATGCTGTAGTGATCTGACTGCTTAATATATTATCTGATTCCTTGACCAGAAAAATACTTTAAAAATATTCTGAGTAGATTTTTAAACATTCCTACATGACCTTGTAAAAGTCCCTGCACTTGTCATACAGTGAATGTGTCCCATGTAAGCAGTTGCTGTTGGCTTCCTCCATGGTTAATGTTCAGTCCCCACGCATTCATTGCTTTAATAAAACTTGTTTGCGCATCATGGCAGACAAGTGTGTTTCCCTCCCGGTCACCGTACTCCTGCACAGTATGCTTGGCAGACTTAGCAGAGCTTAAAAGTCAGCTGTGTCTGTGTGCTCCAACTCTGCTTTGACTGGGACCAATTGAGAATGCTGTTTTCTTTTTGAAATATCACAAAAGCTTTATTTTCCATTTACTAGCCCACCTCCTTTTTTTAAATTGCCGTGGGCTGAGGGTTTACCAGTGTTTTACCAGCTATGCCTCCAAACTATAAAAAGGGCATGGCCTTATTACTGATTGAGTAGATAACACTGTGGTCGCTCTAGGTAAAAGTGTGACCGTGAAGGGGGCCATTCTGGTGGGGAAGATCTTACTGTGGCTGCTTTCCTAACTTTTGGAGCTTTGATGTGTTCCTGCAGCTGATCAAAATGGGAAGGGGGGTCAGGAAAAGGCAGCTGGCCGGCAGCGCCAGATTAAAATATTTCTGACCCACAGATGTAACCAAACGCCCATATTTCTTCATTTAGTGTAATTAATACCTTGTATTTCCATTGACTTTGATAAAGTGTCCTTCCTTTTCCTACGTCACCCTCCATTCCCTCTGTCAACTTTGAAAAGACTGCAAGAAATCTGTAGTAAAAATACTCTACAGATGATGAAGGATAGCACGTCTTTAAAAAAGTTAACATCAAAAGTCTCAATTAGGTTGCTCCCTAACAGGAAGCTCATAACCACATTAAAATGGAAAACTTATTTCATTTTTAGTATACTGTATTATAGCAGAAAGAGTTGCAGTCTAATAGCACTTTGAAACATTTTGGTTTGGCTGTCAAGTAAATCCATGGCTTCTTTATAAATGTATAATTACAGGAACTGTATGAAAAGTGTTAAACATTTCATATCAAATATTGTTCAGGAGGAATTATAGTTACATTTGGAGTTTAGAAAAGACCCAGGGTGGATTTTGATCATGTTACAAAGTCCACTTGTTGAGTTTAATTTAAAGCAGTTGTCCTTATTTCATTACCAGAGAGCATAGTGTTTTTCAATTCTTTAACACACAGAAACAGTGGCACAAAATGTGCCCGTGGGCATAAGCGTTATTTGATCATTGATTATATCAGTGTCTTCTTTTTTTTTCCTTTCCATTTTGTCCCAGTATACATGTTCTGAATGAAAAGGTAGATACTGACCTTTTAGACAAACTAACAGCAGTTGTGGAATACATCTGGAAAAGGAGATGTCAGCAGAGGGCAAGAGTGATTGCTGGCTGAGGGTTGTCTGTCACCCCCCTCCCCAACACGTGTTTCAGCCTCTGAAAATCCAGTCCATGGTGCTTGAACTCCTGTCTGGTTGGTTGAACTCATCCTCTTCAGCTGATACTTAACTAGTAGCTTGTGCTGGAAAACTATCCAGGCCTTTTCTGGCCTTCACAAACATGGTTGCTAGACACAGATGAGCACCAATGATCTGCTGTGATGGACAGAATTACATTATATTACTTTCGCAGAGAAAGACATTTAATGCTGTAACTAAATTTACTCCTTCAACTAAGAAATCCTACATTTGCATGCCTTAGCCGGCCTAACGTAGAGCAGATATACATATATAGACTGGCTATAGATTTGGTTGAGAGAATCTAAAGTTTTATCTGTATGTGAGCAGTTTTGCTTCCCTAAATGCATAGTACATATTCTGGTTCTGTACCATTTTCTTTTCTTAGGTTAAAAATTCAGTAAATTAAACAGACAGTGATTGAAATGCCTCTGGAGCCCTGGATCTTACAGGAGTATGGTTCTTGTAGGAAGAGGAAACTCATCAAGGTTCTGATTCTCTGTAGGATATTGGTAGTCAGGGAATCATTTCTCAGGAGAGGGAAAGCTCACAAATACAATTATAGAAATGTTCTTGCCAGACAGGTTTCTTTTTATTTCCAATAAATGGATGTTTCAGATGATTTTACCTCCACAGAAGGAATTTTCTCATAGATATAGAAAAGGGACAGATACGCACACTGTCTTTTATTTGGAGAAGCCTGGCAGAAGTTCCGTACTACGGTCTGTTGTACAGCAGCAGGACCAGGATGATCTCAGACATGCATCTTGTTGGCATGGTTCACTGAGTTTTTTGGACTCTGCATTTATTTTAGCAGACTTCTCTGATAGCAGTTTTGCAGTTTTCAGCTTTTTGTTGTTGGGAAACAAATAATAAGTAAACCAGCTCAGGAATATATTTCTCTTTCTGAAACTGACCATGTCGCATGCCCTCCTTAGGAAGGATCAACATTTCTTGCCAAGGCTGGAACCCAAGGCATCACTCCTAAGGAAACATGAAAAATAAGAGGGTATTGTTTACACTCTTAATGTTTCTGCCTTTTCTTATTATTTGGGACATTCAAGGGAACCAGTGAGATGTTAGAATTTTTTTCCTTAAAAATTATATACATAGGCAAGTGCAGGGTCCTGAGTTTGATCCCTGGCACCCCCCCAATTATATACATGCATACATACTTTCCTCAAATTTTATATATAATTCCCTAAGTTTAATCCTACTTTGGAAAATATTAAGGCAACATTTTATTGATACTCATTTAACAAGTTTGGGGTCACCTATTGTATGTACGTAGAATAGTTTTACCAGAGTAAATGTTGCTATTTTAGGTTTGAAGGTACAACTACAGCATGTCTTTTCTATGGAGAGCATCTGGAGTCTTAATTTAATTTAGATAAAAGGTCCTTTCTGGAATGTAGGTTAAGAAGTGGTAATATTCCATTTATCTAGGAGTCAACAACTAGCAAACAAAAAAACCTCAAATAAGCCATATTGTTAGGCAGTGAAATCTATGATGATGATAGGACTTTTTCAAGGGAATGGGGAGAGGAACTTCTATATTGGGAAATATATAAAATCCTTAATAGAAGGCAATAACAGTGTCATGAAACCTGTATATCAGGATTTTAAAACAGTGACATGATGTTGACCTGGTTTATAATTCATTAAATATTAAGTAATGTTCAATATAGGTTTGGATTAAGCACAATTCATAATTTTCTGTTCCTTAAGGGTTAGTACCCACATATGATAGATAAGATACCTCTTCATTAGTAAAAATGTTCTGGGCTGGGTGCAGTGGCACACACTTGCAGTCCCATCTGGTAGGGAGGCTGAAGCAGGAAGACTGTAAATTCAAGGCCATCTTGGGCAATTTAGTGAGACCCTTTCAGAAAATTAAAATTAAAAAGAGCTGAGGATGTAGTTCAGTGGTTGAGCACCTACTTAACCATGTGTGATGCCCTGGGTCCAATCTCCAGTACCTCATTAAAAAATTAAATAAGAATTTTCTGCTAACCCCAGACTGTTCTCTGCTAGTGAGAACAATTTCCTGGTCTGTTCTGGCAGAGCTGAACCAAACATCCCCACAATGGGCATTCAGATGGTAAGGTGACAATCCCTAGCTGGCCGTCTAAGGCGGTGTCTATTGAAGCAAAATACTGAGCTGCCTTGCCTGGGAGATTGCATGCAATAACAGTTACCCTTAGATTCTTACTCTGTACCCCTTTCCTTACCCAATAGTTTCTTCACTTATCTGCTATGTTTCAAAGTAAGCTGTTAGGGCCAGGTATACTTTGGGGGTACTTTACTCCCAAAGAAAAGGGAAGCATGGGATCCAAATTCATCAGAACAAATTTGTCTAACAACCAGATCTTCTCCACCAAATGACTGAGTGCCCACCAATATTTAGCTCAGCCACATATACTTTGAGTGGTGTGCTACAATGTGAGGGTATTTGATGACTTAAAAGCAATATTATTCTAGCATGTTGTAAGTTATAAGAACTCCTCTCTTGATACCACATGAAGTAATACTAGAAAGAACTCAAAGAATCAGGATTATTATATTTTATAGTGAGTAAGCAGAGGTTTAGAGATGTTACATGATTTTAGCATGGAGACCAAGTGACAGAGCTGGGAGTCAAGCTTAGGTTTATAAATCCAAATTCTGTGTTTCCACCGTGTGACACTGCATAACTCTCAGGATGCCAGTGATTATAGCCAAAGTAGGTAATTGCTACTTGAGCTTCCTGATGAATGAAGAAAACTGAGGCTCATAATAAACTTTTCCCTATTGTGGCTAGTTTAGTCTTTGTAAAACAAAACGCCTTTCCTGGGAACTTATTTTGGAAAAAGATCAATAGCAAAAGTCTTGACTTCCATCATGTCTTATTTTTGTCCTATAAAATAGCTTACACAGTTGCTTTTTTTTTCACAGTTTTTTTCCCAACTACTGGTTAGGAAGAAGGTGCACCAGGGCTGACTAACAACAGCATATAGTCCTGTGGGCATTTTCATGAATACTATATTCATTTTATGAAATTTGTAAATGTTGTTTGAATCTTTATTGTGTTCCTTGCAATGTTTGATATAAGAAAACTTTTTTTCTCATCTCAAGAAGTTTTAGGAAAGATGAGGCACAAAGGCATTTGAATTACTGAAAAAATGAAGAAATATTACAAGGCAATATTATTATGTATGATTAATTGAAAATTAGTGGTCTAATACTTAGCCTTCAAGGAAACAAGAATCATTCGATTAGAATTGTAATAATGGGAAAAAATTAAAGTAGTACAGTGTGAAAGTCCTGTGTTAATTTTCCAGCACCCTCCCCCAAAAGAATTGTAACCCTCATAATGTCTTTAGTGATCCTACTTCCTTAATAGAAGGTAAAGCTCAGAAAGCTTAAAGATACACCGATATTGCCAGATCTAAAATTCAAGTTCAGATGCTTTTGACCATCAGTCTGTTGCCTGAACTGTGGTCTCTACCTGACCTGTAAACACTTCACTTCACTTTGAGAGTTAAATGAAATCTCACCATCATTATTTTCAGGCTCCTGACAGCCTCCTGCTATTCCCTGGGCAGTAGGTCCCAGATATGGTACTATAAGACAGTCCCCTCATTTAAGCAGTTTACTTTGTGTGTGTGCATGCATGATGTGTGTGCACAGTGTGTGTTTGTATCTAGACCACATGGCAAACTTCAGCAAATGCCACAGGGGAGCCTTCCTAAATATCCTGTGAGAGCCCAGAGGTGGTAGGGAGAACCCTGTCTTTGAGGATGAGGGTTTCTTGTAGAGGATGCGTTTGGACAGGGGCAGTGTTTAGGTGGACATTCCTTGCAAAGGGAATTTCTATGATTTACTTTATGTTTGTTAATGTTTTCATAATTAGTACTTATTTTCCTTACTCTTTCTGCTCTCATCTTTGTTTTCCATATCTGTTTTTTATCGTAGAAACTTGTACAGTTTCCTTGCTGCTCTAGCCTTTTTCAAATTTGCAATAGCTGTATGCTTACTTTTCTTCCTGTTTGACATAACATGTACTGCCTACCTCCTTATGATAGGAATAATTTTATTTTTCCATTGGGTTTTATCACTCTTTAGAAACAAAATTTATGCCCACTGACAAAATTCAATCTTAGCTTATTTCATTTGCTAGGTCAGGCTTGGCTTTTCTGTTTTTCCCATCTGTCTTTCTCTGTCATTCTCTTTCGCATTTCACTAACTCAAGGCTCTTTTCTGCCCTTTCTCCTCTATTACTCCCCCATGCTGGAAGATCTTCTTGATGACTCTTTGACACCAACTTTATATCTGTCTTCAGTAACAATCATATAGACCTGTCTTGTTCTTTGAGCTTTTTCCATTTCTCCCTTCTCCTGCATTTTATATTTAGGATTTAATTATTGTGCTATGGGATGGGTTGCATTTATATAAAATTCAATCAAATGAAAGTTAATTTCTTCTTAACAATGACTTAGAATGTGTAGCGATTAGATCTTAATTTTCTCACTCTTTTCAAATATTTATCTCTAATATTCCCCCCTGCCAAAGTCCAAAATTCCAGTGTTTTTTCCTCAGTAATTTAATTAGGCCACAAGTTTGAGGCTTAATGGTAGATCAAAAAAATGTATGATATGCTTGAGAGATCAAGACAGCAAATTGATTACGGTTGTAGCAGAGGTTGGCAAATGTGGGAGAGGGAGCAGGTACTGCCCTGTGCTGCAGGATCTGAGTCAGTGATCAAGGTCAGTCTCAGTTCATTAGCTCCTAAGGGCTTATAGTCATTGTGAATATAGCTGCTTATACCTTATATTACAATTACCATGAAGTACAGTTGTGGAATGGCTTATGTTCACTTAAATCATGTCTGAGAGTAATGTAGGATGCTCATGTTTTAGAGTAGCATATATTGATTTCTGTCCATTTTTCGTAGCTACCTAATGCCCACAAGTGAAGAAATCACACCTCTCAAGATACCAGTGTAGATAAATACAGCCCTCTATGCTAAGATTAGACAGAATTCTGTTCCTAGCCTAATCATCCACAATCATCTGTTTTGAGGTGCAATGTACAGGTATCCCCACTGAGCCCTGAGCTAACACATTATGTAAAATTAGAATATATTTTATGATCATTATTAATGCCATGCATCACAAGGCATGTTTGCGCAACAGTTCTAATATGTATTTTGTTCATATGCTCAAACAGTACCTTATGTTATTTTGCATATAAAATGCTAAAAAGCCCACTTTTATCTAAGTTTAAAGTGTTTCACTTGGGCTAGTGATACAGCTCAGCAGTGGAGCACTTGTTTAGCATGCATGCTGCACTGGACTTGATCTCCAGTACAATAAATACATAAATAAAGTAAAAAACATGCTATTTTACTTGAAACAAAATGCAGATCATTTTAAGGTAAAAGGTTTGTTTGTTTGTTTTTGGTTGTACTGGGGATTGAACTCAGGACCTTGTGCTTGCAAGGTCGGCACAGTGCCAGCTGAGCTAAATCCCTAGCCCTTAAGCTTAAAAGTTAAAAAAAAAAAAATGCAACAAGACTGTTCCTGTCTGGCACCAGCATCAGGTAATCCAAGACAAGTACATACAATTTATCCAAAACTTAGGGGAAGCAGTTAGATGTGATGCACTTTCTTCTGAGAGTCTGCTGCTGGCAGTCCCACCAGCACTCCATTGGGCTTCTCTCCCCACCTGGCTGGATAACACATGTAGACTGGGATGCAAGGCTGTGCAAGCTTATGCCGTTCACAAGATTCATGTGCACTGTGATGCCCACACCCAGTTCCCGTGGATGCAACTTACAGAAAGCCTGTCCACTACGGTATTAAACAGCTAAAGTTTACTTAAAACTTTCAATCAGTAGTTGAAGAGCTAGCTGGTTGCTGCTGTGGGATTTAAAGAATCCAGAATTCTTACTGGTTTGAAGATTCCACATACAGATTCTTTGAGGTTATTATTATTGATCCATTAAGCCCTCAGAAGTAATCCTGACACCCAGTGGATTACCAAGTCAGTACATGTGCATGCACAAATCTCTGAGGCTGACATCTGCAGGTTGCAAGTTATGGCCTTGGAAAGGGCCACAAGTTCCATCATACTGTGGTGGTTCTTACTGTGTAGCTAGGAGAAAGTGAAATACTCTCCAACTCCACCATAAGTAATGTTTGTAAAATTCATATCTAATAAGCAGTTTAAGAGAGTCAAACAAAATATAGCATGAAGATAACATCTATGTGTTCAGCCCTTTACACAGAAATGTCACAAATTGGTTTGGGATTTTTTTGTATGTGGATAACTTAGTTGTGCTGCGTGATACAATTCATTTGCTTCGGAATTCTTTAGTGTGCTTTAGGTGTTTATGCCAACCTTCATAAATAAACACAAAATCAAAAAAATCAGTATGCCTTTTAATTTGTTAAACACCTGTTAAAAGCACACTTGAGGGGCTGGGGATTTAGTTCAGTGGTGCCGCCAGCTGCCTGGCAAGCACAAGGTCCCAAGTTTGATCTCCGGTACAAAAAAA
>NW_022900925.1:25127095-25147574 GCF_012274545.1 Fukomys damarensis
TTTGATCCCCGGAAAAAAAAAAAAAAAAAAAGGACCCTTGAATAGCAGGTAATTTGTTGGTGGTAAGACAACATGTTAAAATTTTTTAAGCTAAAAGTATTTATGAATTATCTTTACTTATCTCATTTAAAATACATTTTTCGGCCAGGAGTGGTGGTGCATGCCTGTAATCCTAGCACTCTGTGAGGCCGAGGCAGAAGCAATGAATTCAAACCCAGGTGAAACAATATAGGGATACCCTCTCTCAACATACAAAACAACAACAAATCCTGTACATGTAGCTCAATGAGAAGGCCCTGGATTCAATCCCCAAAACTAGGGGTGAGGGTGGGAGTCTTGCTCCTTTAGATTTATAGATGCCGATATGAATTTTATAAAAGTAAGTTGATACTCATTAAACTTAATTGGGTACTCCTTACATAGAATTTTACAAAGCCCCAATAAATGTAGATACTTCCCCTTCACCTGAAACAAATAAACTGAACACTTACCTGATATAATGATTTGCAAAACAATTAAGAGCAGTGATCCAAGACATGGGAAACAAAGCAAGAATTACAGTGGTCCCTGCTCTTAGGCAGTACATAATTGGAAAACGGAAATCCAAGTGTAGTACCACTGTCTTGAGTGGACAAAATGGGAAGAAATGGTGAGAGAGACGGACACAGAGAGGCTGATAGTGTGCTCTAGAGATCTGCAGAACAGATACTACAGGCCTTCAGCTGATCACTGATGAGCATGTGGAAAATTACCCAAGGCCCAGGAAAGTAAACTGGACCCTTGACTTACAAACTCAATATATACTCAATATATAATGAGGGATGGTTATAACTCAAGTTGGTCAAGCTCCTCTACACAGCCTTCATAGTCTCTTTCCTGTATAATTTTAGGCCACACTTTCTTCCAGGCACATAGGTCTCAGTGCTTTAGAGAGACATTGGACTTCTCATTTAACCTCACACAGGAAAGGATTTTATAATATTCCTTCTAGAACTCTTTAAGGGTTAAACCTGTATCTGAGACCATCTGGAAGCACAAGCAGCCAGCATTCGGATCATGACCCAACATTTTGATTATAAATTAAAATTAAAATACTGGACATAACCCAAGTTGTTCATATGTTAGGCTGGTCATAACTTGAGGGTCCACTGTACCACTTCAGACGATCAGCGGGAACATTCTCTGGAACTCACACAGGCTGAGTATAATTTCTGTCACCCCATCGAGAATAGAAAATTCTCATAATTTACCTTCCAGTAAGTAGAAGCTTTTTGTTTCAATAATGGGGCACAAGTTCTTTTGATTTCCTTCAGTTCTGCCTAACACTGCTTAAAAGAATCAAGGCACATCATAAATTGCTTTTAACCAATGATAAAGAAAAAATTTTGTAAGATTCTTGTACTATATGTAGTGCAATAATTGCTAAAAGAATACTTGGATACGTTAAAAGTATAAGCTATAAATGCAAGAACAACCACTAAAATAACAGATATAGGTAGTAAGTCAATAAATGAGATAAAATGGAATCCTAAAAGTGTTCATTTGGTCCAAAAAAAGCATGGAGATAAAAAGAAAGGGGGAACAAAGTACATATAGAGAACTAGAACACAGAAAAGACAGTCATCTCAAAAATAATATTAAATGCAAATGATTTAAATACCAAATTAAATTGAGTAAGGTGGTGCATAACAATAGTTACAGCTACTTGGGAAGTTGAACTGGGAGGATCACTCGAACCTAGAAGTTTAAGTCCAGCCTGGGCAGCATAGTGATACCCCATCTCAATCAATCAATCAGCAACTGACTGAAAGAGAAAACTTGTCAAATTATGTAAAAATAGCAGTAGCCAACTATATGCTTCCTACAAGAAACCCATTTAAATGAAAGGACAAAAATAGAATAATACTATTTTTAAAGAGCAGTGATGGCTATATTTAAAGAACAAGTAAACTTTCAAACAATATTATCACAGAATAAAGGGATACTTCATACTGATAAAGGGGTCAGTTAATGAAGATAACATATCAGTTCTAAATGTTTGTGTCCCTGATTACAGAGCTTTGAAATATATGAAACAAAACTGATAGAAGTACACACCGAATTAGGTAAACACACAATTATAGTTGGAGATTTCAACATCCTTTTTTCAGTAATTATGAAAAGAGTAGACAGAGTATTACCAAGTACAAAGGTATAACTATGATAACCAGCCTATGCTGATTGGCATTTATTAAAAAGCAGCAATAACAAACTTTACTTCCAGCCACAGAACCACCTCCTTCTCAAGTGCACACAGTCTATTTCTACAATAGTCCACATCCTGAGCCAGGAAGCAGCTCCAATATATTTAAAGGATTTAAATCATACAATATATTCTCTTACAAAAATGGAATCAAAATATTAATCAGTAACCACAAAATACTTGTAAAAATCCCCCCAAATTTGCAACCTAACACTTCTAAATATCTCAAGCATCAAAGGAGAAATAAAAGAGGAATTTACAATGTTTTGAACTACATGCAAATTAAGACAAAATAGTCAAAATTTGTGGGATACTCTAATGCAATGCTTAAAGGAAATTTACAGCAATAAACATATTAGAAAAGAAGAAAGATCTCAATAATTTCAATTCACATCTTAGAACTAGAATAAGGAACTGTTATAGTCAGTGTAGCTCTTTTTTTTAATTTATTTTTTTTCCTCATTGAGTTTATTGGTACATTTTAGGTATACAATACAGTTACATTCATCATTGGGATCTTGTACCTTTACGTGACAGGTCTTGGTTCTCATTTTTCCCCATACCCCTTCCCACTTCCCCTACACCTTTAGCCCTTTTCTTCCTATTTCACATTGTCATTTATACCATTAGGATCTTATTTACAATTACAGTTTTTCACACCAGAGAAACTATTCGGTATTTACACATGTGTGACTTATTTATTTGACTCAGGAGTATAACCTCAATATGTATCCATTTTCCTATGAATGATTCTAATTTCTCATTCTTTATGGCTTTGTAATATTCCATTTTATAGAAAAACCACATCTTTATCCAGTTTCCAACTGATGGGCAAATGGGCTGTTTCCAAGTTTTAGCTCTTACAGACTGTGCCACTGTAAACATGGGTGTTCTTTAGTAGAACTCTTGCTTTCTGTATATGAGGCCCAGTGTCCAATCTCCAGAATCATATTAAAAAAACTGAAAAAACAGTGAAGAAAATCAGTGTAACTTTAGCTTCCTAATTTCAACACCACTACATGATCGTTTTTAAAAAGGATAAATTAGGCCTGCTGGTACAGCTCAATGGCAGAGCACTTAGTGTGTAGCATACACAAGGCCCTGGGTTCATTCCCCAGCACTGCAACAAACGAGAGAGAGAAGGAAGGAGATGGCGGAAGGGGGAGGAGGAGGAAGAAAGAAAAGAGAGGGAGAGAAAAGATCTGATTTCATAAAAATCACAAATGTTAATTCTAATGATTCAACACTATTAATGAAATGTCACACCTTTATTTGTAGTGAAAGCATATTTTTATGTATCTGGTGAGAACAT
The DNA here is from genome assembly GCF_012274545.1 of Fukomys damarensis. Classification (NCBI taxonomy): domain Eukaryota; kingdom Metazoa; phylum Chordata; class Mammalia; order Rodentia; family Bathyergidae; genus Fukomys; species Fukomys damarensis. The sequence goes on from NW_022900925.1 coordinate 25,130,650, forward strand.
TTGACATTTATTTGCAATTTTCAAATTGCTAACTAGTATCTTGGTACTCACTGTTAATTGGTTCTGGGAAGTGGGAGAAGTATCAAAAAATGACAAGCAACTCACAAATCATTCTGGCTGGAAAGGTAGCAGGGTACAAGGCAGTCAACACTGACAAGTTCTAGCTCAAGCATCAAGTACCAAACAAAAACAAGTAATGGGACAAAAGTTTTGCATCAAAATGTATTGAGTGCCAAGTTGGATGAGTTTGAAAGCAGTGGAGTATCAAGGCATGACTGTACATTATTATAAATTGTAGTCATGGTGCTGTACTATAGTAGATCTCAGAAAATGTATTCCACCATTGAAACTTTGTGTCCTTTCACTTACATCTTCCCTAACCTGGCAGCCTGTGGTAACCACTCCCTTCTCTGTGAGCATGATAGTCTTGGGCTCCATGTGTTAGTGAGGTCATGTAGGATTTATACTTCTGTGCCTGGCTGATTTCACTTAGGGCAATGTCCTCCAGGTTCATTTGTGTTGTTGCAAATGATTAGACTGAATGGATATATGTAAACGTATTTACATATATCTGTGTACAGAAGCAGATATATTTAGATTGATTCCATAACTTAACTATTGTGAATAGTACTGCAGTGACCATGAGAGTACAGATATCTCTTCGCCATACTAATTTCATTTCTTTTAAATACACATCCAGTAGCAGGATTGCTGATGTTTGTATGTTTACAATAAGTTGTGACCCAACTATGATTTCATGAATTATATGCCTTAAACCTATATAAGATATTCTGTTTTTTGCAGTCTTCAAAGAGGGGGAATATAAACTGAAGAAAAATATCGACAAAGAAAATGTTAGGCTTATCCCTATTTTTCTTTTCTTTTTACTCAGTGCCACATTATTAGTTTTATTTCATGATAGCTAAAGTTAAAAACAAATCTAGTCTTTGAAAAGCCAAATTCCCTTTTCCATGTTGGCAGTGATTTGTTTTCTTTCTGATAGGTTGAAAATTGTGTAGTAAACTTGATGATACTTTTAATCTTTTACTTTACAAATGGAAAAATTATTTGCACAGATTTCAGTGAAGAAGTAATGTGGCAAATGAGCACATCCAAAAATGTACAATACTATTAATCTGTAGGGAATTGCAAGCTAAAACCATAATGAGATATCACTATGCATTTATTAGATTCTCTAAAATTAAAGGTACTAATTATACTAAGTTGTGTTGAGGATATTCAGCAACTGGAATTCTCATACTGTGTTATTGAAAATATTGAATTGGCCCAGTGTTGTGGCGCATACCTGTAATCCCAGCACCCAGAAGGCCAAGGCAGGAGGATTGCCACGAGTTCAAGGCCAGCCCCTGAATGACATAGCAAGACCCTATCTCAAAAAAAAAAAAAAAATGTACATTTTGAAATACAGTTTGACAATTAAAAAATAATTTTTTTGTTTTGCTTTTTGGTGCTGGGGATTGAACCCAGGACCTCATACGTGCTCTACCTCTTAGAATAAACACGTGCTCTACCTCTAAGCTATACTCCCAGCCTGAGCAGTTTCTTCAAACATTAAACATGCACCTGTCACATGACCCAGCCATTACACCCTTAAGTATTTAACCAAGAGAAACAAGCATTTGTTCATATAAGGAATTATACATGGAAGTTGAATGTCACCTATATTTGTAGTAGCCAAATGTAGTAGCCAGAAGCAATCCAAATATCTGTCAGCAGGTAAATGGTTAAATAGAATATTACACAGCAATAAAAAGAAATGAAGTTTTGTTTTTGTTTTTTGTTGTACTGGTGCTTGATCCCAGTGCCTTGCCTGTGCAAAGTAAGCAGTGTACCAGTGAGTTACATTCTCAGTCCAGGAATGAATTTTTGGTAAGCACAGTAATATGAGTGGGTCTCAAATAATTAAGGAAATAGACCACATGAATACATACAATTCAATTACACTAGAAGGTGCTAACTAATCTATTGTAATAGAAAAGAATGGCTCTTAAGTGAAATTAATTTCACATATCTATAAATTATTCAATTATAGTTTCTCTGGCGTGAAAACTAAAAGTATAAATTAGGATCAAAGTGTATAATGGATATTGTGTAGTTGGAAGAAAAGGAAGTGGGAGGGGTAGGGGAAAGGTAAAAAGGGGAAAGCAAAAATATATGAAAAGGAAAAACATGGAAACAATGTTTTTGTAAATAGGGAAGGGTGGGAGGGGGTAAAGGAAGGGCTGGGGAATGGGGAAAAATAAGAGCCAAGATAAGTCATGTAAAGGTACAAGATCCCAGTGATGTCTGTAACTGTATTGTATACCTAAAATGTACAATACACTTAATAAAGATAAAAAATTGAATGACTAATTTTCTGGGTATAGAGGCAGAGTGAGAGCTGAGATAAATAACAGAGGGGCATAATGAAGTCTTTGGCTGTGATGGCTCTGATGTTGTCAAAACTTGTAAATTACACACTTTCCATATGTACAACTTCTTGTCTATTAACCTAACCTGTTAAATTCTCAAGGTTGGTGGTTTTTACTTTCATTCTGTTTAGCATTGCTATTTTGAGATGTTTAACTTACTGTATCAATGAATCTAGGGGGTCCAGTAGTTAGTGACTACTTATTGTACCTGACTTGCATCTAAACCCATTACTATTAAGAGAACTAAATCCATAGAATTTTGATTCTGGAATAAACAAGCAGTAGAGGTATGTTACATAAAAATATGTACAGTTGCTCATGATTTTTTTTGGGGGGGGTACCAGGGATCAAACTTGGGACCTTTCGCTTGCGAGGCAGGTGGCAGCACCACCGAGCTGAATCCCCTACCCCAGCCACTCATCTTTTGTGCACCATCTGTAGATGTTCATAAAATGAACTTAGCTTTGAATGCTTGGGTTGGTATTTTGCTTAGGACTCTTCAAATACAGACTTAAATCCAGCTCTTACCTTTCTGAATTCACAGCTTCTGATTTGATGGCCTGTGCACCCCTAATCTGCTATTTTATTCCATGGGAGTTTTGCTTGGATGTTGTATTTTGAAATCTGTATTCTAAAATCTTTTATCCTTTTATTGCTTTAGTACTTTAAGCCTGAGACATAAAAAAGAAGACTATCAGTGAAAATCAATTGAAATATAGTTAGATAAAGATCTGATGCACTAGGCAGAAGGCTTAGTTGCAGCACAATATAATCAATGAGGGCCCTTCAGCTGCATACAGAGTTTTACCTATCCAATCACTTTTCACACATTTCCTCCATTAGCTTGACAAGGGTTCTTCTTTTCTTTTTTTCTAATGTGAATTATGATGAATGAGATTGTTGTTATGAATGTAGAGATGGGTCATCATTATCCTACTGAAACTGACTGTGCTGGCGTTTCGTGAGTAGAGCTATCTGCTGCTGCCATCAATAAAGTACAGATTTATCTGTCTCAAGCTTTGATTGGGAAGCTATAGTCGTTGTTATCTAATTCGTTGTTAATATAATTCATTTAACGATGTTACAATACAAATTTGTTACAATAAAAATTGTTTTTGTTCATCTGAGTAATTTACATAATTTGTAAAGTTAGTTATGAGGTAAAGGAATATAATTTATCGATTAGAGGTAGGGTGTTTTTCATGGTTTAAAATCTGAAATCTCTCTGGAATTAGTATCACCAAATTTAGCAGCCTGGCTGTAGCTCTTCCATTTGTCAAAAACTGCAGCTAATGAATGAAGCTTAGATCCCCTACAAGAATAGGCTGAAACTATGAGCAATAATAAACATCCATTTATTGCAGATGTCCTACAGTTGTTACATTCTTTGAAATGATGCGATTGTTTTCTGAGCTCTGCACATTCAAGGAACAGGAGGGAGTTAAGTGGATTCTGTTTAATGCACTACATGATTTAGATGCCATTACGAGCTAAATTGGTCCAGTCAGCCAAACCATAGCATATTTCATTTTTTTAAACAAATCAATCCTTCCAAAACTACCCAGGTAGTTTAGTTGAAAATGCCCAGCTAGACAGTTAATTGGCTTTTAGTCAAACTTGTTTTTCTTTGCCCTTAAATTTTATTTTGTTGTTTCTATTTCAGACACCTATTGTCACAGAAAATGGCTCTGTCCCTTAAATCTAGAAGATAGTGCCTATAGTACTCCACCCTCACGGATGTCCGTACATAGGTAGAATCAGTACCTTGGCTGAAGGTGTGGAGAATTTGTATGCTATGTGGAAGGTCAGGAATTGTTGCCTGCCAGTACCGATGCCAGTAAAGATCTGCAGTAGAGACCCTGTTCTTAAAATGAAAGCAGGGTGGCCTTTGAGGCCCATTGATGAAAAGACCCTTGTCTCGTGCCATCAGATGGAAGGAGGAGTGTTCAGTGCTAAAAGAGTTAATAAACACCAAGAGCAGTGCTCATCTTGTAGCTTTAGTGAGCCTTAATCTGTAAGCTTGATTACCTCCTAACCCTCTATCTCTTGTCTCTCCCTTCAAGCACTGTAGGGCTTTATGGTGGTATTAGTGGCATTTTGCCCATCATTGGCTTTAGGGAAATTATTTTACAAGAAAGAAAAGCAGAAAGACTCGATCTTTGTGCTGTGCAGTCTTAACACAATAATAACCTTATGGACTCTGCAGGCCAGGAGGGGACGTCTGTCCTTACTAGAAAACTGAAGGTGAAATGTCACTGTTTTCTTTCTTTCTTTTTTTTTTTTTTTTGGCACCCACCCTATTGGCATCATCATCTGGAAGAACTCACTTTAAAAATTTTAATTAAACCTCCTCAGTCATATGTCATGAAGAGCTCTTTGTATTCTGTGATATTTCATAAAAATACATCCTCAAGCTGTAGCTACCTAGGTTTGTGAGCTTTTTTAAAGACACATACACAGATTTGCTATGTAATTAATTATTGGTATTGAGATATTCTGGAGTCTGAGACCAGATTGAGAGCTCTCTGCTTTGACAAACATCATTAAGTCATTAGTGTAGTGGACTTGTGAAGGGCCGATTAAAAGCTCAGAGAAGCTCTTGTACATTTCTATATTAATCCCATGAGCTTTCCAATGTTCTCTTTTCTCTTTCTAATGAGTCTGAGAATATGCTGTTATTTCACTTTTTTAAAGACTGAAAATGGTTATGGTTATGGATAAGAGATTAAACCATCCAGCCACGAAACTGCAGTAAACAAGTAAATATTGAGCCAATACAGTTGAAATGGGGAGCCATCAGGTAGAAATAATATGGCATAAATTTTGACTTAGTGTGGTCAGGGGATGTGAGAGAAGCAGTGAGAGGTGCCCACAGAGTACTTCAGAGTTAATTGTCAGGGTCAGCTGAGGAACAGGGCTGCCCTGGAAGTGTGAGGAGACAGCGCAGGGCCTGATAGCAGGGGAGAGCTGACGCTTCCTGCCTTTGTCAGCGAGCGTGGTCCTCGTGGTGTGTCTGTACAGTGAGACAGAAATCTGCAGGCGGACCTCACAGATGGCGCATGGCATTGTCTGCAGTTGGCTTTGTGCTTCCCCAGAGAATAGAGTTATCCTAGCAGTGTAGCCTTCGAGATGGTAAGGAAAGATGACTGAGTAGAGCCAGCTAGAGCATAGAATGTAAGCTCCATGAGGACCAAATCCCTTGTCATCGATCCCTAGCAGTTGGAATAATCCTCAGCAAATACCGGCAGATTTGACTAAAATTTTCAGTTCACTGATGACTGCATATGTGCCTAAATCCACACATTGTAAGGCCTGAAACTCACAAGCCCCTCTGTAGTGGCCACGTGTAGCATTCTAAGCAGACCAGAGCAAGATATGAAATTGCCATGAGATAATTCTGAAATTTTAAATGTATGTATGTTTTTCCAAACAAATTTTCAGAAATAAACTTGTCTGTATTCTATTAAACAAAGATTTTGTTATTGCCCATACAACTTCACCAAAATCTGGTGGTGATTTTTTTTTCTCATTTGCCAGTCTTAGGCAAAAAGTTTTTATTGTTATTTGCCCTTCTCGCTTTCTCTCTTACTTCCCCCGCACCCTCCATCTCCCTCTCCCTCTCCCTCTCTTCCTCTCCATGGAGTCTTGCTATGCTGACCAGGCTTGTCTTGAACTCCTGGGCTAACGGCACCCTCCTGCTTCAGCCTGCCACCTAGTTGAGTCTAAAGTTACACACTGCTACACCTGACTCACGTTTGTTGTTCACTTTTTTATTTGGCAGATGGTTTCTTTTTTATTTGTTAGATTTATAAGTACCCAGAATATAAGTATATTACTACACATATTGTGAGTATCTTTCAAGTGTGGTCCTTGACAAAGGACTCAGTGTAGTGTCTTTTGTTAAGTTAAAAATGTTAAATCTCATTAGTGTTTTCATTACCTATTCCTCTTCCAGAAAGCCACCCTGTCTTGAATATATTGACGTTCACCTTCATTTTCCTTTATTTCTTTCTCCCAGCTGTTAGTAAACACGAGGGATAGATTTTGGAAAGTATTTTCTGACTGTTAATGTTGGGATGGCATGCATGATTCTGCGCCTGCATAAACATAAACATACACTACATAAACATACACTGGTTAGGCAGGTGTGGTGGTGCACGCCTATAATTCCAGCACTCAGGAGGCTGAGGCAGGAGGATTGCTGTGAGTTCGAGACCAGCTTGGGCTACATAGTGAGTTCCAGGGCAGTCTCAACTACATAGTGAGACCCTGTCTCAAACAAAACAAAACAAAACAAAACAATACACTGGGTAATAACAATCGTCTCTAAAATCTAAGGAAATGCAAGTCCTTCATTGTCTGCTCCAAAGTATATAAGGTGATAGCAGAAGACAGAAACTTTGTAGTTGCTTAGTATTCATTTGTAACAGGAAAAATCTGTATTCTTATTTTGCTTCTGAGACTTGAAATGTTTTTCCCTAATGCACCATCATTTTAAATTTTGAAAGCATCTTAAAATTTCTGAGGGGTGCCTGAGCAGTTGTAGTTGTACTTTTAGCTTGTTTATTGGGGGAAGTATGGATTATGAGCTTGTGAGAGCCCCTCCCCTTGTAACTTTCTATTTTGAAGTATTTTAAGTGTGTAGAAAAGGAGAAACAATAGCATAATAATCCTCATCGCCCATTATGTCTTCAATACCATACTTATTCCATCCCTATCTCAACCTTACTCCTTGTTAATTAACAGCTTTATTTAGGTACAGTGAAGTATACACCATATAATCAAGCTGTTCTAAGTGTGTAATTAAATAGTTTTTAAATAAATTCATGAAGTTGTGTGACAAATGCAATAGAGTTTTAGAACATTTCTGTTACCCTCCATTCCCATAAGCTCCCTTGCTCTCTGCAGTAAATTCCTGCTCCAGCTCCTCAACCCTGACCAGTCATCAGTCATCAAGCTGATTCTGTCTCTCTGTAGTTGTCATTCTGGATAATTTCCGAACATTTTATATACATGGGATCATACATATGATAGTTTGTTAATAGAAGAACCTTCTTTCATGGTCCTCGTACTGCTACTCTTAAGTATGAAATGCCATTTTCTTTCTTTTTGGTTTTTGGGGCAAGGTCTCCCTTCATAGTTCAGGGTGGCCCGGAACTCGCTATAGAGCTCAGGCTGACCTCGAACTCACAGTGATCCTCCTGCTTCAGCCTCCTGAATGCTGGAATTACAGGTATGTGCTACCACACCTGGCTCATTTTCCCTTTTTTATTAGTGTGTGTGTGTGTATTTCTTTTCTTTTCTTTTGATCAAACTCAGGACCTTGTGCTTGCGAGGCAGGCAGCAGAACCACTGACCTATTAGTATGTTTATAATATGCAATAAATGTGTTCCCTGTGGGGAATGGTTAGCTCCACACACACAAGGAAATGGGCTGTGTGGTGATAGACGGGGATCTGGGGATCCAGGGACACAGGAGAGAGGAGGGGGAAGGGAAGTAAAAGGGGTTTTAAAAATTGAACATTTTTTTTAATTGCCATTATAGTTTTCCAAGAAGAAATTCCCTTTCATTTTAAAATTTATAGTTTCTTGCTTTTATGGGAAAATATTACTTTGAAATTTGTTATTTAATGTCAGTTGCCAAGTTGTCCACCACCAGAAAATTCATTATTAAGAGCTTATTAGAACAAAGACTTAAATCTGGTCTTAAGTATATTTGTAAGGCAAATGTATTTTCAACTCTGTTGTTTCAAATTAGTAAAGATATTTATTGTTATCCCTGTAGTTCAAATAAATATATTTTTATTTGATAATTTTAATATATAAAATTTTAAATTTAATATATTGTTTTAATTTATGCTTCAAGGTGAATATTATACAGTGGACACATAAACATGTTATATTTTCCTACACGACTTTTATAAGATGTTTAAAATACCCCAATAGAAGTTGGGTGTGGTGGTACAAACCTGTAATCTTAGCACTCAGGAGGCTGAGGCAGGAGGATTGCCATGAGTTTGAGGCCGGCTTGGGCTACTCAGTGAGTTCAGAGCCATCTGAATTACACAGAGAGACCCAGGGGTCTCGAAAAACAAACAAAAGGTCCCAGTAACATAACACCAGTTGCTTTCTGGAGTTCCTGAGTATGAGAAAACTGTACCTTATGAAAAAACACTGTGTTAATAAAAGCTTTGTATAGATAAACATTGTAGTGTTTTTGCCTATGAATTTAATGTTGATAAAGCAACAAAAGAAAAATTCACCACTCTCTGCATTAAGATGCTTGGGAGGGCCGCGGATTTAGCTCAGTGGTGCTGCCACCTGCCTTGCAAGTGCAAGGCCCTGAGTTCAAACCTTGACACCAAAAAATAGATGCTTGGGAAATATTAGGGCTATGTATCCTATTTGATGACTGTGGAAAAGATAGAAAAGCAGCTAAATTTATGGATTAATGAAATACAAACTGATTTGTTAAAAGTGTAGTGGATGGTATTGTGGAGAGGCTGAAAGCCAAAGAAATGTGTAGTCATGCCGGGTGTGGTGGCACATGCCTGTAATCCCAGCACTTGGGAGGCTGAGGCAGGAGGATCGCTGTGAGTTCGAGACCAACCTGGGCTACATAGTGAGTTTCAGGTCAGTCTCAACTACATAGTGAGACCCTGTCTCAAAAAAACAAAAAACAAACAAACAAAAAAGAAATGTGTAGTCATGTTACCTAGGATCAGAAAAAGGCTAGACTCTTCTCAACTAGTGCTCACTGGCTTGAGGCAATGTGGTATGAAAATGTTAAACTTGAAGCCAAGGTACTGCTACAAATGTGGAAGAATTTTTTAAATGCCAGCTAATGTTATGTGGAAGAATAGGTTTCAGGGCTATCAATTGGCTTGTGTTCAGTACTGGTAATATATTAGAAATGGACCTATGTAATGTAAATGCCATTTTAGCTGGCACAAGTGTTCTGGCCAGAATATCAGAGGACCCTAACCCAGTATTTCCAGTATTCACTCTGACTTTGCGTGACATAAGTACCTCAAATAGCAAGGATTGACTGTATTCAGCAAAGGAACTTTGTGCAAAATACAGAAAGAAGTCATTTCTCAGTAATGAGAGACAACTCAATTAAAAAGTGAGCATTACAGAAGATTTTAAAATTAAAAGGTATGTGAAGTGATGCTTTGTCCTTAGTCATTAGGGAAATGAAGCTAGGTACCACTAGAATGGCTAAAATTAAAAAGGCTAACGGTATCAAGGGTGGTAAGGACATAGAGAATCTAGGAAACTCCTACATATTGTTAGGAGTACATAGTGGTATATTCCCTCTTTAAAACTGTTGGGTGCTTTCTAATACATTTAGCATATCATCCATCCATTCCACTTTTAGATATTTACCCAGGAGAAACAAAACAAAGGCACAAAGCCTGTACACAAATGTTCATTGTAGCCTCATTCATAATAGCCAAAAAGAAAACTGAAAACTGAATGTCCATCAGTTGATAAAAGGATAAACAAATTGTGTTACATCCCTACTTAGCAATAAAAGGCAATGAACTACTGATATATACAGCAATATGGATTAATTTCAGAAGCATTACACTAAGTGAAGAAAGGTTTAAAAGACTATAAAATGTGTGATTTCATTTATATGGAATTCTAGAAAAGGCAGTGCTAGAGTAGTACAATGCTGATCAGTGATTTACTGAAGCCAGCACTTGAGAAAGAGATTAACTTCAAAGGGGCATAAGAGAATGTTTTGGGGTGATAGAAATATCCTGTATCTTGTGGTGACGATTGCATACTATATGCACGTAAAATGTCATCAGACTCAGCACTTAAAATGGGTGAGCTTAATTGAAGGTAACTTAAGGCCACTATAAAGCTAAGTAAAACAGCAATGACAAAAACTGCAAGACCCAATGTAAAACTTGTGCATAGTTTTCCAATTTAAAAGTAGTAACAATTTAATTTTAATTGCATTTATGAGCCTTTACCTCAGCAAAAGATATGGGCCATCTCCAATAAGGCAGTAATAATTAAAATTTTCCTCCCTTTAAATTGTTAATGGGCTAATGGTTTAAACACTCTTGCATATTCCACTATGTTCTTCTCATCCATGACCATACTGTGACCTCTCAAAACAAAAGTTAGAGATCGGAAGTAACTAACTGACAATTACAGTGGTTGATGCACTCCGGTTTAAATAGAAGTGTCCTCGGTTAAAATATGGTTCATTCATCGGTCAAACTGTCCTTATTTCCTTTAATTGAATTAAGATAGACAAATGAGAGATGTGTGCAAGACAGAAAAAAAACCCTTTCACAAATCACTCTTATCCTCCCTCTGAGTGTAAAACGAATCAATTAAAAGCATGTCAAAGCATCGTTTACTCTTGAGCAACTTTAGCATAAGAAATATTTTGTAAAAATAAAAATTTCAGAGTCAAAAGTTGGTTAGCTTTTACAGTTAAACATACTGTAATGTTGTTGCGAAGCATTGTGGATTGTTTTATTTTATATGCTTTTGTTTGACTACACTTTACAACTTTATGCTTAAAGTCCTTCATTTTTTATCTCTTCAAGTTGGAAACACCCAATTATAAGAAAATACACAATTGACAATTATTGATGACCAGTACAGTTTCATCTTGTCATTTTACTAAGATGTATTCCCTGGGGACAAGTATGAGACTAGGAGGGAAAGGAAAAATCTAATTTTTACTTTTTGACCTAATACCCAAGTGCTTTAAAAAACACAGTGTCCTTCCTTTTCCTGATGCATTTAATTAGTGTTTAATGTGCCATAGCTCATTTATGGATCCATGTACATTCTGTAAAATAATTTTTCACCTGGCTGGTAAAGTTTTTAAATTAAAATTAGTTATCTATCCCTATCCTATATCTTACCTCTTCAGTAGTATACACGTGCAGATTTATATTGCTTCCCTCAGAGCCTACTTTTTGTTTGTAATTCATACTTTTTGACACTAGAGTATTTTTGTTGGCTTTCTCAATTTGTGATCTTACTCATGCTCTTATTGTGTTTTTCATTTAACTATTTTTCCAGAAATTTTTATACAATATACATTTGATTGGGGAGGAGATGAAGAAAACCTTGTTTACTTAAACTTTGAAAAATACTGAAGTACTATTGGTATCTACATTTTGATTTTTATAGAATCAACTTGCCCACACTACCCAGCTCTTCAGATTTTAGCTGTTATCAGGGACATCAGGATAGACCCTTCACTAAGAGATCTTAAGAACTCACTCAAAATACCCTGAATATCACACATTTAGCCTTTCCTATCTCTGGACTTCATGTCCCTGACCTGTGTCCTGCACTAGATTTCTGGTATGCCTGTGAGAGTCTCTTATCATCTGGCCTTTAGTGTGGACCAAGCCAGTAAAGCCAGCGTGGATATGAGTTACTGATCACCAGCATAGCTGTCCTTGCTGTTTTTCTCTTAGTTTTGTATACTATACTTCAAATTTTTCCCTCTTTAAATACCTAGAGCTGAAAAGAATAATTTGCCCCATAATAAATTAATGGACTTTGAAGAAACAGAACAGGAAACTACAATTATTGGCAAACATGTTTAGGATTATGTATTGATAATTCTGCTCATTGGCAGTATAAAGTGTGTGTCACTTGTCATTAGCTGTAACAATTTCAGCACATTATGTTTTCTTTTTATTTACTCTTGTGGCAACATGTTTCTGAACAGGGCCACTGGCTGTGGGTCAGGAGGTCAGACTTTGAGGTTAAGAGTAGATGGGATCATGCTATTAACCTAAGATTAGCTGCTAAGGTTTGTGGTTTTGCTGTTGTTGCTATTGTTTTCTTTTTTCTTTTTAATAAATTTTGTCCTGTTGATGTAAGATGCCAAATCAATATTGCCAAATTTTTTTAAAAGTCCCCCTAACTGATTCGCATTTTATTTAATTTTTCATTAATATATTTTTTTTTTCTGCTCTGTGGGAGGTGGAGACAGGAGGATCACAAGTTCAAATACAATCTGAGCAGTTTAACTACTTTCAAGACCCTGTTTCAAAATTTATTTTTTAGATTTGTTTTCACTTAGTTTAGTGGTACTTTTTAGGTATACAGTACAGTTACATTCATCAGTGGGATCTTGTACTTTCACATGATGTATCTTGGTTCTCATTTTTTCCCCAAACCCCGGCTTTCCCTTCACCCCCTCCACCATTCCCTATTTACAAAGACTTTGTTTTCCATTTTTTTCCTTTCCTAAAAATTTAAAAAGGAAGAAAATTAAAGAAAAGGGTGAAGGGTTTGGGGTATTCAGTGTCAAAACCCTGGGTTCAATCTCCAGTATTAGGAAAATAAAAGAAAAAAACAAAAAACTTCTATCGCCTATCCTAGTCCATGAGCACTGTTAACTTTTTCTAAGATTTAAAAATATTTCTAATGTTAACACCCATCTCCTAGTATATAAATGCATCTAATATTTTCTGTACCTCTACACTTTTAAGAATTTTCCTCACACATTCACAAACCAAATACTTAACACATGACAGAACTTTAGAGTTGTGATGATTTGTCTTCCCCTGAGAGTTTTTTTTTACTATTCCTGCTGTTAAACTGTTTCCTACTGTTAAACTATCAAAGTTTGCTCTTGATGTTTAAGGATTAGTTGCTTCCCTGATATCTGAAACCTCTTCTGTCTGTACTCTAGCAAACATATCACCTCTTATGATATTTCATCAGTGACAGTTGTCTAAATATAAAGGGACTTCTTGTGACAAGTGTTCTCTGTGTAATTTCCTCAACAAGAGAATTTCTGTACAATCTCATTTTGACTCCTGGTAGAGGGCACAAGCCTAAGAACTGAGTGTCTTTGAAGTCTTTTATACCAAAGTTTTTCCTTTCAATCTTGGCTCATTTGACACTTAGGAGATTTTATGTATCTTTAAAAATTGTTGGGCATGGTGACACATGCCCATGATCCCAGCACCTTGGAAGGCTGAGGCAGGAAGATCACAAATTTGAGCCCAACCTGGGCAACTTAGCAATTTAGTAAGACCCTTTCTCAAAATACAAAGTAAAAATAAAGGGTTGGGGATATAGCTCATTGTCAAGGCCCTTGGTTCAATTCTCAGTACTGCAATTTAAAAAAAAGTTGGCACTTGAGAGGCTGAGACCAAGGATCACTCACTGCACGTTTGAGGCCAGTCTGGGCTAAATAGTGAATTCAAGGCCAGCCTAAACTATATAGCGAGACCCTGTCTCCGAAAAAAAAAAAAAAAAGTTATTAGTGCTGCTTCTCTTTCTTTCACCCAAAATCTTAGTAGTAGATTTTAGCTTACAAATAAGCATTTAATGAGTACATTATGGGTACAAAGAACAAGTAAAAAAGATCCATAATGCAGACTTGTCAGAGTGCAGTACTGAGTTCGGTGAATGGGTTAGAAGGAAAGCTAAGGATACAAATTTGGGGGAGGGGGTCAGTGCTCAGGATAGAATGTAGCGTCTTAGACATGCAAGTCAAGCATTCTACCCCTGAAGCATACCCCAGTGCCCTCACAGTGTTTAAGTATGTTGAACCTAATCTTTAGATTAAAAATTACTTTTGTTTCAAATACTGTTAATTTGTAAAGAATAACACATTCCAAAGGGTACAGTCTCTGCTTGGAGTTGAGAAAGGTAAAGAATATTTACAGAAGGCTTCCTAAGAAGTAAAAGCCAGCATGAGGTCAGTGGTAATCCCAATAGAGAAGATAAGCATAATTGAAGATACAGAGGCAAGAAAAGGGGTGATATATTCAAAGGACGTATGGGAGGGGGAAGACTTTGCCATGACATAAAGCTGTAGTGTAGGGAGTTGCAAGGAGGTAATACAGAGCAGTGTGGGTGTTAGTTAAGGAGCTCGGACTTTAGCCTGTAAAAAATAGGGATGTTTTAAACAGAACTGTAGTGACATGGGCTTGCATTTTAAATACAACTTGGTAGCTGTAGGGAGGGCAGATTTGAAGAAAGGTTAAGACTGGTGTCAGGGAGACCACTTAAAGTGTTGACCTGACCTAGGGCAGGGGTTAATGGAATTGAAAGGAGAAGAATGGAGAGGAGTGAAAGGTGAGAAACGTCTACAAGTAAAAATTGTCAGGATTGGTGATTGGGTATCAGGCATGAGGAAGAGGAGGAGTCTAATATAAATCCCAGGTTTTTGTCTTTGCTAGTTAAATGAAAGAGAGAAAGTCAAAAAAGAAGTTTACTGGGGAGCTTCATTTTATTAATGTTGACTTTGGTGCTAAAGCCAGATCACCTTGGTCCTGAGTAAAATTTGTGAGTTATCAACATAAAACTATAGACGGTAAAAGGGAATGTATGTAGAGTGAGAAATAGGAGTCAAAAGCAATACCATTAAAATCAGCCAAATACTGCAAACCTACAAAGGCTGGTTAGTTCTAGAGGAACTGTCAGAGAGTCAAGAACTGAATCCCAAATGAATGCTACCACCAGAAGTCATAAGGGGCTGAGTTTCAATCAGAAGTGTTATCAGAAATAGTGCAGTGTGCCGGGTGTGGTGGCATACACCTTTAGTGCCAGCTTCTCAGGAAGATTGCTTGAGCCCGAGAGTTTAAGGCCAGCTTGTGCAATACAGTGAGACCCCATGTCTTAAAATACATATTTGGAAGATGAATCAAAGATGATGACAGAATTAGCTATTGGATTTAGTAACTAGCATGCCATTTGAGGCCTAAGTAAGAGCAGCTTGAGTATAGAAATAGAGACAAAGGCCACTTACCACAAATTATAAAGTGAGTTGAAATGACTAGCAAAGTGAAAATAGAGACATCGGGTGTCTCTTCTTAGTCATTTTCAAGAGAGAGTTTTTCCTTGTTTAAAACACTCAGTCACGTAATATTGTCTGAAGAGAAGGTACAGAGATAACAATGAATTAGAAATGGAAAAGAAATTGGATGTCTGAGAAAGGAAGATCCTGAGCATACAGTGGGAGATTGGGTTGGAGACCTTAGGAGCACTCAGGCTTGTATAGCTGGAAGATAGTTAAAAGTGGGTGAGGTTATACTTAGTATTTATCAGCAGTCGGTTGAAGTATTATGTTGATTGGCTTCAGGCTCATGCTATCTCCCTTCTCTTCCCATGCATGCATTTAAGAAAATTATTCTCCCTACCCCTGCTTAAGTTTTACCGTTTACGAAGTCCTCTGTCAATAAAAAATTTAATACCAGCCAGGCATGGTAGCACACGCCTGTAATTCCAGTACTCAGAAGGCTGAGGCAGGAGGATTGCCATGAGTTCCAGGCCAGCCTGTGCTGCATAGTTAATTCAAGGTCAGCCTGAACTACGTAATGAGACCCTGTCTCAAAACAAACCAAAGAACCTGCTTAAAAAACATTTAATACCGTAAAAATAAATGTGTGCCACTATTAACTTAGTTTCAGGAATAATATTTTGGTATAACCTTTCATCTCTTTTGTGTATATATACATGTGTATACTTTTTAAAGTGCCTATATAGTATTGTGTAATTTATTTAACCAGACACTTAACAATGAATATTTTGTTTGTTCCTTTGCTTTTGTTTGTTTTTGCTATTGTTGATTTGATTTTGTGTTTGTTTGTTTGTTTTACTTTTGTAAACAATTCCTTGTACATTTGGTCCATTTATATTATTACTTCCTCCAGATCAATTTCTAGAAATAAAATTAGTGGACCGATGTGTGTGCATTTTATTAAGGCTTTTGATATGTATTTCCAAATAACTTGCCAAAGGGTTTTTACCACAGACGTAAAAAATGTGAGAGAGTAGTTCAGAAACATGGAGTGTAGAGTGTCAATCTATGCAATAGTTACAAAATAAGGAGCAGAAGGGGTGATGATAGTCACATAATGAAGAGTTTTCCAAAATTGAAGAGAGTTAGTCCTCATGTTGAAAGCAGGGCTTGAGTGTTAACCAGAATACATAAAGGAAATTTGTATGTATATATTTTGCAGTGGAATTGAAGACCATTGATTTCTTTTAAAGTTAGCGTAAAGATGTATTACTTACCTAGGTATGAAAATTAGTTTGAAGATAGATTTCTCTTTGATGGCAATGGATGTAGAAGGGAATTGAGTGCCAAAATGATGAGCGAAAATAATTCTTATAATTCTATACCTAGCTAAAATTTTGTTTATCATGTGTATATATGCGCGCGCACGCGTGTGTGTTTGGAGCAATACACTCGTTGTATGTTGGACAAACTGGTCTCCCAACTTCTGGATTCATGAAGTTTACCACCTTACCTTCTCTGAGTATCTGGGACTATAATTGTACACCACCATGCCCAGGTAAAAATCTTTTAAAAAGGCCGAGCGTGGTGGCACACGCCTGTAATCCCAGCACTCAGAGGCTGAGGCAGGAGTATCGCTGTGAGTTCAAGACTAGCCTGGACTAGTGAGTTCCAGGTCAATCTTAACTACATAGTGAGACCCTGTCTCAAAAAACCAAAAAAAAAAAAAAAAAAAAAAA
>NW_022900925.1:25147722-25154234 GCF_012274545.1 Fukomys damarensis
AAAAAAAAAAAAAAAAAAAAAAAAAAAAAAAAAATCTTTTAAAGATGTACTTCACCATGAAAATGTGAATGTAAATGGAAGGAGTAATATGCAAGATACAGAATTATGTTGGTAATTAACTTTAAATGGTATAATAGTAATAAAATAGCAATACCTGCCATTTTATAATTTACTAAATCCCAGACAATCATAGTAAAGATGGTGTGGGGACATTCAGTTGCAACTAAAGCACGTTTAGGAGAGATATTTAGATATTGAGTGACCTATGGAAATTTATAAAGTATATGACAAAAATTTAAGGATAAGCCATGGATAGAAATACAAACTGTAGCTTCAAAACATACTGAGAAAAAATTATTAGAGAAAACTATAAGTGCTATAAAAGGCAAAAGAGATCATACAAAAATATGATGCTAGGAAAAAACCCCAATATATCAGTCTCAAATTTAAGCAACTATCATGTTGAATTTTTTTATATTTTGTTTATAAGAAAATAATCTGAAGATTGTGCCATTAGCTTTACTCAGTGGTGGGAAATTTTAAGTTAGGTTCTGGTGGAAGGAACAAAGAGCTTTATTTTCTTTTCCTCACTATTGCAAACACATTGAATCAGAAAAAGAAAATATTGCCATCTAGCTTCACATGTTTTGTCATCAGTAAATCTGAGTTCACAGAGGCCTCAAAGATCCCATCAGTCAATTCCCCTTGATGAAAATTTCATTTCAAATGAAAGCTGACTGAAATTCTGAGCTGTCTTTAAAGCAATTCCAGGCCTCAACCTTGCAAGGGGTTTTAAAGATATACTAAGTATGGGACTTTTAAGTTCATAAGCTGACTTTCCTTTTGGATTGTTTTTCAAAGATCAAAAATTTCTGTGTCAGGAAATATCTTCACTTTCCATCTTGCAGCTCCTCTATTTGTCAGCTGTTCTGCTCTGACCTCTGGGATGGGGACCACATTTTAATTACAGTTATGTATGGGAGTCTCCGTCTGCCATAGCCAGTCAGCCTGCAGCCTTGGCGACAGAGAAGGAAAGAGCCCGACACAGCCATTCTTTTCTGCAAGCCATCATGCTGCTTTCCCTTTGACAATTACACTCACGAAAGCTGTGGCAATAACTGAAAGGCCCTGCAGACTGTCATATATTATAAACCTTTGGTGTAGGTAGATATGTCCCTTTACGTATTATTATTATTCAATTTGTTTCTCATTACATTTCTTCATTCTCACATGTCATGTATACTTGTGGCATTGATACAATATATGAAAGTTGTGAAAATTTGCTATTTATTGTCTTATTCCATTTAACTTATTTCCATTTAAGTGCAAATAACATATAGCTTGTTGAGGATGAATCTTATGGAGTATTTGTTAAGCTCATCCCTCCCATCATTGCAGGTCTCTCCACCTCCAGCTGTTTCTAAATTTGCTCATTCACTATTAATACAGTTATGCACAGATTAAACATGGATTTATTCTGGTTGGTGAGGAATATAAGGAATTATTTCAGCGCATCTCCTTAGGAGTGAGTGAGTGTAGGCTATAGTAACGATGTAACCTACACTGACATTTTTTTATCTTTTGTCCTTTTCAGGCATAAGGATCTAACTTTTTTTCTTTAGAGGCAGCCACATCAGTAGTGTGTGTATATGCTTTTAGAGCTAAAAATATAACTTCTTTTTACCTCTCTTCTAATGATAAAAACCACATATCTACCTAGAGAACTCTTCAGGTTTATGCATGTTAAAATCTCATTTGTTGCAGCCAATACATTCTTGCTCTGACCCTAGCTAAAATGAATGTAGTCTGAACTACTGAAGAAAAGCTATTCCATAACATAGTGAATCTCAGAATTTATTTTTTCAACTGATACTTCCAGCTTTGGGTTCTGTGACATTTGCCCAAAGGGAAACACCGGTCCCCTGGACTGCACTGTGCATCCATTGTCTGAACTGTCACAGGAATAGTGCGTAAAGCTGTTTTCATAGCGTGCTAACTCTATCAGGGTCAGTTCCAGTCTGTGGCCGCTAAAAATGAAAACCATGCCCCAGCCGGGACAAGAGCAGGGTCAACAGCTGGCAAAGGATATGGCAATCATTTATATAAATATGCTTTCTCAAGCCCACAAAAACAAAAAACCCCAACCCAACAGCTGGGACGGGTTGGAAGTAGCCCCAAGGCTGGTTAGTCCTCTTCCAGATGGGGAGGTTAGGCTGGGGCTAGCCAGACTGCTCCACATAGACTTCCGATTCGCATTAGAAATGAAAAGAGGAGAGGAAAGGGAAAAGGAAGAAAGGCTATAAGCATGACTGCTCTGTTTTTCACCTAACTTAATCAAATAAGTGAAGACTTTCCGAGACGGAAGGCTTGCATTTATCGGTATTCACGCTCCGTTTTTTCTGTTTATCATAGTGTCTAATACACTTTTTAACTGCTTAAACAGAAAGCATATATGCTCCAGAGTATAGTTTATATATAATGTCATGGTTATTTGTAGACAGATTGAAGAACCAAGCTCAGATTTATGTCCTGTTTACATCTTCCAAACACTTATGTAGAACATTCAATGCTAGAGAAGATAATAATTGTGGTGTTGGCTCCCTCCCAGAATTTTATCCGAAGGATAGGGTTCGTTTTTGTAATTTGATTTGCTTTATAATACATCGTTATTGCACATCTAATATATCCAATGGAATAACAAATACCATTTTCTTGAGTTCATCTTAAGGTTGCATACTGTGAGGCAAAGTATTATTTGTATAACCTGTTGGTGCTGCAAGAGGCAGAGGTGGGGAGTCAGTGACTTTCAAACTCTTCCAGAGTGACATAGTGAGAAAAAAAAAGACACCACTGTGATGATGAAAAATTTGTCTTCATTATCCAGAGATGGGCAGCCTCTTCCTAATAATGGAAAGTTCTGCCAAAGCCAAATTGAATGGCAAGCAGCACTTCTCTCCTCTCCAGCCTTAGAGTTGCTTAAAGGAAAGCTTACATAATGAATCTACTTATAGGTGTAGGATGAGCTCATGATATCAGAATCCATAAAGAGACATAAAGGGTCTTCTGCCAAAATTGAGATGTTGTCTTAGAGAATGAGCTTGTCTGACATGGAAGTTAAATAATGCATTTTGCTTCTTGTAATGATCTGCCCGAAGCAGACATCTTACCTGAGCTTGTAGAATGTCAAAACCACAAGGAACCGTGGCGATCCCCTCTCATCATACTGCTCAAGTACTGGAGATCAGAAAGGTAAAATGTGCAGCTAGAGGATGATGTAGACCCTGAAATCAGGTATTCATCTTCCCACTGCGTACAGAGGACCAATACTCTGTGTACTGGAGAGCAATAGTAATGGGCCAAACCTGTAGCAAGACTTGTGTTATCAAATCTATCTGCTGATTTTCAGTATGCTCAAATAAACCACGCAATTATATTTACTTCCCACTTTACTTTTTGTTCTGTGGCCCTGTCTCCACAAAGCAATTGTTGCTCAAGTATCAGTGTTTTATTGGAAAATATGATGATTTCTAGATTAAGTTTTGGTCAAGATGAGCGTGTTTGGTATTGATTCTGAGAATCTGTCTCTTCTATATATGTTGTCCTAGATTTTAACCTTTTAGGAAGCAAGAAAACTGGATTTTACTCATATTTGTATTCACCATGTCTGGTAAATATAAGTACCTAGTGGATGCTGTAATTAAAGGGTATGAAATACTGAGTTTCAGATAATTTACTCATTCAAATAATTTCCTCTGTAGTTGCTACAACCACTGTATTCCAGATTTTTTTCAGAGCAGGGACACTTTTTATTTATTCAGTTTGCACAATAGATCAGTAATTTTGCAGGTTTGTGAGAGTAAACAAAGATGGTTCTAACTCACTTTCATTTTCTTCCTACCATCTTCCTGCCCTGGACGTTTGGTAATTTCTATGCATTTACTTTTGATTAATCTATTTTATTTTAATATATTGTTCAATTTGTGTCAAACACTTTCTTTGCATTTATCTACAAACTTTAAGTGTAAAAATAAGACAGAGGCTGAGAGGTGTACTTAGAATTTAAGAACTAGGTTTAATTTCCTGATTCTGAGTCTAAATGTTTCCTTAGATTGATGCAGATTAGTTTAACATAATTGAAAGTTTGAAAGGTACATGTTTCTAAAGCTTTTAAGATAATGGTACTTAGAAATCATTGATAATTCCCTGAAGACTAATGCCTTTAATATGTATTTACAAACTCCATAACTTCTATTTTATCTCACCATACTCTGATCACTAGAATAAAAAGATGAAGCAAACATTTTATCTGTTTTGGAATCCATAGTGGGAAGAAAAAAGTGTATCCAGTAGAGTCTGTCCTTCCTGAGCCTAGTTACAGCAGCTCCTACTCTTATGTTTATGTTTCCTAGCCTTTCCCAGCTATAATGCATTTGTGGTCTTGCTGGGATTTACCAGGAAGATGTTTCTTCCATGCCTCCATCTCCCTCTGCTTAGCTGTGTGTGTAACCTGTACAACCACAAAGTGCCTGTGCTTGTATCTCTCTCCATATAGAATGTGTTTTCTGCCAGCCTGCTTTGCTCTTTCCTCTTCACACTGCCACAGGTCCAACAGCTCCACTGTCAGACATTGGAAAAACAGATGTAGGAACCCAGCATGTGGCTTTCCATTAATGACAACTTGATGTTTTAACCGCTGCAATTCCCCTCCCTTAGTTTAAAAGTAAATAGACCCATTCCAACCAAATTTAGGATGTGATCGAGACCATTCTTTAGGTGTGTGATATTCGTTGTTATATTCTAATCTCATTTTTCCTTCTAGTTTATAGCTAAACTGCACCTTCTAAAAAATTTGGAACTAGAATATCACTGTGCTGAACAAATCAAAAGAAATACTTTCAGTGTTCCTGAACTGAGAGAGTAGTGAATCACTAATACTGTACTTCCCTTCCTAAACAACAATGACAGCTTAATTTTGGTAAGATCCCTGTGATCTCTGTAAGTGTATTCATGCCAGTAAAGTTCTAAGCAGTAGATCCTATCTCTTTTCAAAAAGCCCCACAGAATTCGTTTGCTTAAAACTATCTGAAAACATCTTTCTAGACATCTACCTTATTTCAGAGTCCTGAGGTCAGAACCTCTTGACCTTACAGGTTATAGGTCTCTTGCCTTTTGATCTTTCTTAGTTCTTTAGCTTTGGCCTACTTCCTTCTTAACATTCAAGCCTTGTTATATAAGGAAATTGGAAACACCAATTTTGGATGAGATAAGTTAACTTCTCTTCCAGAATAATAAAAAAAGATGATTTTAAATAGAAACATGCTTGGCAAAAATTGAGCAAAACTAACTTCAGCGTTCTGCCTAAGCCAGTTTTAAGTTGCGCCCCTTCATTTCTTGTCTTCTCTTTAAAAAAAAGAAAAGTGAATAAACAAAAAAAATAGAACATACTGCTTACTTAGTGGTAAGTTTTATTTAGTTCCCAAGATAGCTTGCTTGAGACATTGGAGGGAGTCAAAGTGTCCAAATAAGTGAGAAGCAGATTAATAAAATGAGTTGGTCAGCCTGTTGTTCTTTCCTTACTGACCAGAATAATATGTCGTTTGGTAGTTGTAACAGCTAAGGTGAATATGCACTTACCATTGACAAAGAATCATCATGTTTATTATGTTATAGCTATAACAACTGAATGAAAGACAGATTGTGATCTTTATTTCATTATGGAGGAACCTGAGTTTCCAAAAAAAAAAAAAATCCTCAACTTGCCTAAGCCTATGTAATAAATAAATGGCAGAGCTGGTGTGGAACATTGGGTCGTGGACTCTGATTCTTTGCACTCAGAAATTCTTGGTGGAGAGGCTTTCAAATTAGAGCACATTGCTTTGAATTTGCAACCAGGATGGTTAGAAAGGTCCTTAGTTGTCTACCTGGCTGGCTATCTTGTTTGAATATCTTTTCATTATTATTTTAATTCTGTTTCAGCTATTATTTGGGTTTTCTTTCTAATAACCAAATACATAACTTGCACCTTTTTGTTTTTTGTGTTTTTGGTACTGGGAATCGAACTTGGGTCCTTACGCTTGCGAGGCAGGTGGCAGAACCATTGAGTTAAATCCCTGGCCCCATAACTTTTAGATAGAATTGGAAAATGCACTTTTTTGATAGGATACTTTTTTCTTTTCTTGCCTCAGCCCAAAAATCTCCATCAGAAATTGATTTAAAAAATAAAAACAACCCCCTACCTTTTTTTGAGACAAGGTCTAACTATCTGGTTCAGAACTCACTGTGTAGTCCAGGCTGGCCTTAAAGTTGTGGTGATCCTCTTGCCTCAGCCTCCCAAATGCTAGGATTACAGGAATTGTCACCATGCCCAGCTGATGAGCCTCTTATATAGGATTATAAAACCAAGTTATCAGCTCTGAGTTATTTTTAGGAGGCTAGGTGTTTATCTTTAATTCTTATTCAGAAAGTAGTGTTTACCCAGCTACTAGACAGAGCAAAAGAAGACAAATGATGAA
>NW_022900925.1:25154745-25184797 GCF_012274545.1 Fukomys damarensis
TATATATAAAATTGGTCATTATTCGGTTGTCTTTTAGTTCCATTAAAATTATGAGATCTTGCTTTAAAAAAAGCATTAAGTGTTTAAGTAAATAAATTTAAACCCAAATCCGAAGTCAGGTAGTGGCAGCAGTATTTCTTCTGGAACACACATTACCTGACATTCACAAGAATCCAGTAGTAGCAAAGTCAGAATGAGGAGGCCTGCGAACAATAGTCATACTTTATCCCATATTAATCACTCTCTTGTCTGCCTCCAGGAGCACTGAAGTGTGTGTGTGTGTGTGTGTGTGTGTGTGTGTGTGTTCTGAATTTGTTTTGATTTCATTGGGCTTGCCAGCTGAGTAAGGGGCAAAGAATGTGGTGTGGAAACCATCCATTGCCACTGCAGAGGGATCCAAGAGGAATTCCCGGAGCTGGGAACATGAGCTGTGAGCAATATGTTTAAATCGCTAAGTATCCAAAGTTTGAGTCCTGTCCACTTATGTCAGGGAGGGCACTGCCTTCTTTGAGGCTTGACTGAGTCCTTCTGACTTCTACTGTGACAAATGTAGTGCTGGAGGAGGCGAGAAGCTTGAAGCCAGGAGAGTTTGCTTAGGTTACTATCAGTGGTGACAGAGTGGTGTTGCTCCTGTCACAAAGTACATCCCGTGGTCAACTGAAAAATCTGTAGACATTTAAAGGAAGCCTTTTGTAGGCTCTCCAATGAGAAGGAAAGATTGGGAAATGGGAGCTAACATTTTTAGTATTTTCCCTGTGCCGGACACCGTTCCACATACTTTCAGTAGTATCATATTTAGTTCTGTCAACAATCCTCGTAGGTAGTGATTTTTTACTCCCTCCCTCCCTTTTGCAGTACTGGAATTGAGCCCAGGGCCTTTGCACTGAGCTACCTCCCCATCCTGTTTTTATTTTGAGACAGGGTCTCATCATGTCACTCATACTAGGCTCAAACTTCCAATCCTCCTGCCTCAGCCTTCCAGAGTGCTGAGATTACAGGTGGCTTCCATCACACTAGCCTTCATCATTTTGCAAGTGACAAAACCCATTATATCTGTAGTCTAACACCACTAATAAGGTTAAAATCAGGATTTCATCCCAGTTCTGGCTCCAAAACCTGTGCTTTTCTCAACCGCCTTGACACATTATTCAAAGCATTTATTAGAGCTCTTAGCAACAAAAAAAATTCTTTCAGTAATCCCCCAATTTAAAAAAAAAAACTTACTTAGTTATTTTTAGTTAGCAAATTTATTTCCCTTCCGAATTTCCTTGTTTTTCTTCTATAGGTGCTATCTGGGGTAATTGTGCTGTTGTTTAAGGTATGATGCCTTTGGCTGCAAAATCCTGTTTGATCTCTGAATAGACCAAGTTGAGTTTTTATAATGAAAATCTGAGAATTACATGACATCACCGCGAGAATGTGTGAGGTGAGCTAAGAGTCTGTCTAACTGAATGCCAACCTGGAAAATAGACTCAAAAGAATATCTTGTTGCCCTTAGAGGGTCTAAATAGTCAAAAGGAATAGAAGTAATGTGTTAGCAGTAGAAACAACAGCCTGCATAACTTAGTTACTGAGTTAGTAGCTTTTCAGCAGTGAAGGTTACACTTATGTATCTGTCCTGTTTCAGTTTGGGCAATCAAGATACTGAATTTTGTCTAAACAGGTTTGTATTTACAGTATCTGCATTAGGACTAATATTAAATCGTGAGTAATTGCTAGAGAAGTTTGCGAGTGCCTGTGTTTATTATCCTTCTCTTCAAAAGAAAATGTTTTGGTAGCTCCTATAACTAAAAGAGTGTTTTTTCTTCATGATTTCAAGTCGATTTCTTCCTCCCTGTAGTTTGTCCATCTTTGTCTCAACTGGTTATAATCAAGAATTACAGGCTTTGGTCTACTCTACCTTCTTGTTGTTTAATATTTTTAAATACACATTTTTATTTATCAGCATACTTATTGTAAGAATGTTAATATCCTTCACCCAAACCCCGTGTAAGTGAGGGCCGGTAACAGTCTTTATGTGGGCACATTGTGTTTATCGCAGAGAAAGAAGATGCAGTCTTTTTAAGAACACTTTTAGAGTATGCGAAGATTAAGCAAGACAACTAATGTTAGTCTTGTCAAGAGAAACATTCTTCCTGGATAGCTGAAAGGAGTCTCAGCATGCATCCTCTTATCTACCAGTTCTTCATTACTATTTTTAATTTAATTTAATTTTTATCTTCCTGACTTCTGGGGAACAAAAGATGGCATAAAAACAGTTTATGAAGAACTTAACAGTTTCCACATTGCCATTTCTATAAATTCAGAAAGAGTAATTAACAAAAGTACTGTGGAGTAGGTAGGGAGAGCAGTTGTCACATAGCATCTTCAAAAGACCATTTTAAATGGTTGGAAACTTCCAGCTACATATTTCACCCTCTGCTCATCTTTATAAAAAATTTTTTTCCAGGTTGAGTGTGATTCTTTTCTTCCCAGCTGGAGCTCTCGGCCTTGTCCCTAGGACCAAAGGCTCCATCAGTGTCAGTGCCAAGAGTGTTTTCAGCTCACCTTGGCCCTCGATAGGGGACACTCAGCACTGCCCTGTGGCTCTCAGCTCATTAATCACGTAGCCCTCTGAGCTCTGAAGTAACCAAGGGGAAAGGGCAGAGACTGGAACCCGGAGATCATTCAAAATGGGGTTCAAGCTGTGAAGCCTCGCCTGGCCCCCTTCTTACACAGCTGGGCTTTTGGCACTGTGTCCCTCGGGTTGTTCTGCATGGTGACCCGAGCTGCCTGTGATTTACTAACTGTTTTACAAACATTTCCTCACTCTGGGAGGTTTGATATACTCTTCATCCTCCTCAGCTCAGCAGAGTCGCTCAGTCTCTAAGCCAAACCTGCCTTTGTTTACAATTTTTCCGGAAATTTTCACAGAGGGAGCAAAACCCTCCCTTCTCTTCCAGTGTTTTATTTTTAAGTCAACACTTTCCTCAAGTTTATTTGTGCTAAACCAAACTCTCCTACAAGGTATTGCTCTATATTCAAAGGGGAATTGCTGTATTTCTAAAAATAGAATGAAGGTCATGTGAACGAGTTCAGAAAAATCTAGATATCCCATTTTACGGGACCTTTACATTTAGATCACTATTTTTTGAAAATAATATTCCATGTTTGGATTTGCCTTTTTTTCCCACATTCATATTAGACTGAGAATTATGTGAAAAATTGAATTTGGGAAACATTGAGTGGAATCTTTTTAAACTAAAATACCCATGTTAAAAATAACAAAATTTGTTGTTGCTTCATCACTGTAACTTTCTTAAAAACAGAATTTATAGCCCTCTTTCATTAAATATTTCTAGAATGTAATTGCCTTTGAAAACACAGTGCCAGTTTTTTTTCTTTAAATCTAATTTCCATTATATTGCTTTACATTGACTGAGAATGGAAAAAAATGTCTTAGAACTTACTAAATATTTTTTTCTTAAAAATTTGAGAAAAATTACAGACCTTGGTAATAGAGTACTTGCTTAGTATGTAGGTGACCCTGGTTCTATCCTCAATACCATAAAAATTAATTAGTTAATTAATGATATGATAAAAAAATTAGGAATTCTGATTCCATCTGAAATCAAAGGCTAATATTTGGTCCACACTTAGAAGAAGTTATTTAACAAGAACTATTTCATATGCAATTGGATTGCCCTTGAAGCAGAGTTGCAAGATTCTCTTAAAAAAATACAAAGAAACAAAACTTTTTGGAACTAAGTTATCTAGGAATTGCAGGAAGTATTTTTGTTTTGTTTTGGTCAAGGAAAAAAGAAATAAAAGGTATTAATTTTTCCCCCTCCACGTCTGACAAATAGAGCATACATATGTTTAGCTGACTCCGGCTAGAAACCAATTTCCTGATAAAGTATATTTTAGGAAGGAAAAATTGTTTTATTTCAACAAATCCAGATGGACTTCTGGTGGGCCTCCCACACCGTCAACATCAATAGCATTTATTTGTTGACCAACAGAAGACCACCAGAATGAGGGATTTCCATTTCTCATTCAGCAGGAAAAGATAGCTGTTGAGAGGCCTAGTATGAAGGAAATGGCAAACAAACACCGTAGGTGATCCTATGTGACATCCAGGAACTATTGCAGACTTCCAGTGCTCAAGACAGGCTCCTCCACCATAATGTCATTGACCTTGACATACTCAGAACAAATTGGTCTTTGTGATTACTACCACATGCTAGAGTGCCTCCTCGCCCTGCCATCAGTCTAGAGTGAAGGGAGCAGGAGAAAGAGCTACTCATCAGAGAATATGCTGCTTTTATATTCCATAGACCCTTGCCCAGCATGCTTTTCCCATTCTGCCTAGTGTTAAAATGGCTAATTTTATATTTCCTAAGCCTTGTAGGTACTGTGGAGTATTCCTAGTTATACTCAAGTACTGAATAGATAAATAGTCTTGGTATTCTTAGAGCGTGAACTGTTTCAGGATCAGAGGATAAGGCAAACACAACCAAAAAGACAGCCTTTCTGCTCAATTAAGAAGGTATTTTATTTTCTCAAAGCTCTTTTAGCTGCCCCCACCATCACACCAGTAGGCTTGGAACTTTTTTCCCACCCAGAGAGTCTACTGAGATGAGCAATTAGATTATTCCTAAATTCTAGCTCTCTTACTTCTGTAGGTTTTCATTTGTCTAGAATACAAGTTTTCACCAGTAAAAGTTTGTGTGGGTCCCCTCTTTCTGGCACCGTCAGTTTAGGCACTTGCTAAATGTTTGATGAATGAATAAATGAATGAGTGAATCCTGCTGCACTCAAGTTGCACAGGATAAGTCGTATAATTGGCCAGAGCCTAACTAAACAGAGTCAAGTCATTGCCTTTAAGAAAGGATCTTAAATTGATTTGTAGCCTAAAATTGATGTATTAATTCTGAATATGTTGTATACCGTGACAGATAGACTGGAGTCTAACTGGCCACATAAACAGCTCACATGTACATGGCAGCCTGGACTTTCTTTACTCATCACCACACTCACAGTGTCCCCCACCTCTCACGTCATTCTTCCGGGCATGGGGCCTCGATTCAGTGTCCAACATTGTAGTCCCCCCACAAAAAAAAATAGATGCTGCTGTTTCTTTAGTGTGAGGAGTAACTTTATGCTTTATGTCTTATAATAAGTAAGGCAGTATTTCTATCTTGGTTTGCATATATGTGAAATTGTGGTATTTATTTGTGGCACTATGAATAACTATAATATTAAGTTAAGCTGCGTTTTTATGTTAGAAAATTGTGAGGAAGGGTTTCTTCTTGTGAGTGTACCAGGGTTTACTTTGATGCTATCAGACTTTTTACTTGTCTGGCATTTTGTTTTGTTTTGTTTCTTAATGTGAAGAATTCTGTGTAGATCCAAAATAATTTCATTTTGAAGGAACAGAAGTATTGGTAGAACAAATGACATGTAAGCTACAAAAGAAAAATGTATTTCTAGTACCTCTTTTTTTTTTGAATATACAGTATTAATATTTGTTCTTGGTACTTTTTTGGTTTTTGCACGTAACTCTTACAGTGTGCCCAGGATAGTAGAAGTGTTCCTTCAACTTTCATCAGCTTTAAACTTTTATGTGCAACATACAGAGCAGAAGTTCCAGTTTTCCACCGCTGTCCTTGCCCTCTGACCGCAGCAGTCTCACCAGGAGAAGTGTGGCGGTCGTGTCCATGTCATTCCCACCACACTTGCAGATCTGCCTTACTCTTCTTACTCCCTGCACCTTACTAATAACGGTCAGCACGTGTAGGCACTGGCATGGACTAATTGGTTTAATCTTCACCGTAACTTTGGAGTGTAGGTACTGTTTTTATTCTTTTCTGATAGATGAGGAAACTACATTAAGGAATTACAAATACTGTATTTCCAAGGTCTCCAAAAGAGTAAATGCCAACCTGCTTTGCTCCCAGGCCTGCATTCCTTATCACTGAACTTGTGTCCCTGGTAGTCCGTTATATGGCTTCCCTGTGGATGTTGTTTACAATTTTTTGCTTTTGCCAACAACACTGCAGTGAAAATCCATGTATTCCTTGTGTACTAGTTGGCATCTTAAAAGTGTGAATAGAATTGCTCCCTGGCCCCCTTGTCCTTGCCTCTTGTATTGCTGCAGAACCCAGAGGAGGTGAAAATGTGCCTTCTCCCATGGCTCAAGGAAATTTAGCAGGAAAAGCCCATTTCAAAGTTTGTTTTTAGAATTGAGAGACTTAAGTCATATTTGTGCCTTTCTTGGTGAGATGTATTTGGAAGGAATGAATTTTCAGCAACATGGCTAAAAACTAGCTTTGCAAAATTATTGGTGTGATCCATGCATATTATTTGAATCAGAGGGGGAACGGAACAATTAGTCTTATATAAGAACCTAAATAAAATGAAAAAAATTTAGAAAGTTAACACTGATCATCTTTTTAAGTTAAAGTGTACTGTAATGCTAATAGAGTTATTTTTAAAATCCTCTTTGAAAATCATATCTGCCCATACAGGCAGAACTTTAAAAAGAATGGGACATTTGGGAACTCAAAAAGAAGTTCAAAGAAATGCCTCTGTCAAGCTGGGTTGGCTGTACACACCTGTAACCCCAGTATTTGGGGAGGCTGAGGCCCAGCCTGGGCAATTTAGTAATTTAGCAAGATCCTGCCTTGGGGGTTGGGGGGAGCGGGGGGTGTAGCTCAGTGCAAAAAGCCGTGGGTTCAATCGCCAGTACTAGAAAACAAAACAAACAAATAAAAATCCTTTCTTGAGGCAGAAATAACTTTTACTACAATCTTCTTCTTACCTATTATATTTGAATAGATGACTCTCATGTAATCTTTGGGAAAGTTGTCTGTAACAATTTATTGACTTTAACTTACTTTTGAACTTTAGAGTTAGGATGAGAAAGTATCACGAACTTTTCAGAGGCTCGTGACTTCCTGTTCCACTCTTCTGCACTTGGTTTTTCAGTCTGTCTTACCAAGTTACAAATACATATTTTCACTGTATTTTTTTTTTCCTCCTAAGCTAGACTCTGCTCCCAGGGAACAGAGAACTTTCCTCCTGATGTTCTGTTGAAGGCTTGCTAATGTCCTGACTCTGCCTGACTTTAAATCTACCCATAGTTTCATTTTCTAACATTGTTAGTGATTACTACCAAACCACCAAATAACAGAAATGTGATAGTAAATTTCATTAAAAGACTGAGGTTTTTCTTCATTGCTGGGCACTTCTTATCCTCAGGTTGGCTTTAACTTCAATCTTGGGGCATTCAAAGAGAGAGAAACAGAGAGCAGGGTCATCCCAAATGCTAGTATCTCTAGCCCCTCATATAAATCTTTGGAATCCCCTCTGTGAGGGGAAAAGCAGGTATCCATGCTGTTGATGACCCCCAGAGAAAGCCTCAGACACATTTTGTCCCCAAACAGAATTCTAAGGAAAAGTCTGCTTTTGCTGTCTTTTCCTGTTTAGAATACAGCTGCCCATGAAGCAGAGACGACTTGAGCAATCTAGAGCTCCCTGCAGCCCCATGCGTGTCTGTGATAGAAGTGGTGTAGAGTGGTTTTGTTACTGAGAAGAAAGTGCTAAAAAACAAAAATGATGAAGAGGGAAAGCTGTATCTCTTACATAGCTCAGATCCTGTGGGTATTTAATGTATAGTCTCAACAAAGGACTCTCCCAGTAATACCTCTGGTTCAAAATTGCTTCAATGTTGAAACACATGGTCTCATGTTGCCTTCTTTAGGAAACGACCAGCTGTTCTCAGCCTGCCAAATCCAAGTAAACATCCACTGTGTGGAAGAGTGAATCTGAAGTGGTTCAGTAAAAACATAAAAGCTGTTTTTGCTAAAGAAGAAGAAAAAGAAGGGGAGGGGGAAGGCCACCCTGAAACAACAGCTAGTGAAGAAAAGAGTCCTGTTCTGATAGCATTTTCCCTGCTTTTATAGTGCGCTATGGTATATGGATGCCCCGAGAGCTGCTTCAGTTTACAAAGATCTGTAGGCATCCTTGAAAACAACGTGATTGTCTTAGCTAGAGTGATTATTTTAATAAAATGCAATTATCTGAATAATTAATTTGTTTGACTACTGTGTCCTCCATTCACAGAGGCCAAAATGTCAAAGATCAAGTAGATAGGGAAAATAGGAAAAATTCTCATTATAAAGGCAAAAGGGTGGAGGGAAAGGATGGAATATTTGGAATTTCAGCAGTGGTTTCTATTTATCTGAAATGTCAAGGGCAGTGTAAAATGTATTTTTAAAATGTGTTTCTGTATGGTTTGTGCCCATTCTTGGCGTGGCTATAGCTGTACAGAGGCTATTGTTCTTTGAGGAGTATGAGGGGGTGCCTTTGTCCAAAGTGACAAAAAGAAGACTTGGAAGACTGGGCTTCCTTTGTTCCTGTGCGGTGCTGTAAAATTTGGTTTGAAATTAGGACCTCAGGGAAGGACCTTCAATAGAGAGCTTTCATTTCCTGCCAGCATTTTAATCACTCTGGGGTTTAAAGTGGATGGCCGGCTGGCCAGCATAATGGCCCTATGTTTAATAGAACAGCCTGTATCTTGAAGACCAGTTAAGGGATCTGTCGTCTGCCTAATAGTCCTCTTTTCTGTTTCCTGTCCATTTACGAAGATCACCCACCCTTCTAGGTGGCTTCCCTGGACCATTCTATAGGAGAGTTTCTGCCACTGCTTCTTAAAGAGGCTGAACAGAGACCCAGTTAAATATGATCCAGCCCTCAGCCCATGCAAGACTGACCTGGAGGGTGCTCTCTCCCGAGATAGGAAATTCACAATATTTGGTGTTGGTTCCATTAGTTGCAGAGGGAAACCATCATGTTTTACGAAAGTATAGAATATTAAAATTACCCATATCGCATCAGAATTATTGGCATCTACTGACGTGATTTGTGCTCACATCATCACTGTGGTGGATTTAGTGTTTTCCAATCCTTCAGCCTCCTGGGAAGTAAAGAAATCTGGTAGATTTGATCCTGTTTTATGATCAGAACATTTGCAGTGTTTGTGATAGCATGATTTGTAAACTCTGAGGCATCTCTTTGGATCTATTAAGAAATTTACCAGTGTAATTTACTAAATTATATCCAGAACTCCTAAGGGAGTAAGTATTGTAATCTAGTTCTAGATGATAGAGCCAGCATTAAGGAGTTAAGTGTTCTGAATTTCTTCAGTTCATGACTGGTGGCCAAGAGTTAAGATAATATCAGCAAAAGTCTCAGATTCATGCAATTCTCATCTGGGGCTCATCACTGAAATTGCTCTATGACCAGTTGCTATGCGTAGCATTTGTGATGACAATAACAGTGGACTGCTTAGTAGAGTTAATTTCATGATAAATAGGACCTCAAGGTAGCTCCACTGCTGTGAGTGATAGGAACAAGGGAAGGACCTTTTCAGCTATTAGCACTTACTCTATGCCATCTCAATTTTTTCCCCAGGCCTTGTATTCTTTACAAGTAGGTACAGGTTGGCACGAGCAAATGATGGAATGTGTAAACCTCATTCAGCAGAACCAGAAGGGCTCTCTCTCCATCTGTTCAAGGCCAAACTTAACCGATACCTGCACCCAGAGCCAGAGCCATCACTGCACACAGCCCTCCCTGAGCCAGGTCCCAACTGTAGATGGAGGAAAGGAGAAAAGGTGGTTGCAGAGACTCTCTCACTTACTTAGAAGAAATGGAATGACAGCGAAGTTCAGCTTCCCTTCACTTTCCCCCTCTGTAAGCAGTAGTCGTAGTCTGGCCAGTTGGCCACCCAGTCGTTGTGCTTCCTTACTGATTGCATTTGTGACTCAGAAGACTTCAGATGAAGGTTTGAACATTGAGAGACTTTCCTACCTCTTTAAAGCCACTCTCCTACTGCTCCTTTTGACCTCTTTCGCCATGTCTCCAGCTGCAGATTTTCTGGTGCCTAACTTAAGCCCTTTTCAGCAGTCTTCCCATGAGTGAGTAGCTGTTTGAAAGGTGATTTAAAGTGAGTATTGCTCCACCGAAGAGCTGTTGGCTGAAGAAGACCCTGTGCACAACAGCAGAGTGGCCAAGTAAGCCGAGTAGGCTCTGCTGAGGTCAGTTTTGCAGATGTACATAGCCTGAGGATCTTATCTTTGCATCCTGGTCATTTCTCCATGAAGGAAAAGAAGAAAGAAAGGGGGAGGGAAGGAAGACATGCCTCTGACATTTCAGCCTGTGAACTGTCCTCCTTGACTTATATCAGTCTGTTCTCACATATAAAATGTTATGACTCCAAATAATTACCAAACAGCTCATCTGAAGGTGCAGAATATGTTTACTGGGTAAAAATATCCAGGCATAGATTTTGAAAAAAGGCTGCCCACCAGAGCTAGGCCTTCACACGAAGTTAATATCGTCAAAGATCTGACTATAATCCAGTCCATTCACTGTCGCGGTTCACTCTGTGGGTGTTTCTACAATGTGGGAAACTCATTTCATTGAAGAGTCTGAATATTTTGTAAGGATGTGAAGAGTTGCAAATAATCTTTTTTGTAAGGCTGAGAGGAGGAACAAAGCAGCTAATGTTCGAAAGAACTGGTACACTATTGTTTTGTGTCATTTGTAAAAACGCAATAGGAATATTCTAGACTTCACAGATTTATATCCTCAGCTTGTAGCTACTTAAAGATTATATCAATACTCACCTACGAAAAGGTCTGTTTTATTGAGAAGATACCGTCTTTGAAGCTGAAATCGTTTTAAAATAAGATTGAATATTAATAAAACAAATTATTTGTCTATAGAAAAAATGCACGTATATCTTCAAAGACCTACTTGATATCTGCTAATTTAGCAAAAGGAAAGGTTAGGAGTAGGGGTTTATGTATATACTTGAACATAAATTATATTTCATAGTGTACTAAAATATATTTGTATGTATATATAATATATAAATATATAAAATGTAAATATGTATGTGTCATCTGATCAGTTTGATTGTCATTTCTGCCTTTAAGCAGTGAGATTATGCCAGCCTTAACTATAAGACAGTTTTTAGATTCAGTGGCTATCATTTCCAATATGCATTTTTTTAGCATCTCTTTTAAATCATAATAGAAAATGAAATAGCCATTGTGGATATCCCATTCTTAGACAGTAGCATTTGCTTAGCTTTGTTTCTATGGGCATCCTTCAAGTTCTTCCTTTCAAAATCCTTCCCTGACTATTAACACAAGTGCTCTTTTGTTTTTAAATAGGATAAAAATGGGATAGATAACTTCAGTGAAGCAAGAGCCATGTCATACTTTTTTGTATTCCTTAGAAGCTAGCACACTAGCATATATGTGTTTTCTTTGCTTGTAAAATTGTGTCCCGTATGGCAAAAGTAAGGCATGAGGAGAAGTTGGTTATTTGTTTAGTTGCCAGGAAACTTAAAGCAAAATAGTGATAGAACCATCCTACTCTCCCTCCATAGCCCTTATTTCTTCTTGACCTTTCTTTTCCTTGAAACACAGTCTCACTATGTTGCCCAACCCCCAAAACCCTCACAATTGCCTTTGAAAGTAGTGAGAGAAAGATGGAGGATGAATATATAAGCAAATGGACAGATACACATTTATGGTAGAGACTGCATTAGAACTGACAGATTTAGAATTTTCTGGGTGTGATGTAGTACATCATGAACATCAAGTCACAACTCCCAGTGGGTGACCATGAGGGAGGCAGCCGGGCAAGAATTGAATGAGATACTTACCTCTGCCTTCTGCCCTTTTGTACTTGTTGCAGGGTAAGGTCTGTAGTAATGTAGTGCAAAGTGAAGATTCTTGAGGCATTTCAGCAGCCAAATGGCTTCTGAAGTGAAAGATAAGAAGAATGTGGGCTGCAAGTGATGGCTCCATTTCACAGTGAGCTGGAGACCCTGCCCAGCCTCACAGGAGTCCTTGCGTGGCTGGAGTTCAAGCTCATTCCTACTGCAGGAATATTTTGATGGAATTGCTCTGTGGAATTAGCAGATGCACAGGTGTGTACCACCATGTCCAGCTAGATGAAATGTATGTATGTATGTATTTTTTGGAGACAAGGTCTCTCTGTAGTCCATGTTGGCCTTGTACTCACAGCGATTCTCCTGCCTCAGCCTCGTGAGTGCTGTGATTACAGGTGTGCCCGTGGTCTTTCTGGAAAATCCTGAAAGATAGTGATTGAAAAGAATATGTTCTGTCTGCCGCCTGCCTCACAAGCACAAGGTCCTGAGTTCGATCCAGGTAACAAAACAAACAAACAAAAAAATGATACATTCTGGCTGGCTAAGTGTTTACTATTCAGGTAGTAAGCAGTGTTCAGTAATGATGTTTGTTATTGGTCTCATCTCAGAAAAATTTTCACTTGCATGTACTTAAGGTACAAACTACCCTCAAGAAAAAGAAGTACAACCTGCATGATACCTCTTTTATACCACTGGAGAGGTAGAATTTAAGGAACTGATCAGAATTTCTTGATGACTGGAACAGATAAGCAGAAAATGTGACTGACTAGGGTTAGTTTCACACATTGTTCATTACTTTAGTTTTTTTCCTAATCTACTCTTTGCTTGATCTAATTCTTTTCAGTTCAGAAAGCTAGCTTTCTGGAAATGAAGGACAAGAATACATTTCATCCAGTCAGGCATAATGGTGCACACCTGTAATCACAGCACTCAGGAAGCTGAGGCAGGAGAATCGCTGTGAGTACAAGGCCAACATGGACTACAGAGAGACCTTGTCTCCAAAAAATACATACATACATACATACATACATACATACATACATTCATACATACATACTGGACATGGTGGTACACACTAGCACTCTGGAGGATGATCGCTCCAAGTTCGAAGCCAGCTTTGGGCTGCGTAGTGAGTGCAAGGCCAGTCTGAACTACATAGCAATATCCTGTCTCAAAAAAAAAAACAAAACCTTTTTTCATCTATGCCTAGTGCTTTAACTCTTTTTAGAGAGAAACAAATCTTTTTTGAAACCAGTAGTTAGAGGAAAGTTTTAGGAGTCACTAGCAGTATAGGGCAAAATAAAATAATAACTTGTCAGTTGTTTCTTGTTAATCTGAATGGAGAATGTGGAAATTTGAGTTTTTAACCTGTCTTTCTGTTTCTCTCTCCCTCTCCTTTAAAAAAATTTTTTTTTAAATCGTTTTGACTCAGAGTTTTACTAGGTTGCCTAGGCTGGGTCTCCAACTCTAGACTCAAGTGATCTTTTGGCCTCAGCCTCTGAAATATCTGGGACGACAGGCCACTATACCACCTACCTCTCTTCTTTAGTTTCATATCTTCTGACACACCTAAATCATTACATTCCTGACCTCCTTTTTAGGATCTGTAGTGGGCAGCATTTAAATGTAAAAACCTCCATAGATTAGAACCAGCAACTATTACGTTGCTGACTCTAAAATCGAGGAGTCTATTTTGACATATTTTTGGACTACTTGAGCTCAGATTAAACTTGTTAGAAAAACTGTGGAAAATTAATCTCTCGCAGTTTTCATCTATTTTATACTTACCTCCCTTACTGTGCTAACCCCTCAGTTCATGGTATCTAGGCTCCATTCAGTGTGAACACTGATTCTTGGTGCAGTAGCACTCAAACTTGATTCCACACTTGACTTCCTTAGAAATTTCTCCACCCTGCCTACACTCAGAGAAGTTGAGTTTGAAGCCTAGGCATCTGTTTTTCAAACTCCACAGATGATTCCAGCTAGATTTGAAAACTTTTCTCTTAGTGGAATTTCTATTTCTTACTTTTCCTTTCTTTTCTTTTCTCTTATACTGCTCTTCAGAATGTAATGTGTAAGTCCATTTTTCTAAAATATAAAATATACATTTATGTTGGTTCTCCCCACTCTGCTCTTTGAGAATACTTTTTGTATCCTGAGATAGCTAGAAACTGAGCATGGCCTAAGACAAGTGGGTTTCAGGTGGCATTAATATAAGTTTATTTAAAACAAAAGAAGCTCCTGCTGGGATTTACATCACCATTTTTTCAGATTTTCCTTAACCCAACTATATTCAAGGTATTGAAGGAGAAGCATTATTTTCTTCCATCATTTGGCTCTGTCCAAAACAAACAAACAAAATGTACAGTTCAAAAAATATATGACCATCATAGTTTGCATCATTCTATCTGTAAACTAAGTGATTCAGTTTTTATTCGTTTTATATGAAGTGAAACTACCTTCAAAAACCTATTATGTTAAGATACAGAATTTAAATGTTAAATTGCCTGAACCCATATATTTTCTTACAGATTAGATAAATTTGAGGTCATAAGTGCAATGTTGTTTACCTGCCATGTATATTTTGAAGTTAATTCTAGTTTTAACAGTGTCCTTCACTTTTATGATAGTGATAATCTAAATTCTTGAACAGAATGGATTGTTTTTCCACCTGGATGATTTCCAATCCTTATAATGGTTTGGAAGCATTTGGTAGGAATATTGTAGCCCCAAAATCACTGTGGCTTAGTTTGGCTTGCTCCAATAATGTAAATTATAGGAAACCTTTCTTGAAAAAGATAAACAGGAACCAAGAGTGCAAGTGCTCCTCCCCACCTCCTGTCTTGGTTACACGGAGCTATTTAAAGAACGGGCAAATAAATGAAGGCCATATTCCCAGGACCTAGGCACAATCCAAAATTCCTCATTTTTATCCCACTTGGTTTTATAGACCTGATATCATTAGGCAAATTCCTCTGACTTGTTGATTTGCTTGAGAAATATTTTTCTTGATCATGTAGCATCCTATACTGCTTTGCCTCTACTCCTCTGAGTTTTCCCCCTCCCTTCCTCAAAGTGATTTTTAAAAATTCCTGGCACTAAACATGAAATAAACTTTATAAGAGAAGTGTTAGGCTTCTCTAAAATTTTCTTGGTGGCTGACTTTATTGCTCCTCTGAGAGGCCTTAATGCTTTTGAATGAATTCTGCTAAAACTGGTCACCAATAATTTAGGTGGACTAGTTAACCACCAGCATTCTTGGGAGTACCTGACCTTCTCCAAGTAGCTCTCCATTCAATAATGCTGTGTTCACAGTCCTGTTAGAGTATCACCGTCTTGACCCATCCAGAATAAAGTGGACTGAGATGATTGTAGGAAGAAATGCCTGCTGTTGGGTTTGAGAGGTTCAAGTTGAGCGCCTCATTACTTGCTCTTCATGGAGTTGGTTGTGTTCAGTCTTAAATGCTCTCCCTGTTGCCCCATGTGTAGACCACCGCATGCTCATTATCACAGTGATTAGTAGCTTCAGGAAGATTAGGCAGTGCCCTAGCTGAAAGACTTAAGACCTGAGGGTTCCCCTTTAAATTGTTGGAATTACCTTAAATTCTTCTATCAAAGTGGAAAATTCCCAAACCCCAGTCTGTCTGCCCTTGGAGCTGGAGAAAAGGACATTTTTTTCTGGGCTAGGGATCAAGCCCAGGGCCTTATGGATCCTCAGCAAGTGCTGTACCATTGGGCTATATCCCAGCCCAAGAGAAAAACACTCTGAGACTTGCATGTTCTCGGTAACAGTTATATTCCATAGAAGTAAGTTCCTTTCTGTGGTCCTGTGTGTAAAGATACAATGAGTAATAACAGCCACATTAAATTATTTTGATAATGTCTCTCTTCCTCTCACTAAGGAGAGTGAGAGCTGGGTCAGCTGAACGCTAGTTCAAATAGCCTCACATTTGTAGTGTTCTGAGCTGAACAGCTTCATTTCATCTTGCCATTGCTTTTGTGATAAAATAGCCATTTATTCATTTCCTGTATTGTCACATAACTTTTCAGGTGTTAATTTGCTGTAAAGACAGGAATTTAGCTAGGGTTACTTTAGGTTCCAGTTTGCTTAGGTTCCTGGTTTCATTTGTGTGCCACTTGAAACTCATTTTACCCCCAAAAGCATGCCAGTTTGGATGATAGTCACTCTACTTAATGGTCCATGATAGACATAGGGGATCTCAAAGAAAGAGCTACTACTGTAAAGGGAATGATACTAGGATCTATGCTTCCGAAATATTGTTTTTAACATAGATACAGTGTCACTTGAATCCTTGAGTTGTAGAATCTTGTCCCTCCATTTTCTTTGCTGACAAAGTCTCTCTAGAATTAGCATTCTGAGCCCTGTAACTAGAAAAAAAAAATTTTTTTTTTTCTTTTTTGGTATCAGGGATTGAACTTGGGACCTTGTGCTTGTGAGGCAGGCGGCAGCACCACTGAGCTAAATCCCTGGCCCTGTACTAAAAATGTTATAGGAATTTTCAAACAGTAATAAACCGCAAAAGCAAGAGGGTTCTGTAGCATTTTCAATAAGAGTTGACTCCTCTAGGGGATAGAGAGGCGTGGATGATGCTATAATGCGTTGTCTTCTGAACATGCTGTTTCTGGAGAAAGACCCCTGTTCAAAAATGCCATGCCTCAAGTGGTGCCCAGCAGTAACCTGGAGAGAAACAGTCCAGCAACTCCTAGGCATATTTCCTTGGGAGTTTAGAGGTCACAC
Organism: Fukomys damarensis; assembly: GCF_012274545.1. NCBI lineage: Eukaryota > Metazoa > Chordata > Mammalia > Rodentia > Bathyergidae > Fukomys > Fukomys damarensis. Next base: position 25,171,236 of record NW_022900925.1, read on the forward strand.
AGTGTGTAGGTTCAGGGCTTTGGGGGAAGATCTCAACATAAAGATCTTTTCTCCCCATGGTGGCCCATTGACTTAGTTCGCGGTGCCCACATTACTAGTGCTGCCAGCTCAGGGAGTTTATGAAATTTTGATGTTGAAATTAGGCTGCTATTTGTCTTGTACCTTCTTGCTCATAGTATTGACAGTACCACTGCATTGCTTGAGGCAGATAGCATCTCAGCGATCACTGTGCTATTTCAGCTTTCTGCTGCTGACAACATCAGAAGTGTTTTAACAGGGTTTTAATGGGCAGCCGCTGTAGCTCCTTGGAGGGTTGCGAATAGCTGCCGTGAGAAACCCTCTCTGCTGCTCTGGGCTAACATGCCCTCTTTTCTCATCCAGCTGCTGCTTGTTTAGATGGCCGCCTTCCTGGTGACAAGCACTTCTTATTTGGGCTGAGCAGTACTAGGACTTGAATTCCAGAGATGAGATTGTGTAATATAAAAAAGGAAAGGTCTTCTAAGGACGTTTTCTTCTCATCCTGTTGAGGGCAGAAAAACAAGGCGGGTTAAGGGGGGAGGTGTGCATAGGGCAGTAATGAGGGGCTAACGGAATAAGTCTGCCATTCCCAGAACCTTTCAGGGAAAAATCCCAGTGTGTCACTAAAGCTAAAGTTTCTTTATTTGATGGAGTCACAGGAATCTGTTGGCAGAATGTCATGCCCTGTGCTCCTGTTTGCTAGTTTACCCACAGTTTAGACTTTCATTTAGTGGCTAGTAGACACACAGAAGAGGAAAACTACCTTTCAGACAGGAATACAATTTTTAAAATTTTTTTAAAAAATATTTCATAGTGCAATGGGATTTTCTTTGATCTTGTGAAATACATTTCAAGAGTTAAAGAGGAGTGATTTAATGTTATTTCTGCTTTAATTTCATTGTCTGATCTTTAGGTTCAACAAAGTAACTGAGTTCCTAACCAGTAGTTTAAAACTTTAAATCTTAGGATGAAAGAGACTGGATATCCACTCTTCTTAGAATTCTCTTTACTAAAACAATGAGGTAATGAAATAAGGTGACAGAGCAACACCGTTAATCTCCTGTTATGGCACCAAACACAGTTCTTGTGCTTGTGCCCAAAGACAACCAGGTGTCCAGAGGGGAAGCAGTGGTGAGAATGAAGAAAGAAAATGGCGGCCCAAATAGCCAAGTGATTGGTGTAATACAAAGCTTGGTCTAATCAAGAGAGGCCTCTAGAAGGAAGGATGTGTGTGTTCCATCTAGAAAATTTAGTGAAATCCCAGCGTATAGAAGGATCAGTGCAGACTTCAGCTGCTGGAACTGTTGCTCTCCATCACTTTCCTTTTCAGGGATATGGAAACAGTGGTTTGCCTGGCTCTTTTTAAAGGAGAGCTAAGAATGCTTCCTTCTACTGTCAGAGAGGGAGGCTTCATTCACTTCAAGCTCTACCTACTTAGAATTGGTTTTTGTCATTATCACTCTCCACAGTATTTTCAGGCTGCCTGAGAAAAATCTCCTATCAGACACTTAAGGGCCATTTCACAACCTCCTCTTCCTAAACCAAATTGATAGTACTGGGTTATCGTCTGTCCTTCAGAGATTTAAGATTCTTAACTTCTTGTCACCAGCACAGGCATGACTTTGGCTATTAAGAGATAAATCTGATTATCAAGGTTGGGAGGAGAGAAGCCAGTACACTTCTGGGACACATTCTGAAACAGATTCTTGGGAGGGCTTAAACCTGTTTGCCCTTCTCTTAGAACTTGGCACCTTTGCTAAAGCTACTGTTACTGGGCTGCTCTGGGGACAATGTGATTGTGATTGTGCCCGTGTTTGGGGTCCTCTGCAAGGCTCTGTATAAAGAAAGCTGCAGGAATATGAGCTCCAAGAGATTATAATGGAGAAAAGTATAAACCCCCTGCCTCAGTTTCCTCATTATGGTGAAAACTATAACTTAGTTCATGAGTTTGTTAAGGATCAGTATAATGCGTTATAGTACAGTACCTGACAACAATTAAGTAGTTGGTTAACAGAGCCTGACGCTACTGTTACTGTTAAGAATAAACATGCCACATGCTCAGGGATTATCTGTATATAATCCTCGCATGAGTTCAGAGTACTTAGCTTTGGGGAATTTGTTAGGATCCTACTGACATAGATAAAAGTATAGAGGACATAAACCAAAACACAAACAAATAGTGAGCAGCTGTAAAGAAATGATAAGAGCCGGGGATTTAGCTGAGCGGTTCGGTGGCCTGCCTCGCAAGCACAAGGACCCCAGTTCGATCCCCGGTACCACCAAAAAAAAAAAGAGCCAGAGATTTAGCTCAGTGGTTCCAGTGCCTGCCTCGCAAGCACAAGGACCCGAGTTTGATCCCTGGTACCAAAATCCTGGAAAAAAAAAAAAAAAAAAAAAAAAAAAGATAAGAATAAGAACTTAGCATAAACTTTTGATTGGAAAAACATTCCTAGGTTTATCAAATCATAAGTTTCATTTTGAGAACCTGTATGGCCTAAAATCAAGAAACTTTGTCTTGATAAACTACATAGCTTGGTCTTGACACAGTCCTCCTTTTGTTTAAGCCTCAGTTTTCTCTGTGAAAGGACAGTTGAAATAGATGGTCTAGCAGGTATCTTCTGGTCCAAAATCCTGTAAGTCTGTTAAAGAAGAAAAAGTAGTGTTTCTCTTTTTTATTTTCAATTGCTCAGCCATAGTGTGCCTGAGGTACAGGTGTTTTGTTGAGTCCCTTGATAGCTAGCTCTTGCCCCACATCTCTGTAGCTTAGCAGTAGTTGACCTGATTACTTTATTCTGTTTCTTTGTTGATTGGGTGATTCATACCATGTGTGAATAGGAATTTTTAAAAATTTTGCCCAGTTACCAGTGATCTTGGGCAAGGCAGGCCAGGGCTACTCTATGACTCCAGGTTGATTCCTGTGTCTGATGGACCTTAAAAGATTTTTACTTTGAAGTTTCCTTTTGCCTCGTTGAGCTTCCTTGATAGATTTCCTCTGCTTTCATGTTTGCTGTTTTTCCAAAATAGAGGGGTTACATGTGGTTGTTAGTATTGAGACTGACCCTCAGGATGTCTCTCAGTGGTAGTATCCCACCATGCCATACCTTTTTATTTTCCCAGTGTGATTGTTCCCAAATTTACTAGTTTAATTCTCCACATTTAGCTAAGTTTGGTGGCACATGCCTGTAATCTCAGTACTTGGGAGGCCCAGGCAAGAGGATCACTTCAAGTTCAGGGCCAGCCTGGGGTTAAATAGTGAGCTCAGTGCCAACCTGAACTACATAACATAGTGAGCCCCTGTCTCAAAAAACAAAACCAAACCAAAATTTTGCGCATTTCAGCAACACAGTGTTCTGGGGACATAGCTTAGTGGTACAGTACTTGCCTAGCATGTGAAAGGTAGGGTGGGGGGGTTTGAAGAACACCAATGTGATCTTTCCATTTCCTTTGTAATTGTGGAATTCATTTCCTGCTGATACTGATCTTACTTTCAGTATGTGACAGGATGGAAAGCTGGTTTATAAATAAATAATCGAAAGATGTAGGGCCGGGATTTAGCTCAATGATTCCGGGGCCTGCCTTGCAAGTGCAAGATCCTGAGTTCAATCCCTGCTACAAAAAAAAAAAAAAAAAAAAAATCCTGCTTTCATTTTTTGGCCAGTCACTTCAAGTTCAGGGCCAGCCTGGGGTTAAATAGTGAGCTCAGTGCCAACCTGAACTACATAACATAGTGAGCCCCTGTCTCAAAAAACAAAACCAAACCAAAATTTTGCGCATTTCAGCAACACAGTGTTCTGGGGACATAGCTTAGTGGTACAGTACTTGCCTAGCATGTGAAAGGTAGGGTGGGGGGGTTTGAAGAACACCAATGTGATCTTTCCATTTCCTTTGTAATTGTGGAATTCATTTCCTGCTGATACTGATCTTACTTTCAGTATGTGACAGGATGGAAAGCTGGTTTATAAATAAATAATCGAAAGATGTAGGGCCGGGATTTAGCTCAATGATTCCGGGGCCTGCCTTGCAAGTGCAAGATCCTGAGTTCAATCCCTGCAAAAAAAAAAAAAAAAAAAAAAGATCCTGCTTTCAATTCTTTGGGCCAGGGATTTAGCTCAGTGGCACCGAGCCTGCCTTGCAAGCGCAAGGTCCTGAATTCGATCCCTAGTACAACAACAACAACAACCACAAAAAGATGTAAAGAGTTAGTACAGACACCTCTAGTCAGGTCCTAGAGGGCTTGTTGTTTGTCTGACCTAGTCACTCTCTTATCTGCCTTGGGTGCTTTCTCTTCATGCCAGTGCTTTTCCCTATTTTATTTACCACCTGCCAGTGTCCAAGTAAAAGATGTCTCTAACCATAATCATTATAAAGGATTCCTTAGGATATACAGATTTTTCCCTCTAAAGATTTATCTTTTTGATCTTCTGAACTAAACTGAAATGGGCAAATTACCAGAGGGGAAAAATGCACACAAATTTGTTAACAGGCACATGTACACGGGCGTCTTATAAAATATGAAAGGGACAGATGGTTAAAGCTTAAATACACTCTTCTGGGGACAGGGGACTGGGGAGCCTGTGGTCAATTTTAGAGGGATACCAGTAGTATCCCTGGAAATAAATGACCCTGGAGAAGAGACTGTGTCCTGGGACACAGTTCCTCTGCTGTCAGTGTAGTGTTTGATTTTTCAGTTTCTTTCTCTGTATCATGAATTTTTTTTTTTTTCTGGTACCAGGGATCGAACTCCGGACCTTGCACTTCCAAGGCAGGTGCAGCACCATTGAGCTAAATCCCAAGCCCATTAATTTTCCTTGGTTAATGAAGGTTCAGCAGTAAGATTAAAGATAGTTGTGTTCCCCTTTGGAGGATCTGGTGTTTAGATAGATGAAGGAGCTTCAAAGAAGGGCCCTTCTGCACTTCAGGAGAGAAATCACAACAAGGACAGGACAGATCAGCGAGACCTTGATTCTAAGATTGTTTCTCCATTTCAAATTGTCAGAGCATACTTTCCCATAGGGTTTTCTGAGCACCAAAGACTGTGAAGTATCTTTACATGGTGTGAATTTTTTTACAAATTTAAAATTAGCCAAGCTCATTTTAATCACAACTACCTAGTAGGCTGATGCCAGAGGATCTTGAGTTTGAGGCCAGCCTGGGCTACATAGTGAAACCCTGTCTATAAAATAAAATTAAAGAAAATAGTAAGATAAGATAAAAGCAACTTGTATATACTTGAAAGGAGGAAATCTTGCTTTCTTAGAACACAAGATGGAAGGATTTATGCTTGCATTTCTGAGGGCCACTGGTGAGTGGGTCATGTCTTTCCAAGTTTCAGCTCATGTTTTCAAAGCAGCCAATTTCCTGTACCCGAGTTTTTGTGTTGTGTGTAGTTGTATCTGCAGATTATCAGTCAGGCCATGTGCCTGCAATCTGACTACAGCTTGATCATGACTGAAGGAAGTCACCCAAGGATTGGCAAGTGCTTGGATTTGAATAGAAGGTGAGGTGAAGTTGACATTCTTCAGTTCTTTTAGCCACTTCTCACTGAGAATAGAAAAGCATGTGTTTCATATCGATTTGATAATCCATTGGCCCTCAAAGCAGCTTTTATAACTTACCAGAGCATTTATAAGAAAAATGTTCAGTTACCTGTTATGTCCGCTGCTGTGCTAAGTACCACAAGTGATACTAAAAAGTGCACATGAAGTGGTGGGGATATTTAGAGGAAGGGGAATCAGTTTCTTCTTGAAGTTCAGGAAAAGATTCATGAAAGAAGTACCATTTACACTGAGTATCATTGTATGGAAATAAGAAAGGTAAATTGTTCCAGGCAGGAGAAAAGTGCTCTAAAAATACAGTATGCAAATGGAGAAATGCAGGTGGCTTGGTTGCCTATAAGACAAGGATGCAAGAAGGTGATAAGGTTTGAAAAGTCAGACTGGAAAGCATGGAGCTTTGAAAACTTGGCAGGATTTCATGTATCTCTGAAACCAGTTGGTTAGTTGGGATCTGAATCTTGGTTCCATCACTTCCTATCTCTGTGACCCTGGGAATATTCTTAATCATAGTTTCTTTGTTTAAAAAAAACCAAAAAAACAAAAAAAAACCTAATAGGTGAAATCAAAATTAAGAATATATTTTGTTCAAGGCACTGTGTCTGAAATGTTGCCATGTCTAGATTTAATCCATGTAGAAATTATTAACAGAATATTTTACATTGTTTTCATGCTCAGTCTTGCTGTACATTTTATATTTACAGCACATTTCTAATCAAACAATCCACATTCCAAATGTTCAGTGGCCACATGTTGATAGTAGCTGCCATGTTGAACATCTTAGAGCTAGAACACTTAGAATTCATTGACTATTCTGCCTTTGGTTTTACAAACACATTGAGAAAAACATTAGGATTAAACTTGAAAGTCATTCCGTGCTGATACCCGTAGGTACCACTTGCAGATGTTTTTGAGATACTAGAAGTTAATCCAAGTAAATTTAGTTTTCAGTTGGCCACAGGAGATTTGTCAGTAATTATATAGAAATAAAGTAATCACCAGTAGCAAGTTCATCTTTGTGAACATGGAAGATTTGTCTGGCTCTCTTTTTTTTTTATATGTGAAATAAAACTCATTCCCCTTTTTTTATTCTAGGCCACACTTGCCTTTGTATTTGGGTCTGATAACCTCTGAAAAACACAGAAATACACTGAATACAATAGTTACTCTTTTTCACTTAGTAGCCTTCTGAATTCCCAGCAGTGATCTAATTCCAGTTGCTTCTAAAGTATACCTTTTACACTTGTGTTAGTTTTAGCCAGTGGCTACTATGTCAAAGGTCATGAACTTGTCCACTTCCTCCCCAACTATTCTCAGTATCTGTGTCCAGTTTGAAGATCCCTGTAGATCAGCTTTTAAAATTTTGCTGCCATTAGTCAATTCATAAACTTCTAAGGCCTTTTGTCTCCTTTCAAATGAATAGCAAATGGGGACAAAGAAGACGGGAAAGGAATGGAATTCATCAGTTTCTTCAGTATCTTAATTATCTTAGTTTTAAATTCTTCTGTAAGTGTGTCTTTGGATGTAGTTTTACCAGCTTAAAGTATCTAATTGAAAACAGATCCTTAAATCTCTCTGGATCAAGAAGTAGTAAGCCTGCAGCGTCTTATCCCCACAATCCAGAAACACTTAGGTGTGCTTGTATTTGATGCATCCTTGATCAAGTTTTTCTACCTAAAAGCTTAGCTTGATCCAGTGCAATGATTAAGAGCATATTTGTTTTTATTTTAAATGGGTAACAAGCAAGGATGGGGAGGCTGAGGCTCAATTATCAGTGATTATTCAGAGAATCTGTTTTCATATGGAAACTATATTATTCTCAGCTATAATAATATGTGATTATGCCTACCTTTAGAAATTAAAATTCAGCTTTTTCCCCATCACATTCTAATTCAGATTTATATTGCTCTGTGTTCAGAAATACAGCCTGATTCCTAACATGCTTTTATCTTTTAGAGACAGAGAAAGAAACATTTAATTGTCCACCTGGTATATGCTGGATGCACATAGCTTTACATGAAATACCTTGTTTAATTCTCCCAGCAACCCTATGAGATAGCTGTGACTGTATCAAATTTACACATGAGGGGACTGAGGCTCAGTGAGATTCAGTTTGTTCTTACTGCCCATTGCCACACTTATACCTGATAATATCTCTTTGCTTTTAAATTTGTTTCCTCTAGTTCTGGGGACCAGAAATCTGGGTAACTAGGATTACATATACCATAAAACATGCTCTGCTGGGTCTTCCTGTCTGTTCTCTCAGTGGATAGGATGATGAGGACTAAGACAGAAGCTCCAAGTTAGATCCAGGTGTCTGAAGTTTTTTGTTTTTTTTTTTCATCTCAGTGCTAATGCCCCTTTCATAGAGCTTCCAGCAACTCCTTTGTTGAGCTAATATTACACAGTTAGCCAGGATGGAGCGGTGATTTTCTTGACTAGAAATAAAGGAATTACTTGAAAAAGTCCTTGCACACTACTCTAGAAGGGTCACAGATTGCTCTGAGGAGCTAGAGAAATTTAGGAATCCTCACCAGAAAAAATGTACGGACAGCCAACCAGAAGGTGGCATGGCTTTCTGATCCCAGCTATTGGAAGGCTGAGGCAGGAGGACTGCAAGTTCAAGGCCAGCCTGGGCGATTTAGTAACCTCTGTCTCAAAATAAAAAATAAATAAGGGCTGGGAATGTAGTTTAGGTATAAAGTGCTTGCCTGACATGCTTGAGGCCCTGAGTTCAGTCCCCATTACTGCAAACAGAAAATGAAGTACAGACCCTCATGTATGCACAACATTGCATATGCCTGGAGATTTCAGGAATGACTGAGATTAAGACAATTCATTTGGCCTCTGCAGGTGGATATTAACCACTAAAGCTTTTGTAAGCTAAATATGTCCCTAAGACCAAAGACAGAGATACCTAACAACTGTGGAAGATCACAACAGAAAAGGGTTTTTTGGCTTTTGGGAGGAATTTGTGTTTATCCTGGAATAAGGTGAGATAAACAAGTAGACAGGAGAGCCAGTCCTGTATGTTCTCTAAGAAACCTTATGATCTCCAAGAAACTAGAAGTCAGGCACAGATCCTGTCAAGTTATACCAGTCCATCAGGTTGGAACACATTGCAGAGAACTAAGAAATGTTCTTGTTACTCTGAAGGACAATTTATAGAATTAGAAGCTGATACTTAGGAATCAGCTTTCTGTACTATTTACATTTTCTGTAATGATTTTCCTCTTCCTTGGTTTTGTGTGAAGTTGATGCTCAGGTCATGAATACAAAGGGAGTTTGCAAATGTGCATCTGCACATCCCTGTGCAAAGGTAAAAGCACCGTGATTGTGAATCAGTGGCATTAACAGCACTTTTCCTGCTAAGTATTTGCGAGTGAAGCCCCTGGGCAGCAGAGCATTAGCTGCAAATGTAGCTGCAGAATCTCTCAATTCAGAGACAGCCTTTTTAGCTTTCCCACCTCACAGGGGTTTGCATCTGTCTTACAGACTCTGGCAGTAAGATCTTCCTAATTCTTTGGCAAGTCTAACTCCTTTCTGGGGGACCAGTTCACCAGGCTCCTAATTGAAGCTTTGAACTCTTTCAGTGATAGGAAAATCCTTTATTATTTTGCTTTGAGATTTTTTAGTCCAGTTATGTTGAGAAATTATGGAGAAAGTAGACACATTGAAATCTCTAACTAGAAATGCTGCCATAATGGAAAAGCATAATTTATTATTTATTTTTAAAGGACTTAAAAGTATGGAAGTAATGGGTTCAGTAAGTACAGTATTTTCCCAGGTTACGTCTTTTTCTTTCATTAAGTTTTTTGGTACTTTGTAGGTATACAGTAGTTACATTCATCACTAGGATCTTGTACCTTACATGATGTATCTTGATTCTTATTTTTTCCCCCATTCCCTGCCTTTCCTCACCCCCTCTACCCTTCCCTGTTTACAAAGACTTTGTTTCCACTTTGTTTCCTTTCCTCCCAGGTTATGTTAAGGGAGAGCTATCACCATTTAAAATTATAGTCCACTTTTCTGTGTCTAAATACAATAATTTTTCTCCTAGGCAGCCCCAGTCCAAATTCTAAATTCTCATACAACTTCTCCATGTAAGTATCTCTAGTAATAGAGGGGAAATACTGATTTTCTTTTGCCTGGTCCCCAATCCAGAGCTCCAACCTGACCTACTACCAGCGTAATTCATGAAGGTAGGGTTTTATCTTTAAATTAGTGTTGATATTATATTATCTTCATATGTACATATGTCTATCTATCTATCTATCTCTATATATATATATATATATATAATTTGTCTTAATATATAAGCTATTTGTCTGTCTAGTTACCTATTTTAGGTAAAGTTTTTAGGCAAAATAGCTCTTCTTGTCCACCATTACATGCCTCTCAGAAACACTGCAGTAACACAAAAACATTGGGAGAAGTTATATTTTTGTTACTTTCTTTTATTCTCATTTCTCAGATAAGAAACAGGTTTGGTAAGTTTTCAGGTATTTGTTCAAGGTTGTATCCCTGGCAAAACTGTTTCTAACCCATGTCTTTCTTGATTTCCAAGTCTATAATGTAAAACCATGCTGAGTATTAGTCCTTCTACTTTGAAAAGGAATGAGACGGTGGGTTAAAAAATATTTCGCAAAATTCTAGCTATGTGTCATTCATGTACAATGTAGTTCTTTTCCCATATATTTTAAAGGCAGTTAATTTTAGATAGACGTGTTATATGTAACTGTAGCTACTGACAATAACATTTTATAATTCAGTATACTTTAAGGACAGGGGATTGGGATAATTTTCCTCAAAAATTACAATCTGGCAGAGTAGGATATTGTTTTTCTTTCATTTACAGAGAAACAAAGCCTTAAGTAGGAATTTCATATTTATGGCAGTTTCTTAGAATATAACATCTTTCGGGTCCACATTCTAGTCCTCCCCTGAAAACCCTTATACATAAAGAAAATCTGATTTTTAAAAATCTTAAAAATCTAAAATTTAAAAAATTTTAAATCTGAATCTCTGAGTTTCATCCTGAGAATCTTGCACCAAAGTTCTCTTTCTTAAGAATTCAAGAATCAAAACTGTGGGGCCGGAGATTTAGCTTAGTGGTTCCACTGCCTGCCTTGCAAGCCCAAGTTTGATCCCCAGTACCAAAACACAAAGAATCAATTGTGGAAAATTCTTTGCAAGTACTATTTTAATCTCAATTGATCTGTCTTTTCCATTGCTGCTTTAGTCACCTTATAAGTCCCTGTGACTCTGTGTATTAGAAGTAATAGCTATTAGCTATATGTGGGAGCACATGCCTGTAATCCCAGCTCTTGGGAGGCAGAGGCAGGAGGATTGCTGGGCATTTGAAAGCCAGCCTGGACTACATAGTGAGTTCAAGGCCAGCCTGAACTACATAGTGAAACCCTGTCTCAAAAAACAAAATAAGAAAGAAATAAAAAATAAAGACAATGGCAATTAGTAATTACTAATTATATAAGCTATTATTAAAATCAATTATTAAAGCTACTGCTTTATTATTATTTTAGAGTCATATATCTATATAGCAGATCACTACAGCCAGCTTTGAGCTCGTATTCTAAGTTACAAAATTATGTTCCCTACATCGGTTGGGAATTTCATGGAATTTGCTTCTATCTGACTATATTTCCAGATGGAACCATGTGCCTGAGTGTTTGTTTTAGGCCTCGTAGAAGTCATTCCTTTGCAATGATCTGTAGCCAGACTGCTGTCCCTTGGGCCTAACCTGTGTGACTAATTTGAGTAGCAGTGTGATAAACTTTGTTACCACTTAAGAAGGCCCTAAAAATACTTTTTCCTCCCCTCTTCATATTATCTAGCAACACTCTTAGGGGATAATGGAAAAGAGGTGGTGAAGATTACAGCTGATTGGGAAGGTTCTAAATGCCCAAGTTTCTTTTCGGAAGCTTCACACCTTTGAGCCCCAGGGAAGAGTTTTAACCCCAGGGTTTTACAGATTTCCTAGTAAAATCTGAGCTTCCCAGAATACTGTGTGGCTAATAGCTTTTGCAGAAGTGATTTTACAACTAAAGATGGCCATCAACCAGGCTTGTCTTGGTTCATCGTCCAGATCTGAAAATGATTGTTAATATGACTTATTGTGCTAGTTAAATATTTCTAGGAAGTGTTTTTATTTCAGTTGCAGTCTTCTGGTAAGAATACAGTAAATGGTGGGCTTCCCTAGAAGGTGTAGGAAGCCTACTTGGTGTAGACATAGAGCAAATAGCAAACCGGATGCCTGCAGAGGAATTCTTACCTTAACCCTTCCTGCATCGCAGAGGGACCTTGGACAAGTCACAGCCTTTCTGTCCCATGTTTCTTTTACTTTAAAATCAAGAGATTGGGCTAGCTTTGTGGTTTGCATACCTCCCTTCTAATCTGTCCCCTCCCAATAGCAGATCCTTCTGACTAGTAAATTTTTATGTAGTGTAGGGCACCAATATCTAAAACAGATAGAAGTGGAGATGCTTTGGTTAATGGAGGATACAGGGAAAATCCCTGTCTGGCTCCAGTTCTGGCCCCTGAGGCACTTTCCTAGTCTAGTTTATTTGAGCGTTCTTTAAGAGCTCCTCCAGCTGTGGCATTTCATAATTCTAATTAAAGTGCATTGAGTACTGTTAATAGTGAATTTGGGTTTTATTTTTCACACCATACCCACATCAGGGAATAAAAAATATTATCCTAAGTTACAGCATGATTTAAGGTAGGGGAAGGTGTCATTCATTAATGTCAAAGATGAGTATAGCTCTAAGGCTATGACTAGTAGAAGTTAAGGAAATTTACAGCAGAAACTCTTCTCCTGTCTCACGATGTATGGAGCAGGAATACCAAGAAGGAGGTCATTGATAAGCCCTGCAGTGATTTGAACACATTTCCTGACCATTTCCCAAGGAGTACTAGTGTTCAGTTCCTTCTTTTTTTCTTCCTTGCTCTCTCGACTGCTAGATTCCTATACTTCTGCTGAGCAGTTTCAAATTTTGACCTAGAAGTGATTCTCATGGTTCCCGTATCCCTCTCTCTGACCAGAGCCAGCTCTTAAATTGTCTGATTTCTCCCTATCATCTCAGTTGCAGCCTTGAAGATTCAGTACTAAATCTTACATAACAACAGTAAGGTGAAATACTGAACCTTCCAGTAGAAATTTCAGAACTGTTTTCAGTTACAAAACTGATGACTCCCAGGGAAAAGAGTTTCCTCCTCTGGTGGGCTCCCATGTACAGGCAGGAGCAGCTGGGAGCCAGTCGACACCTAGCTACAGACCTGCTTAGAGCTCCCACTTGTGTTTCCTGTCCTGGCATTTCATCAGCCCATGGCCCTGTAGCTGATCATTCCGCTGTCCTGATCTGTGTCCTCTCCCAGCCAGCAGCTTTTCCTTTGATTATTAGAAAGAACTATGCCTGTGACTTCAAAAATAAGAATAGCACATATTAATTAGCATTTTCTTTCAGCCAGGTTCTGTCTTAAGCACTTTGGATGTCTTAACTCAATTTTGGCTCTTTGGCTGGGCAAAAGCTGAAGAACAGGATAGGTGCAGAGTTTTTAGATTCTTTTTCTTGGCTCATTACAGCCAGTGACTTGCAGGCAAGCAGGCTGGGCAGATCCAAAATGATTGTCCTTCTGTTTAAATGTACAATTTAGAGAATTTGGAGTTTTCAACAAATGAATGAACCACTTGAGTTGCCTATTCATAAATATGATTGTTTGGCAGGTGGAGTTAGTGTTCTATTATGTTAAAATTTATTAAGGGCTTAATTTCATTCCAAAGGCAACTGTGCACTGCAGAAGTACAGTGAAATATGAGTCTTGAGCCGTTAGTGGATGTGGAGCTCGAGACCCCAGCTAGTCCTACCTCTTTCTAAACAGCCCCAGCCATGAAACTTGCCTGACCTTTTCACCTTTAAACTTTGTATGAACTTGGAAAGAAGACTTTTGAGTTCTTTAGCAAAAAAAAAAAAA
>NW_022900925.1:25184994-25197847 GCF_012274545.1 Fukomys damarensis
TTTTTAAAAAAAAAAAAAAAAAAAAAGAAGAAGAAGAAGAAGAAGCAAGAGAAGGAGAAAGAAGGAAAAGAAGACAAGGAAGAGAAAAGACAAGGGAGAGAAGGTTGGGGGAGGCTGTGGACGAGATATGTAGACGGTGGGGGGTGATTATATGTTAGTGTAACAGTAATACCAGGAAAATAATCCTCCTCTGTGTATGAGTTTCTGCTACTGGGAGCCACAGGGTAATCAGCTCACATGACATACCCAGAGGCTAATGCTAGCCTATGCTGTTTGTGAACACATTCAAACAAAGGCTGATTATCCAAACAAGAATTTGGACTGCAGCAGTAGGACCAGTTAAATTATAGTTAGTAAAACTTGGCGCCTTAGGAGCCTGGAATGTTCCAATTGCAGCTGGATCTTCGTTTGTCAGGCAGCCTCACTGAACAATAAAACCAGAGATTTTTATCTCCCCAGGACTTTACTTAACTCCTTGGGTGCAAAGAGAACAGTGCCAGCTATCATAGCTCGGACTCCTGGCAACTTCTGCATCCTGCCCTGCCAAAGTTAAGGAGGCAGGGGCACTTTGCTGGTGTTCTGTAGGAAAGTGGGAGGGCAGAGGCAAGTTGCTCTTTTTCTTACCTCTTATACTGGAGAGAGAATAACTGTTATTTGTTTATTCTGCTAACTACATTTAAGTGCTACTATAGAGAAAGCCCCATTCTAGATACTATATTTGTATACAAATAGTATAATATAGTCAGTATGCAAGGCTAACAAAATATTACGAGTAATGTAGTAGGATGGTGAAGATAAAGAAGGGCTTCTAAGAAGGTGTCACTTGAGCTGCCTTTAATGCAAGGTGGGATTGGATCTTTAAAAATTCATCTAAAAGGGCTGGGGATTTAGCTCAGTGGTTCTGCCACCTGCCTTGCAAGTGCAAGGGCCTGAGTTCGATCCCCGGTACAAAAAAAAATCGTCTAGAAGTGATTTTATGTAGGGAGAACAGTTCTAACAAAGGAACTAAGGCTAGAAAATTGGGTAATCATGTAAAGGGAAGTAGTAAGAGAAAGCTGAAAAAATAGATTGAGACTGTGTAGATGGTTTATTTTGCCAGGCATAAGAAAAGTAGAATTGGGTGAAGCAAGAAATTAAGTTGCCTTTCTTGGGCCAGGGATATAGCTTACTGGTAAAGCTCTTGGTAATCTGTGTGAGGTCTTGGGATTGAAAGTGATCTTTCTTTTTTACATAACTTTTTTTTTTTTTTAAATTGGTACCAGGGATTGAACTTGGGACCGTGTGCTTGCGAGGCAGGTGGCAGAACCACTGAGTTAAATCCCCATCTCCTTTACATAACTATATATTGACAGTTTGCCCTATGTTGGAATAGTTGCACCTCAAAATAAGTCTCCCAAGAAAACAGTCTCGGAAAAACTATGTAACTTTCTTTAATCCACACAGCCCCTACATGGTAGGCTCAAGCTTCAAACCCGGACTGACTTTTGACTCCTACTTTTCTATACTACTCTCTTCCTTTTAAATCTGTTAACTTTGTGATCACAGTGCAGAATGTTTTGAGCGTGTATGTTTACATGGCAGCAGAAAGCCTGGCTGCAGTGGATCACCATTGTTCCTGAATTAGATGGTTATAGGAAGAGAATTACTTTACATCGATGATTTCTCTATGGATAAGATACAGTCATAATGATCACCACTCTGACTTGGTTTAAACATATGGGTTCTAATTCATTCCTGTGAACAAGAGCATGTCTTTTTGACCAACTTCATTATAACAAGACAATCTACTCTCATAGTTCTCACTTCTCACAGAGACTTTTTGGTGGTGGAGAGAGAGCCTTAAGGCACTGGCTTTGCCGAGAAACACATTTGATCCACTTAGTATATGGCTGTCCCTTTGCCGACTTCTACAGGCTGTCTTCGCAGTATTCTTATCCTCTGCTGACCTTGCCACTGTCTTGTTTTCTTTCCTGTCCTCTTTGATATACTCTGTTATTGTAAGCCAGGCTTGTGGCTTCTGGGAGGGGTGATTGGCAGGGTCAGTCAGACGTAAGCACTGAAACGTGTGTCCCAGAGGTGGAAGCCAGATTTCCTCCCAGGGCCCTGTGATGGCTTCATGGCTAGAAATAGCAGGACTCGAAATGGATATTGCAGATAGTCCAGACAAGCAAGTAAGAAGCCCACATGCTTGGAAACTTAAGGTTTTAAACTCACTGGTGACTATTTTTAGCAATAGGAGCAGTGCAGCCTATCCTCATGCCAGTTGCTTGTCTGTACAGAAGATGGGTTGGGGTGTCCAGTTCTCTGGTGCTGATGTAGTCCACCTGTGTTTGCAATGTGAAAGCATGAAAATAAAATAGCAGGTCATTATGGCATAGATACTGAGAGTTACTTGGCACCAATATTGTTAACTTAGATTAAGACAGATTCTCTACATCTGGAATTTGGAGAGACCTGAGTTCCAATGTCAGTACCACCACAGTCAATTGTCTACTCAAGAGGAAAGCCTTGGCTTAAAATACTCTCTGTAACCCTGCAGATTTGGGGTTTTGCTTTTGTTTTACTTAGTTTGCACAGCCTTTAGAAGATAGCTCTGAAACCTTTTGGGAGGCTGTTAAAATTCAAACTTTCTGTAACTTAACAGTGCTTCTGGAAATGTGGTTATCTAGTGATGAGCATTTGTCCTTTCTGATGTTAATCATTTGCATTTTATCAGTGGCTCTGAGATGTAAAAGGAGGACTTCATTTACTGTGGCTGATCATGTTTCAGTGTGTTACTGTTTCAGGAGTAGTAGAGGATAACATGCAACTGTTAAGATCTAGATCATGCTAAAAGTATTAAACTTGGCTTTCAGAGATTAGCTTTTTCCTACTTAAAATTGAGAACTCAAAGATTTTAATCAAGATAATCCTAAAATATCTTAAGGTGCAACTTATTCTGGGGGTGATACCACTTGGAATACCAAAGACCAAAGGAGAAATTGTGAGTTAATGTTTACTCTTTTATTACTATTTTAATCAAATGGCTTTACAACTTGACCTTTTAAATGTGAATATATTTTTTAAAAGAACGCTCAGGTATGTGAAGTCATAACTGTGGTGTTGGAAGTTCAGCGCCCTAAAGGTCCTGTACTTGAGTTTTAAATATATGTATATAAAATATTTTAGAGAGGTGGTTTGTGGGGGTAGTTATTATGGTATAGGTAAAAGCATCTTCTGAGTGTTTGGCAGCTGTAACCATGTCACCGCAGACAACAACAAACACAGCAGGAGCCACTGACAGGCACTCCTGTAGGCACTTTTTATGTGCAACTTCTTATCTTTACAATCCTCCTGTCAGATAGAATAGTATTTTTCTTTCATAGATAAAAAGCTGAGCCTAAAGGAAGATAAGTGCTAGGGACAGGCTTTGAAGCCAGGTTCCTTTGACTCAAGTCCATCTTATTTTCACTACACTATAAAAAGAAACAAGTTGGAGCTGCTGCTTATTTAAGACTTACCAGCTTTAACAAGGCATGACGAAACACACATGCATTCTCAGCTACTAGGGAAGCTGAGGCAGGACGATCACTTGAGCCCAGGAGTTTGGATAATACAGAGCCTGCATAATTGCGGGGGAGCTGTCTTCAAAAAGAGACATCAGCATTAGCATGTATACCCTAAGAAGTTCAAAACAGAATTTATATTACTCACTAAAATTCATTTAAGTATGTCACTGAACCCTAGAACTAAAGGGTTCATTTCTTTTAAGTTGATTTCAAACAAACTGAAGGTCTGGGCATGGTGATGCACACCTCTAATCCCAGCACTCAGGAGGCTGAACCAGAAGCAGCACTGTGAATCTGAAGCCAGTCTAGGCTACATACTGAGTTCAAGGCCAGTCTGAACTGCTTAGGAGACCCTGTCTCAAAAACAAAACAAAACAAAAAATGTGAAATATTATCTTAAATAAAACCTTTCACTAAAAAAAAATCAACATTCTTAAAAGGATTGTTATTATTTTAAATGATTTTGATAAAGTCAAAAGTAAAAATAGTTTGGGCATTTGATTAGATTTCAATATGCCATTCTTACATGGGAATTTTCCTTTGTTAGGGCAAATTGCATTTTGCCATGAGAAATCCTCTATTTTGCCCCCTCAGTTCTCATTCTCCATTCGTCACCCTTTGAAAGATTTCAGCTAGCAATTACAACTCAGTTAGACTACCTTGGAGTAGGGGAACCCAGGTACAGTAGGCACAGTGAATCAGTGCATTTGATATTGAAGACCTGACTATTTGAATGTGACTCCAAAAGGCAGTGAGGAAGGTGTTACTGTACCGAAGTGGAGGTTGGTGTGTAGCTTAATAAAAGCAAAGCCGGGGTGTGAGCCTGTATGATCACCCAGTACCTGTATCTCCCTTTGGCTCTGTGGTTCTGTACTTCTTGTTTCATGCCATAATTTAAAACATGCTTACAAAAAAAGGGGGGCAGGGATTTAGCTCAGTGGTTCTGCACCTGCCTCGCAAGCACAAGTTCCAGAGTTATATCCCTGGTACCAAAAAATAAGCAAACAAACAAACAAAACATACCATAACATCTTCCTTAGCCAATTTTATGCTAATAATACAAGAGGCATAAAAGTAAAATAAGCCTAATAAAATAATAGCTCCAAGATAAACCCAATTAAGATTTTTTCACCTATACTTTTCTTCTACTAGCCAGTTTAGCACATAGATAAAAGTTTGCTAAATAAATACTCAATGTTTCTGAGAATCCTAAAGCCTTCATAATAATGGAATAAGGTTCAGTTTTTTGTTTGTTTATTAAAAGGAAATAGTTTTGGGCTTGGGATTTGGTTCATTGGCACCACACCTGCCTCACAAGTACGAGGTCCTGAGTTCAATCTCCGGTACCAAAAAAAAAAGTGGAAATAGTTTCCTAGTGGTAAGTATATTTAGGACCAGAAATGACTCTTCTTATCCAAGTGAAAGAAGCCAACTATATGAGGAAGACAGTGTAAAAATCAGAATCTGACCTAACAGAGACATTTAGATGTACCCTGGTTAGCCTTTTCCAGATTGCTATACTTTAAAACACATAAAGACATGAAGAGTGATGTTCTAGAAACTTTTCAGGCAGTTTTAGGACAAACCCGTATGTGGTACATGTTGCCGAGACTGGCCCTCTTCCCATCGTACTCGATGTTTTCACATGACGAGAGCTTCCTCACTCATTAGCTTCCTCGCTGATTCCTAAACCCTTCCTCCGGTCTGAAGGACATCACTGAATGGAAATTTGCAAAAAGCTGTGACAAGCCATATAGTTGCGATCTTTGAGGTACAAAGAGTCTGGAATTCGGAGGCTAAGGAAAAGTTCACATTCAGAGTCTCTTTTTGTTCAGGCAGCCTGCTTTTTAGTTAAATTTATTTCACTTTTTCTGAGCCAGTGTGGAGTTGAAAGAATAGGGATCAGAGTTGTGGAGTTGTCTATAGATTATAGCCTTCTTCCCTGCTTCATGAGTTCACCTTGGTTTCTTCCACATAAAATTCTTTTTTTTTTTTTTTTCAGTACTAGAGATTGAACCCAGGACCTGTAAACTGAGTTACATCCCCAATCCTTTTTTAATTTTTATCTTGAGACAGGGTCTCACTAAGTTACTACATTGTCCAGGGTGGTCTGAAACTTGGATCCTCCTGCCTCAGCCTCTCAGAGAACTGGATCATAGATACGTACTGCCATGCCCAGCTTAGAATCTTTAAAGGATGCTTAGTGATGTAGAACTGTTTTTTCATGTTACCTGTTGGCCATTTTTATGTCTTTTTTGAAAAAATATCTGTTCAGCGCCTTTATTTTTAAATGAAGGGTTTTGTTTTCTTGTGCTCTTGACTTGTAGGTATTTCTTACCTATTTTAGATATTTACCTTTTACTAAATAGATGGCTTACAAACATTTTCTCTTATTCCATGGTTTCTCTTTTCATTTTGTTGCTTATGTTATTTGCTAATACAAATACCCGCCTCCAACCCTGTACTAGGCACTGAACGTAGGATACATTACCATTGAGCCATACCTCCAGCCCTTTTTGTTTTGAGACAGGGTTTCCTCAGTTGCCCAAGCTAAGTTTGAACTTATTGTCCTCCTATCTCAGCTTCCCAATTGAGATTACAGGTGTGGGCCACCGCACCAAGCTATATCATATCAATGATAAACTACTTTATTTATTTTTGAGGCAGGGTCTCACTATGTAGTTGAGACTGATCTGGAACTCACTATGTAGCCCACACTGGTCTCAAATTCGCAGTGGTCCTCCTCCCTCAGCCTCCCAAGTGCTGGGATTATAGGCATGGGCCACCATGCCCGGCAATGATAAACTACTTTAAATAAAGAATTATATTCCATGAAAAAATACCAATTAGGCATGGTACATGCTTGCAATCCTAGCACTTGGGAGGCTGATTGCAACTTTGAAGCCAACCTGGGCAATTTAAAAATTGGGACTTTTCCAAAGTTGTATCTGAAGTGGCAATTTAGGAAAACTTAGACATGAGCACTGTTGGATTGAATCTAGAGCAAATACTATTATCTTGACCTTTGGCATTTTCATTCACCTACGTTCTTTCTTCCTGAATCAGACATCTTGGAGGAAATCACTGAAAGAGAAACCAAGGAAAATATAGTAATAACTTCTGTTTTATATAGCTGGGATGAGCTATAACATGATAATTCCTTTGAACTTTAAAAATTAGTACGTTAGAGCCAAGGACAAAGACCATATGATCATCTCATTAGATGCAGAAAAAGCATTCGACAAAAATCCAACACCCATTCATGATAAAAACCCTACAGAAAATTGGAATAGATGGTCTTTATCTCAACCTGATTAAAACTGTCTATGGAAAACCAACAGCCAACATCATACTAAGTGGTCAGAAACTGAAAACTTGCATGCTAAAATCAGGAAAAGACAAGGATGTCCACTTTCACCATTCCTGTTCATTAACCTCAGCAATTAGACAAGAGAAAGAAATAAAGGGAATAAAGATAGGAAAGGAAGAAGTTAAACTGTCCTTATTTGCTGGCAATATGATACTCTATATAGAAGACCCAAAAAAAATCACCACAAGACTTACAGATTTAATTGACGGATTCAGTAGAGTAGTTGGATACAAGGTCAACACTCAAAAATCAATTACTTTCTTGTACCCAGATAACAGACTCACTGAGAGAGACATCAGGGAAAAATTCCTTTCACAATAGCACCTGCAAAAATGAAATATCTAGGAAGCAATCTAATAAAGGAAACAAAAGACCTCTACATTGGAAACTATAGCATTCTGAAAAAAAGAGATCAAAGAGGTTATAAGAAAACGGAAAGACATCCCTTGTTCCTGGGTAGGAAGAACCAATACAGTGAAAATGGACATACTTCCAAAATTGCTATATAGATTTAATGCAGCCCCAATTGAAATTCCAACAGTATATTTCACAGAGCTAGAGAAAACAATCACAAACATCATTTGGAACCAGAAGAGACCTAGAATAGCAAAAGCAATTCTAGCAAAGAGACATGACAGGAGGTACCACAATCCCCAATTTAAAACTATTATTACAAAGCCACTGTGATAAAAACATCATGGTACTGGCAAAGAAACAGACCCAAGGATCAGTGGAATAGATTAAAAGATGCAGAAACAACTGCAGACACACTCAGCCACCTCATCTTTGACAAAGGAGCCAACCATCCTACTGGAGGAAAGATAGCCTTTTTAATAAATGGTGTTGGAAAAACTGGATTTCAACTTGCCAAAAATTAAAACTCGACCCATATCTATCACCACGCATTAAACTAAAATCCAAGTGGATTAAAGATCTAAATATTAAAACAGAAGCACTAAATTTGCTGGAGGATAAGTTATGTAGAACTCTTGAAGACATTGGCATGGGAAAAGACATTATGAACAAAAGCTCAGTAGCACGGAAACCAGCACAAAGAATCAACAACTGGGATTCATCTTTTCAAAAAGCTTCTGCACTGCAAGAGAAACTAACAGAGCTAAGAAACAACCTACAATGGAAAAAAAATTTTAGCAGCTGTTCCTCAGACAAAGGACTACTATCTAGAATATATAAAGAACTTAAAAAAATTAGACCCCCCCAAATATAAAGATCCAAATAAAAAAATGGGCATCTGAAATGAACAGACATATCTCAGACAAAGAAGTAAAAGTCCCAAATAAACATATGAAAAAATGTTCAGCATTACTGGTCATTCGAGAGATGGAGATGATTCCACCTCACCCCAGAAGGAATGGCTGCTGTCAAAAAATTAACCAATAACAATGTACCGATAAGAGAATTTAAGAAAAAAAAATAGTACATCAATTTAAGCATTTTTAAACCTTTTTTTTCTTACTCAAGTGACACATTTATTAGTAGAATATTAAGAAAAATACCAAGGCAAAAAGAAGGAAATTAAAATCACCTATCAGTTTATTACACAAATGTAACCACTATTTCTTTTGCTACAGTAACTTTATTTTAGAAAGTGGTGTCTTTAAAGCATAAAGAAATGGGTTTCTGATAGGTTAAAAATAATAATAATAATAGGGCTGGTGATTTGGCTCAATGGTTCCACCACCTACCTCATAAGTGCAAGGGCCCAAGTTCGATTCCCGGTACTACTACTACTACTGCTACTACTACTAATAATAATAATGACAATCTTGTGTAAGGAAGTAATGTGAGGAAAGGCATGCATTTGGAAACAAGGTAACTAGAGGTTAGCAAAACTATATGACATAAAAGTATAACAATAGATAAAATTCAGAGTTTTGTTTTACTTTAGTGTTAGAATTGCCAAATTCATATGTTCCATTCTATATATTAACAAATGGGATACATAGAGAAAGAACAAGGCTTTTAGATTTAACTATAATTGCATAGTGATTTTGCTATTGGTCTTTATAAGTGCTGTGAAATACACTGTAATTTTAGGAAGTATTTAAGCAACATTATTGACCAATATAAAATTTCTTATTTTTTGTTTTACTTTCTGTTTTGTTCTTTGTTTTGAGACTGTACAGTAAGTCTGGCCTTGAACTCACTGTGTAGTCCAGGCTGGCCTTAAACTTGGAATCCTCCTGCCTCATCATCCTGAGAGCTGGGATTACAGACATGTGCCACTGTGCCCAGCTTAAATTTTCTTATTTTAAGAAGTTAAAAAGCTGTTCCCAAACAGTCTGGTATCAATTGATTTTCTTTCAGGTAGAAAATTTTATATATTCAAGTTAAAGTTATAGAAAGTCCTTCTCTGCCTAACGGGCAGTGGTTTTGAATGGTAGGGTTTAACTTAACAACGGTGAGAGGTTGGGCTGTCATAGAAAAGCAGTTCCTAAGAGAATACCTAAATTTAGTGTTTCTGTTTTGTGGTAATATAGTCAACAGGAGACTGTTTTGCAGCTCTTCTTGCCCTCTGCTAAGTCCTGAGGGCCGTGGAGCTGTGAGGGCAACTCTTCCGGGTCTAGGGAACATTCCTTGTAGACTCAGAACAAGGTTAGACCTGGGCAGCCTCCTGCTCTGACAGGAGAAAAAAACTGACACTCTGTAGGCTTGAGGTGTCCACCCACGGCCCCACAGTGAAAGACAAGGTGTAGTGTTCCTGTGCCCAGGCATAGCCTGCCTTGCACACTGACAAGCACTTCTCTCTATCAGGGGAAAGCCCAAGAACTGAGCTGTCCAAAGCGGCTTTCTAGAGGTGGCAAGTCAGGAATAGGTTTAAAATAGGTTGAAATTGAGGGCAGGAGATGTAGCTCAGTGCTAGAGCACTTGCTTAGCATTCATGAAGCTCTGGATTCTATCCTTAGCTCCAAAAAAAAAAAAGAAAAGAAAAAGAAACAGAATATTGAACTTGTTCCCCTGGGTCTCTCCTTCTACTTCCAAAACTATCCAAAAGTGTTCTAAAAGCCCGAGTATTCAGGCAGCCCAGGGACAGCAGAGCAAAAACTCTGGATGGATGTGGATTCCCTGGCGTGGCCTTGGGGAGCCTGTGTCCTTGAATTTCACCAGGCACTGCAGCTTAGCTCTTTTGGTTGCTATGAGAATTTCTGAGCAGGTGCAGTTCCGGCTACTGGGAGGCTGAGGGAGAAGGTTCAGGACCTCTTGAACCCAGGAGTTCAAGGGCAGCCTAGACAACGTAACAAGATCCTGTCTCAAAACAAAACAAAACAAAAAGAGAATTCCTTTTTCCTTTTTCAAATGAAGGCCGTGCTTTTATTTTATGACACTTGTGTTTTGTTTTGTTTTTGGTGCTGGAGATCTGTCCTGGGGCTTTCAGCTCGCTAGGCAAGCTCTCTATCACTGAGCCCTACTCCCAGCCCATGCTTTCATTTTAATGCAACCTCATTCAGCCTTGGCATGATTTAAAAGGAATATGGCTAGTTTCACCTTTAAGAATATGTGTGTGGAATAACCTAATTGACAAGTACTAGTGAAGTTTTTTTTCCTTTAACCTAATGTTATCCCATCATTCAGAGACCCATTTTGCTTAATTTGGTTTTTTTTTTTTAACGTTTCTGGTAGGACAAATGCATTGCTTTGATACTGAAATTAACTTGATTGAAATGTCTTAGACTTTGTCATTTCCAGTGGCTGAAAAGGTTATTTCCCAAGTGTTTAATTTTTTAAGTACAGTATATATTAACTTAACTGCTACTTTCTGACATTCATCATTTCATGAAAATGATCACAACTGAATATGTTAAGCAGATTTTTATTTATGCTCCAGTCCCCACTCATTGTAGAATTAACCTTGAAGATACCATGCAAATTTGAAGATGAAGTTTTTTTAAAAACTTGCACCATTTATTGATTTGCTAAATATAATTTTCATGCTTTGTTTATAATATAAAGAACAACTATAACACCTTTCAGAGGGAAAAACGTTTAAAAACTAATGCAACCTACAGGAACTGTTCAGTCAGAAATGATGAATAAAACGGTAATTTGTCAAGCACATATTATTTGAAGTAATTATATTAAGGATTTCTAGTGTTTGAGGCAACTTCTGCTGTGAAAAATATGGACTACATTGGGCCTCTGATTTCTGTACAAATGTCATGATTCCTGCTTCAGAACTAAAGATAGAAAGTAAAATAAAATGTTCTTTGTCCATTTAGTTATCCTTGAGTCCATGAAATTCTCCAAAGTAATTACTGGTGACCACAATACCACCTACCAGCAAGAGCAGCATTGACCATATGCCAGCTGCCTTATTGCTGACCACAGCTGCTCTTGACTAGAGCAGATGTTTCTCCTTTTGCCTTGGCAGTAAAATTTTATTGAGCAGTTTTACAAATATAAAGCAACATATTCTACCTGATGTGTAGCTGGAGATTTTAGCTACTTTTTGCAGTAAGTTTAGATTACTTCTGTCCACCATCAGGTCCCACTCTAGGTTCCGTGCACCTTTTTTTTTTTCAGACAGGGTCTGGCTATATAGTTCAGGCTGGCCTTGAACTCACTCTGTAGCCCAAGCTGGCCTGGAACTCATGGCAGACTTCCTGCTTCAGCAAGAGACATGCAAGTGCTAGGATTGAAAGCCTGCACCCCCACACTTGGCCATAGGTTCCATGTGTCTAATTTCCTAGGTCCCTAGACTTGTAAACTTCAGGCCTCTTGGGCTTGCTTCCTTATCCACCCATATAATTTTCCCAAAGAAAATAATGTTGGAAGAGCAACCACACTTGTGGTTGCAACTTGCTGCTTTAAAAGGCTGTCACACTGGGACTTTGCTCCTAACAGTTGTGGGTTTACAAAATGGAGTTAGGGTACTTTGTTGGGATATTTTGTTAGGATGCTTTCCTGAATTTTTCCACATCTCTTTGGTTTGGATGTTAACTTGGAAATCTCTTTTGAGTTAGCAGCTTTTGAACAGCTTTTTTCCTTTCTGGGCACTTCTCCCATCTTTTCCCCGATCAAGGCCTCAAAGGGAAACACTTCTGATCCATCTTTTTGTAGGTGGCATTGAAGAGTAGAGCACTTAAAGGCCTGATTTTGCTTCTGAGTTGAATGGAATGATTTAACATAATTTCTATGTTCCTTGTCCCTGGGTAAAAGGATTACAATTTGAGTTGTAGTTGATACTTTATTTTAAAAAAAAAAGAACTCTAAAGGACCATTCCTGTAAGGACTACAGCCTATTTCTCAGGATCTTTCAAAGAAAACAACTTATAAAGATCCTAGAGGTTGAGGATCTAAACCTCAGCCTGGCATGAATTCCCACGGAGCCCCAAGCCTTGGAAGGAAGACTAAGATATAAGATCAGAGAGCAGAGGGCATGTGGTGAGAATTTTCCTGGTTTGTGCTTCCTCAGCAGGGAGGAAATAGCAGTGACCTCAGTTCTGAATGGTCGTCCCACAAGGGTGTCACTGTGGGAATTTAACTACCCAACTTTGCACAGGCAGATGACCAATCCTGATGGCCTGATTTTAAGACTCCTAACACATATGATACCAAGACTACATGGAATATTCTATGTGTTTCATTTTAGGAACTTAAGAAAAGGCAAGTGACTACTTTAGATCTATGTGTGAAGAAATTTGAAGCAATATATTCACTTTTGATACATCTGGCCACTAGTACTAACTTTAAATAGTGTTACTTAAATACTGGCAAATACTGGGAACATAAAACTTGATTTTTGAGAACATAGTGATACCCTGACTCAAAAAAACCAAAATTAAAACAAAACATGAACCTTCATTCTTCTTTGATCATAGAGAGCACCTTGTTTATATTAATATATATTTTTCCTACTTCTCTAATATCCAACAAGATGTTGTTCTCTTCTTCCCTCCCTCTCCCTCTCCCTCTC
>NW_022900925.1:25197956-25200100 GCF_012274545.1 Fukomys damarensis
CTCCCTGGTTTCTCTCTCCCTCTCCCTCTCCCTCCCCCCCCCTCTCTCTGAGACACAAAGTATCACTATGTAAATCAGGCTGGCCTTGAACTCACTATGTAGTCCAGGCTTGCCTGGAACTCTTAGCAATTCTCCTGCCTCAGCCTCCCAAATGTTGGGATTATAAGTGTGTACCACCATGCCTGGCAAAATTTTGTTCTTAAAATAAGAATCTTGAAAGTGATAACAGCAGTGCTAGACTGGTATTTAACTCTGGCCTATCCCTTCTCTGTGTGTGTGTGTGTGTGTTCCCATAGCAGAGCACTTCTTAAACTGGGATGAGAAAAGCTAATTTTAATCCTTCAGAACTTATTTGCTAGCACAAAAGGTCATGAAACACACCCTAAAAGCCATATTTCTGAAATCAAAAGGAGAGCAATAGCAGCAGCACAGATGGGCTCTAGTCTCCCAGCATACAATTTTGTAGCTGGCCATAGAAACTCTTGAAGGTGAAACAGTTAATCCCAAAGTTATGAGATGAGAGTTTTCCCTTAACTGGTTAAGGGAAAACTTCTTTCTGCATTGCTTCAGAAATCCCAGAAGAGAATTCTTTATAAGTTTGTAAATTGATGGCAGCAAAAGTTACTTCCAAAGATGTTTAGGTAGCTACTCTTTACTCTTTACCAGTATTTTTCGTTCAAAAGGGAGAAAGAATCTCTGTATCTATTTGATCAACTCATAAAATATAAAAAATGATGACCCAATCATGTCTGAAGCTTTTAAAGTTTTCCTTTGACATGATTTTCTAGGGTATTAAAATGTCACCTACTACAAAGTTTATGAATCAGCGAGTGAATGAGGTAGGCTTGAAAAGGATCAAAAACAAGATACTAAGTAACAGCAGCCATCGCAGAACCAGAAAAGATTATGAAATAGCCTTGCTTTTCTGCAGGGAAAAAGATCTAAGACAGCAGGGTCTTTCCTTGAGGCCATCGGGGAAATTTAGGGAAAGTTCACACCCTGAGCCCAAGGGAGATCTTCACCTTGGTGATTGTGTATGGTTTGACAAACACAAGAAAGACCACAGTGTTTCTTGTTCATTTGTCCGCCTCAGCGCAGATGTGAAATAAAGGGTTATTAAAAGGAGGGTAAGGAAGAAAACCTGACTTAGAATACAAAGTCTAACCATTTTAAACATAAGTTTTATAAACAAGTATTTATAAACAATGTGAATTCTGATGTGTTGTGAAAATAGGGCCTGATAGGCCACTGGAAAACTTCTCAAGACATTGTCTGGGTGTAGAAGAGACTAGGAGAATGGCTTTTCCTAAAAGAATGCCTAGGAAACTAAAATTGCAACTGAATACCTCTCTGTGCTGTATCAAGCTGCAATATCCAGAGGCATAGGAGGCATCGTGAGACATTCAAGTTCATGTTTGAGATAAGGAGGATGGTTATCACTGAAAAGAAAATGATATGACAGGGACAGCATCCCATTTTCAGGCCACTAAAGGGCATTCTGTGGGTGATTAGCTGACACAAGTTGCAGGTGTGATGAAGAGCCAGTACAGAGACCTAAAACCCAGGCTTTGAAGTTAAGGCTTGGATACTTGTAGACTATCAGGGTGGGCATGTCATTAGCCCATTTCGGCTTCCACTTTGTTACTTGAAAATAAGTGGTAAAGCAGATCATCTGCAAGGATTTTGTGAATCTGGGTTTTGAAGAGTTTCAGTATCGGATAATCTCAGAAAGGTTGTATCATTTGTGCTGCCTTTGTGGTACTTCATATCAGTGGGAGCATCTAATACCGTGGACCACCCAGGAGATTAATGCCCCATTTCACTGTTTCCTCCCAGCTAACAATTTCAATAATCAAATACCTTCATCCCCTTGGCCCTGCCCAAAGAAATCTTTAGCCCAGAAAGACCCCATCACTTCCTGTGAGCCAGTCTTTCATCACTGGTAGAAGAAAGAGGTGGGCACTATTAGTCCACATAGGTGAGACGGTGGAGGCTTTAACTGCTACAGACTCTTTCAAGTGACCTAGCCTTCCAGGGATTTGTCAGCGGAGGAGCAAGCTGGCGGAGAGTCTGTTAACTCCAGGTCTGATTCTAATGAATTTGGGATTCATTGCTGACAAAAAAAAAAAAAAAAAAAAAAAAAA